>NC_067472.1:170901106-171251106 GCF_947179515.1 Apodemus sylvaticus | reverse complement strand
ATGTTCCCAGATGAAGGCTGAATAAGGCACTAGACTATGAGTATAACAGAATATCATTAGGAGTCACTTACCACAACTATTTTAAAAGACCAGTAGTATTTGGTTTTAGCCTAGGTCTCTAGGTTATCTATTCTCTGGTTCTTGATCATCAAAGCAGTATCAAGTATAGGTTTCATCTTGTGGGGTGTGCCTTAAGTCAGTTCACATTTGATTGGTCACCCCCTCAAACTTGTGTCACTATTGCCTTAGCATATTTTGCAGACAGGAATGTAGGAATGTAGGGCAAAGGGTTTGTAGCTGCTGCTATATACTTTCCTTTTTTGGTAGTGTACAGAGTACCTTCCTCTACCAAAGTTAGTAGAATGTATGGGTAAAAGTTCTATACAAGAATCAGCTTGCTCTCTCCAGGTTCAATGAGTTGTATAGGTGTTGTCTTCAGCAATGGGGTCTTGCTCAGTTTTCAGAGAGCAACCTATTGTCTTGTCAAGAACCTGGGTTGTTTGGGGATTTCAACAACCCTTTGACCAACAGCTCAATTGGTTGTAGACCAGTCCTGGTTTTGGAAGCTTTCTTTAGTGATGAGAGATGTCGAGTTGGGACTCTGTCTCCTCCATTATTTGGAGACTTCATAAGGATTGTCTTCCTATATTTTAAGAAATTTCCATTGCACCAGATTTACCACTCTCTAAAATGTCCCTCAATTCTAGCTGTCTCTCCCCACATTCCTTCCCTCAACCACAGCTCTCTCCCCAGTTCCTCCCACTTCCTCATCTGCCGCTTCTCAAACCATAAAATCTATTCTACTTCCCTCTCCTGGGGACATCCACGTGTCCCACCCTTAATCCCTTGCTCTATATCTTAATTCTCTGGGTCTATGGGATATAGGTTGGTTATCATTTACTTAATGCCTAATATCCACATATAAGTGGACATATACTGTAGAGGAATTTTAATCCAGCAACATGGCTACTCTGACAAGAGATCACATCCAGAGGCTTTCTGTTTGATCTGGCTGGAATGACACATCTTTAATCCCTCTGGCTGGAATACAGACATGTATTTAGTATGTCATTTTAATCCAAAACAAATATATCTAATTGAAGGTCAGACAAAGTGATGAATCAGAGAAAGATTCAGAGATAGGATGTGTCCAACTGAAGTGGAAATTTCTGGTTTTACTGGAGACTCAGCCGTGTCATATGATGTTTTTCTGAAAGCTAGCCTATGAGAGGATGGTTTGTTGAAGCAGACAGATGAAAAGATGTTCTGCTGAGCACAAACACAAGTGTTTTTTCTGGAAGTTGCCTGGTGAAAGGGCATGTGATGTTTTGCTGGAATGGACACTTGAGAAGATACATGATGTTTGGAAAAAGTATAAGTATAACCCAACAGACAATGGACAAACAATGACCTTGCATTGATTCACCTTGCAATTCTTTGGTGGTTGTCTTTGGGCTTTGCTGATGCTGGTCTTCACTGACAATGTCTTGCATTGGTTTGCCTTGCTTTCTTTGCTGATCATTGCTTCTCATGGCTTCCTAGAGAGAAAAATTACCAACTTCTGATTGAATGCTGCCTGCTTCTTGCTGCTTCTTGCTGTTTCTGCAGACTTGTGCCAACTGGTGGATCTTCATGGTTTCTTTTGGATCGACCCCCTGCTACTGATTCATATTTGGTGTTTGCTAAATGGACTGGACTACCACTACTGATTCCTGTTTGGTGTCTTACCACTGCTGATTCCTGTTTGGTGTTTTGATAGTAAACTGGACTGCTGACAACAAAGACTGAAGTAACTCAAAAGAACTATTTCTAAACAGATCCCCTGTTTCTTACTAACTTTTCTATTCTCCTACCTCTGGTGAGTGATAGCCTAGAAGTGAGATTTGCCACACTGACCCCAGTAGAATCTGTGTGACAAGTTCCACAGACTGAGGCATTAGACTTAAAAGAAGAAGGTCTCCTGGAACTGGTTGTGGAACTCTCGGCCAGAGAAAACATATTGAGCCACAGTTCTCATGGCAATTTTTCTTTTTTGTTCTCTTTCATTCCTTTTCTTACCTACAGGTTCCTGGTAGCCTAGACCACGATCTTAAACAAGAATAATGGACCCTTGAGACGGGTCACTAAGATGACCTTATCTCCAGGGAAACCAATGCTTTACTTTTCAAATGATTTACAAAATTATTATGATAGATAAAAACTTTCCCAACAATAAAATCTCATATGGCTGCACGTGTGTCATTAGAGGTGGGTTTTGGTATATGGTAAAGAAAACCTTAATTAGAAAGAATTAAAATGGTTTAAATTTATGCTTTGAATATTTATAAAAAAACCAGGCATTAGATGTTAAGCAATCATAGGGGCTGGAAAGTTAGCTCAGTGGTTGAGAGTACTGACCATAAAGATTTTTTTTTTATTTTTTCTTTATTGATATATTTTTTTTTACATTTCAAATGATTTCCCCCTTTTCTGGGTCCCCACTCCCCACAAGTCCCATAAGCCCTCCTCCCTCCCCATGTTCCTCCATATACCCCTTCCCACTTCCCTGTTCTGGTATTCCCCTATACTGTTCCATAAAGATTTATTAACCTGTTCTTGGGAATATGCCACTAGCCTTGAATGATTGCCCTATTGAATATATTCTTTTAGAACTGTTATATTTTTGATGATGACGTCACCTGTTCTGTTTGGGATTCACTGAACATGTAGTTTCAGAGCTGTAATGCTTAGATGATTTTTGCATTTTCTGATACCTTCAATTCCTTTTTTCAAAGACTTGAATTTCTATCATAAAAGTATTTTTGTAATATTTATTTATTTATTATATGTAAGTACACTATTGCTGTCTTCAGACACACCAGAAGAGAACATTGGATCCCATTACAGATGGTTGTGAGCCACCACGTTTCTGGGAATTGAACTCAGGACCTCTGGGAGAGCAATCAGTGCTCTTAACCACTGAGTCATCTATCCAGCCCATAAAAGTCTTTTATTTACTTGGTTAGACTTACTCCAAGATAGTTTTATATAACTTGAAACTATTGAGAAAGGTGTTTTTCTGTGATTTCTTTTTCAGTCCGTTTGTCATTTGTATATAGGAAAACTGCTGGCTTTTGTGAGTTAATTTTGTATCCAGCCTCTTTTCTAGAAGGCTTTATTAGCTGTAGGAGTTCTTCCATGGAATATACAGGGTCACTTATACATTCTATCATATCATCTTCAAATGGAGAAAGTAGACAACCTTGCTCCTGATTTTGGTGGAATTAATTTCAGTTTCTGTTGGGGTACACTGTGCGAAGATTTGTCCTTGTATATTCAATTGTTAATTCTGTACTGGAGCAGAGAGGTAATACTTTGTAGTATTACAAAGTAGGTAATTCCTTCCTCACTTGCCTAAGGCAATCTAGAATTGTATCTGGTTGGCATTAATAAAGATCTCACGGCTAATAGCTGGGCAGGAAGTGAAAGGTGAAACTTCCAGCCAGAGATAAGGACTCTGGGAGAAGAATTGAGAGGTAGATTAGGACAAGAAGAATTTGTCAGTGGACTCTGAGGTGGGTGAATGGACCAGGGAGGTAGACCTGGCCAGGTGGAGGGACATAAGCCAGGATTAGTCAGGATAGAGTAGTCAGGAGACTGCCTAGCTAAGGCTTTGGAATATTAATAAGCCTTTTTGTCATTGTTTATATCACTGGCATGTCTGAGAAAGTCTCACTATAAATTTCTTTTCATTTAAGCTGATGCTGGCTATGGGCTTGTTGTAAACTACCTTATCATGTTTAGGTATATTCCTTGTATTCCCAGTCTCTCCAGGATTTCTAGCAGGAAAGGGTGCAGGATTTTGTCAAAGGCCTTTTGAACATCTGATGAGATGATCACATGGGCTTTGTTTTCTTTCAGTGTGTTTGTATGGTGGATTACACTGACAGATTTTCATATGTTGAACCATCCATGCATCTCATGAATGAATGGAGCTGACTTGATCATGATGCATTTTGATACATTCTTGGATTCAGTTTGCAAGTATTATATTGAGTATTTTTGCTTCTATGTTCAAAAGGCAAACTGCTCTGTAATTCTCTTTGTTGAGCTTTTATGCGGTTTGGTATCAGGGTAACATGTAACTGTGGCTTCATAAAACAAATTTGATCATGTTCCCTCTGTTTCTGTTTTATTGATTTCATCCCTTAGTTTGATTATTTCTTGACAAGTACTCCTTTTGGGTGAGAGTTCTTGTTTTTGTTCTAGAACATTGCTTTGTTGAGTTGCTAGGATGGTAACACTCCTGTTGTTATTTGATGCAGGCCCTTTTAGCTGTGAACTTGCCTCTTAGCGCTGCTCTCATTGTGTCCCATTGTGCCCCATAGATGAATACATGTGCTGTATTCATTTTCATTCAATCCTAGGAAGTCTTCAGTTTCTTCCTCAATCTCACTCTTGTCTCACTTTTCATTCAGTGGAGAGTGGTTCAGTTTCCATGCCTTTGTAAGCGTCCTATTGTATCTGCTATTGTTGACATCCAGCTTTTAATCCATGGTGGTCTGATACAATGCAGGGAACTATATCAATGTTCTTGTATCTGGTGAGACTTACTTTATGTCCGACTACGTGGTCAGTTTTGGAGAAAGTTCCACAAGGTTCAGAGAAAAAGATATATTATTTTGTCTATGGGAAAATATTCTGCAAATATGTTACACTCATTTGGTTTATAACAACTATTAGTTCTAGCATTCTCTGTTAGGGTTTGTCTGGCTGACCTGTCCACTGGTGAGAGTGGGGTACTGAAGTCTCCCACTATCAGTATGCCAGGGTCAATATGTGACTTGATCTGTATTAGAGTTTCTTTTACAAACTTGAGTGCCCTTATATTTGGGGCATAGATGTTAAGAATTGCAATGCCCTTTTGGATTTTTTAAATCTTTTCTGATTAGTTTTGATTTCGAAGTCTATTTAATCAGATATTAAAATGACTAAACCATTTTAATGCAAGGTATTTTCCCTTGCATTTTTTAATATTCTTTCTTTCTTCTGTACATGTAGTGGTTTGATTATTGTGTGTTGAGGGGACTTTCTTCTCTAGTCTAATCTATATGGTGTTCTGTATGCTTCTTGTACCTTTATGGGCACCTCTTCTTTAGGTTAGGAAAAATTTTCTCATATTATTTTATTGAAAATATTTTTCTGGGCGTTTAAGCTGGGTTCCTTCTTCTTCCTCTATTTCTATTTTTGTTGTTGTTTTTTTTGTTTGTTTTGTTTTTTGGATTTGGTTTTTTCAAGACAGGGTTTCTCTGTATAGCTCTGGCTGTCCTGGAACTCACTCTGTAGACCAGGCTGGCCTCGAACTCAGAAATCCGCCTGCCTCTGGCTCCCAAAGTGCTGGGATTACAGGCGTGTGCCACCACTGCCCGGCTCCTCTATCTCTATTATTCTTAGGTTTCATTGTTTCATAGTGCCCCCAGATTTTCTGGAGGTTTTGTGTTAGGTTTTTGGCGTCAGCATTTTCTTTGACCAATGTATCCATATATTCTACTATACATTTGGTGTCCAAGATTCTCTCTTCTGCCTCTTATATTCTGTTGCTGAAACTTGCCTTCCTACATTTTTCATTTGAAAAATTCCTTCCATTTTTGGGGTTTTATCTTCCTTCCTTCCTTCCTTCCTTCCTTCCTTCCTTCCTTCCTTCCTTCTTTCCTTTCTTTTTTGTTTTTCTTTATTGACTCTATTTCCATTTTCAGCTCTTGAACACTTTTATTTGATACTAGTTGTGTTTCCCTGGATATTGTTAAATAATTTATTCATGTTCTTTTTAAGAACTGCTATCATAGTCATAAAGGCAGTTTTGAGATCTTTTTCTTGTGCTTCAGCTATGTTGGAATATTTAGGCCCTGCTGTGGTAGGGGTTCTGGGCTCTGGTGGAGACTTACTGTCTTATCTGTTATTGGCTGTGCTTTTATGATGGCATCTAGGCATCTGGGATTGAGATGGTTATAGTTCCAGTTGCTGATAACTGGACTTTCTTTTTTGGGGTGGTGGTTTTTGTTCCTTGGTTTCTGTTGCCTCTCTAGATTTTAGGACAATGTGGTGGCTGTGTGTTGGTTGGTAAGAAATTTTCTGTGAACCTGATAGGTGTGGCCACTGGGGGTTCATGTATTGAGAGGTGACATTTAGGAATGGGGTTGGGTTAGTCTGACAGGATTCACAGGAGGGAGAAAAGCATAGTGTTCCACTAGAATATGCATTTAGTTGCCTAGGATGGGGCCAGACAGTGATATAGATCACTTTAGAAGGTTTGCTATAAAGCTAGGGATGAGATTCAGATATTGGACCAAAAGGAACAGAAGGAGAGAGGGGAAGATTTGTAGTAAGACTACTCACTTCCCTGGCAGGAATGGCCTGTAGGTTAGTATGGAATACCTGCTGGTGTTGAAGCCTGGGATAAATCAACAAGTGGTGGGGGGTGGAGGTTAGGAGGAGAAGGTCTGTGGAATCCATAGGGGATGTGGGCACAGGGACATGGAAAGCTGCAGCGGGTGTCCTGTTGCACAGCTAGGGATGAGTGTAGGGGGTTGGCTTGGAGGGGATGAAGTGGTGCAGGTATTCAGTGAGCTTGCCTGTTTCTTTGGCCTGCTCAGCTCATGTGATTCTAGGGAATGCCTACTGGTGTTGGAGGCTGGGATAATGGGAAGAGTTGGCCAAAGTAAAGTTGGAGGAGTAGATCTTCATGATCTATTGGGGTATTGGGTCAGAAATGAAAGGAAGATGGTAGTAGTTGGTCTGCTATGGAGCTTGGGATTAACCTGAGGGATTTATCTAGAGGAGCAAAAGGAGAGGTGAAGATCTGCAGTCAGCCTACCTGCTTCCATGTCGGAAGTCTAGAGCTGGATTCTCGATACCGCTGTGGAGGTGATAATGACTAGAAAAAGATGAGGTCCTGAGGGCTTCTCTATGGTAGAAAATAGGCTGATTATGATGTATTTGTCAGAATGTGTTCCTGTCAGTGGGTAGTGTATGAATGCCTGACCTAGCAGTGGTCCAATCCATGTCTACATCGAGGCACTCAGTAAATCTTTGACATGACTTGAACTCAAGCCAGGTGCTGAACTCTACTGAGGTTTCCTGTTTCGACCTCAATCTTTGTAAGTTCTCAGTTGCCACATTCTCCTAGATTTGTCTTTTTGAATGATGCACAGGTTCTATAACCTGGACACAACTTCATCTGGTATCCTCCTTGGTACTGAAGTCTGGTTCTCCTTCAACTTTCCTATCCATGGATGATGATTTTCTGTGTTGTCATAGTACCCAGTTCCCAGATGTCTTGATTTATGTAAGCTCCCATGGTAAAATATCATAAGATGGACAGTTTTAAAGCAACACATGTGGACTTCTAGGGGTTCTAGAGATGGGACATCTAAATATGGTAGATCTAGTTCTTTGATTTTTTTTATCCTCATATATGAGAAGTAAAGGTTGAAATTTTTTGTGTTTATAAGAGCCCTGGTCCTATTTGTCTAATAAATGGTGTTTACACTCTAATCATCTCCCTTCTCATTCATTGTACTAGAGTTTCAAATTATGAATTTTGGATGGATATAGACATTCAGTCTCTATCTCTAGGTAGGGACAACATCCCTTTACTAGTTATCTTTACAACTTGACACAAACTAGAATTAATAGAGGAATTCCCTAGATCAAAATTCCCTGTTGGCATTTCTCTGGGAAATTGTCCTGTTAGTTGACATAGGTGGGTTATCTTTGTTACTTTTCTATTGCTGTAATAAAACACTATGGTGAAGGCATCTTATCAAAAAAAATAAAGCACTCAGTTTGGGGTTTATGTTTCCAGAGGACAATAGAGTCCTTGACAGTTACGGCAAGGAGCATGGAACAGGCAGGGATCGTATAAGATCAGTGTGGAGAGCTCTCATCTTATCCACTGACACACTTTCAACAAGGTCATGCCTTCTAACCCTTCCCAAACATTTCCAACAACTGGGGACCAAGTATTCAAATATACGACCCTATGGGACAATTCTCATTTAAAAAATCACCTCAAGGGCTAAATATGGTAGATCTAGTTCCTTGATTTTTTTATCCTCATGTATAAGAAGTAAAGGCTGAAATTTGTTGTGTTTATTTATAAGAGCCCTGGTCCTATTTGTCTAATAAATGGTGTTCACACTCTAATCATCTCCCTTCTAAAAAAGCCCTATCTTTCACTATCATTGTACTTAGAGTTGGTTGATATCATTCCTTAGGCAGGTGGTCCTGAACTGTATAAGCAATCATTTGAGCAATTAGATATACATCAAGCAGCATTTTTCTCTACTGTGGTATTTGGCTACGTGTGGGTTTCTTAGTTGAAGGCGATGGCACAGGAAATAGCAAACAGACATGCTTCCAAGTTTCTGCTTGAGTTCCTGCCCTGACTCAATGACAGACTATATATAACCTACAAATGTAAGTCAGAAAATCTTTTCTCCTAAGTTGCTTTTGGACAGGATAGCTTATCACAACAGCAGAAAGGAAGCTAGAACAACCCCATGCTGCATCTAGATATAAGTTACCAACACACCTAACTTCAGATCCAGCCCTCACAGGACCGTGTGAAATAGGCTTTCTCCTTCCTTCCTCCAATCTTATATTCAAATATAAGGTCCTCTTTGGCTATTATTCTAAGAAGCTACAGAATATTTCCCAAGTGTGGTCAGCCTGCACCACAGCCTCTCACTCCTCTGAGCTGTAAGCTCTACTGACCACAGTAGAATGTGATCTAAGGTCCAATAACAAATTTCTGTCCAGGCTAGACATGGTGACGTGCATCTATATTCTTGTAACTTGGGATGTGGAGGCAAGCATGGTCTAAGCGAGCATGGACTATATGACAAGAGCCAGGCATCTCGGAGGAGAAGGAAGATTTTAAGTTTGAGGGTAGTGTAGGATCAATAATAGAAACTACTTCAGAAAAATAAGCCCTGATCATATAGCTCAGTGGTCAAGAACTCTCTTAGAATCCAATACTGAGGGGCAAGAGGAATGGCTCAGCAAATTGTGTCTTTTACCTAGCACCCACAGGACCTTGTGCTCTTTCCAGAGCACTACAAAAGGTTGTGCATGGGGGGTCCTTTCTACTTACCCTCACTGATCCACTCCTTCCCTGCTAGATACCAAATAAGGTCATTCAAATCATCTTACAATCTCACCCTTAACTACGTGAATCCTTTAGCCACTGCTCCCCGCACACAATAGCCACATCCTGACCTTTCCTAGCACCACTTCACAGTCCACATCACCATGCAGCCCCCTGTGTTCTATTCCAGAGGTCGATTCAATCTGCACATAGATGACCTTCCAAGCTTCCTTAAGTCCTGCACTCACCTAGCAGTCCATTGATTTCATTGCAATTCATATTAAGTATCTGAAGCTGTCTACCCCTTGCTGACTTTTGACAGAAACACTTTAAAAGTATTTTTAACACATTTGCATGTGTGTTCATGCTCATGTATATGCAGATGCACAGTTGTCGTGGCTTGTGTGTGAAGGTCAGAGGACAGCTTTGAGTGTCCCTTGTCCCCTTCCAGCTTGTTTGCGACAGGATCTCTTCTTATTTGAGGTTGTGTATGCTAGGCCGATTGGCCTGAAAACTCCCAGAGATCCTTCTGTTGTGGTCTCCTCTCTCACTGTGAGAGTTCGAGGATTATAGATACTGCACTTGCCTTCATGTGGATTCTGCAGGAGGAACTCGGGTCTTCATGCTTATACAAGCATTTTGCCTGTCAATCCATCTATCATCCCCCAAGTGTTCATTCTAAGTATAAATGAACCCACAAAGTGAACTAAAACGTCCTCTACTTGAGCAAAATGACAGAATTTCTCCAGTCATTGCTGTAACACACAGCTCAAGTGCCCTTGTTTGATTGATGGACTATTTGTAAATGATTCAGTATACTCCACGTCCCTTTCTATCATGTTTGTAAAGGAAGTTTTGAGAAATCCCCAAGTTTCTCCCATTTCTTTGTTTCCCCCATTTCTTTGTTTCTTAAATACTCTACGCTGGAAACATCAGGAAGAAGGAAAAAAGGTGCCTGCCTCACTTTAAAGAATAAATCTAAGCTCATTGCAATTTTAATACTGTTTTTGCTTTGCCTTTTTTTTTTTTTTTTTTTTTTTTGAGACAGGGTTTCTCTGTGTATCCCTGGCTGTCCTGGAACTCACTCTGTAGATCAGGCTAGCCTTGAACTCAGAAATCTGCCTGCCTATGCCTCCTAAGTGCTGGGATTACAGGCATGTGTGTGTGTGCCACCACTGCCCGGCTAGCTCATTACAATTTTAGAGTTTGTGTGAGTAGTCTTTCTACAGACAGACCATGACAGAAAATGAGGGGTTGGGGCTCTATAGAGGATAGTTAAAAGACTTCCTTTTAAATATATTTTATTTATTTTTATTTTCTGTGTATGAGTGTCTTACCTGCATATATGTAGGTGTTCCATGAGTGTACAGAGGGTGTCAGATCTCCTGGAACTAGAGTTACAAGTGATTGTAAGGTACCATGTGACTGCTGAGAACTGAACAGAGGTCCTCTTTAAGAGCATCAAGTACCCTTAACCTATGGGCCATCTCTCCAGCCATTAAATGGACATGTTTTATAAACTGCTCACAGAATAATAATAAATAGAATGCCTTGACTTGGTTAAGGTGAATTTTAATGAAATGTTAAGTAATATGCTTTCTAGTTAAAGGACAATTGGCAGTTTTGGTTTTATTTTCTTACCACATGAACAGTCACACTAAGTTGGGCTTTCTTTTATTCATGTTGGATCCCAACAACAATGTCAGAAGAATAATTACAGAACTCAGAATGAATTTCCTAGTGTGTGCTGTGTGTTATCTTCTGACTAAAGGCTTTTCCACATCTGAAACACAAACATGATTGTCCCAACCTGCAGGACAGTCAACAGGGTCCCTGGACCACCTAGGAGAAGGCGAGAGACAGACAGCAAGACAGTATTCTGATCAAGCTATCAAATTTTATTTTTTTACACAAGGCAATTTAAAGGGAAGCAAGCAAGGTGTAGGGAGGGGTGAAGGGGGAAAGTCATTGTATTCAGGGAACAATCTCAGGGGGCTAGCATCATTTCTCAGGAACAGTTTCTCAGAATTGTCTTTTAGAATCTCAGGGAAGAGTTGGCGATTACTGTAGGAGCTTGGCACAATAAATTGATCATGAGGAGGTGAAGTGGAAAGGAGTTGCTATAGTAACCTAACCACAGGTGAGCTTCATTTGTTTGAGCCCACTCGGGTGAGCTCTGCATGTACTGACCATCTAGCTTACTTGGCTAATCTTTAAGCTGTTTCCTTCTAAAAGCAGACTAGAGAAAGCAGGCTAGAAATGGCTGAGAGGAGGGGGTTTTGAGATCTATGTGAGAATGGCTCCTGGCACATGATTTCTCCTCTGTGCTAATTTGATGGTGTGCCTTCCAGTGAAATGTGTGACTGAAGGATTTTCCACAATCAGGGCATTTCAAACACTTTCTTTCTTCCCTTTGAATTTGGTGGTGTATTTTCAGTTCAGAATGTATGACTGGATAATTTTCCACAGTCATAGCACTCGTAAGTCTTGATGACGGGAGTCCACTGATGGGATGTCAACTCCCAATTCTAAATGAAGAACCCCCATGTTTGTCGCAGACAAAACATCTGCCCATAGTGCAAATTACCTGATGTTTATGGAGAGCAGATTTGTGATGAGGACACTCCTACACTTGGTGCATTCATGCTGCATAAATAGCTGCTCATGGCTGGGAGTTTTTCTGCACTGGGTACTTTTTGCATGATTTTTCTTTTCTTGGCAGAAGCTCACAGTTGACATCAGAAGAGTTGAGAGAGGAGAGCAGAGCAGATACAACAAAATCATGAAGTTATTTTCTTACATGGTTTGGATTTTCATCACCTGTTTGTAGGATAGGCTTTCAACTTCTTGCATCCGAGAATTTGGGAACTTACTTTTCTGTAGAAATGAAGTGGAAGTATGAAAAGAATGTCCCCCCCCCCCATCCCAGGCTTCCCCCCATCCCGGGCTCTTAACCCTCCAATCCAGTCTGTTCTCAGAGCATTCTTATCAATAAAAACACCCAAGAGTGGGATCTTGCTTTGCTGATGTGTCAGCATCCGGCCACAGTTCTAAAATGGAAGACCATGAACCATCTCTGTGACTTCACTTGCCATATCAGTTAGAAACGAAACTGTATCAGAAACTCCCTATTATGGAATATCAAGTTCTGATTACTCTTCTGGGAAAAGATAAAGAAATAAGTTAAATGTACATCGTGAAAGAGGTATCAAATAAAGGTAAATCTCTTAGTTAGGCAATATGACCATGATGGTGGTGTCACCCCTGAGCATGTGCAACTACAGCCCTGTGATATGCCAAACACTCTTCTATCCAGCAGTCAACATATGCCAGGCAATTTCCTATGGCCTGGACATAGAGATTCACTCAATTCTTACAAGCACTTCATCTTAGGGTGGTGAGTGGTTGTGGAAACATAGAAAGCTTTAGTCAGGGGTCCAGATCACTTTGGTCATTTGTGAGGAAGAAACAACTGGGGAAAGGTAGTTATCTAAACTTATGTAGGTAATCTAAAGAGGCATCACAGGATAGGTAATAAACCAGGAGACAAGGATTTCAGAGCAATGTTTGTGTAGAGCTGAGCCTTGAAGGATGGGATTGGAGTACAGGACTCGCCAGAGGTGTCAAACTGCAGGCTCAAATGTTTAGCCAATTTTAAAACCAGAGTAGTTTTTTTTGTTACTTTAAATTTTTGTGGTACTGATGGTTGAACTTAGGGCTTTCTACAAAGTAGACACGCAGTCTATCACCTTTCTGCCCCATTTTCTGAAATAGCAATTGTCCACACGTGGTGGAGCTTGCTCAGTACCCTGAGGCTTCACGGTGCATGCCCAGGCGTGCATCTGGACTACTTCTTTTTAACTTTTCGCTTCACGTGGGTCATGGGGAGGGGACAAGTCTATATATTTATGGTACTTCTTCAGAAGACCAATGTAAATAATGAGAACTATGCTGAAAACATCCCAGACTCTCCAATACAGCCCATTTGTGCGGACACCAAGGCATCCAATGTGCTATAAAGACAGTTACTAATACTCACCAGTCATCCCACAATTGTGTTGGCTTCTGCTTCTGTTGGCTTCTGTTGACTTCCGATTCAAATTGAGCCATGAAAATGAATTCCAGAGGCCACCACAAATATTATGTGGGTCCACTGTGCTGAATTTCAAAAGCAGTTACTCTCTAATCTCTATCATTGGCAGTTATATTGTAAGCAGCACAAACCACTCAGGTATATGGTTATATTGGGAATGAGTGGTTGTAACTAAGTACTACTAAATGTGTGTGAACAGTGTAACTTTAACTTTGTATCAGAATATATTGACAATAAAAGAAATATAACAACAACATGGGTTATAACAAAAAAGGAAAGGGGTCTACAGACTCAAAAGTAATACATTAAGGCCAAGAACCAAGGAACAAGTGCCCAGGAAAACAGGAGAATCTGAGGAATCTATCAGATTTTATGATCCCAGTTTCTGATCTCCCTCTTCCCAAGCAGCTGATCAAAGCACCGTCTGCTTTTCCATCTGCTTTTCTCTGAATTCATTGGTTTCCTTTACTGTCCTAGAGCATTAAACAAACGCTTTTTTACATTTAATTTGTTTATTGATTTGTATGTGGGGATGGAGTGCAGTCTGTAGATGGGTGTGTAAACGCCACAGCTATGTGTGGAGGTCAGTTCTCTTTGCACCACGTGTGTTCCTGAGATCAAACACAGGCCCGAGGCTTGGCAGTTAGCACCCGCACCCTCTTAGCTGTCTCACTGGCCCATCTGTACTGGATCCTCTTTTGCCTTTTCCTTCTAGTTGTGGCACATCTGGCTTGGTGTTTTATGTGCTTCTCTTCTAGGAATTATCAGAAAGGGACGGTCTGTTGGGAAAACTCAGTCCTGTGAGTTTTGTCTTGGTGACTCTTCTCTCAGTGTCATGGGTGACTGTGCCTCAAGTTCATCTGGTTCTTTGTTTAGCTGCTTGGGAAGATGGGAGAACAGAAACTGGGATCATAAAATGAAATAAAAAGTCAGTATGTACCGGAGAACTGGGTCAGCAAGAGAAATGATGAAATATTCTCTCTTTTCAACCTTTAGACTAAATTCAGAATGAGGGATCAGTCTAGCATATCAAATGACAAGCATTATTATGTGTGAATATAAATATTTGTTCATTTGCATATTTGAGTGTACACTAGCAAAGGTCATCAGAAGGACTATGAGGCTGAATACATCCCTAAGTCATGGCCAGGTTAGGTCACTACCCAGAGAAGTGGTCTTACCCTGTCCATATTCCACACTTATAACAAATACCCTGTATCCATTGCTTGTAAAAATTGGGAGAGGGGAATGCTGATTAGTTTTTAATAACAACTTGGCACAGGTTAAGGTCATCTAAAACGAGGGAAACTCACTGAGAAAATGCCTCCATAAGATTGGCCTGCAGGCAAGTCCGTAGAGCATTTTCTTGACTGATGAGTGGTGGTGAAAGGGGTCCAGCCCACTGTGGGCGGTGCTCCCGAGCAGCTGGTGGTCCTGGGTTGTATAAGAAAGAAAGCTGAGCAAACCATGGAGAGCAAGTCACTAGGCAGCCCCTCTCCAAGGATTTGACATCAGTTCTTGCTCCAGGTTCCTGCCTTGAGGTCCCGTGCTTACTTCCCTGGATGGTGTGCTTACTTCCCTGGATGGTGGACTATAAACTGTAAGATGAAAGGAAGCCCTTTCTTCCCCAAGTTGCTTTTGGGCATATTGTTTTATCACAGCAATAGAAATCCTAAAGGCAGGGAGGTCGTCTACATGTTCACCAGCTGGGGACTGGATACGTGAAATAACAGATAGTGGCCCTCAAACGAAATCCATCTCTGAGTGGGTAATAGTCGCTGACCTATAACTTGGGGTTTTAATCTACCCCACCCACACCTCATCAGCTTTCTTCCTCCTACAGATGACCTCGGAGCTTAGAAAGAAATATCCTGTGAGTGGAAAGGATTCTTGATCTGTCTGGAGATACTTGGGTTTTAGTGGTAATCAAATGAAATTCCTATGGGCTTATTTGTTTTTCTTAAATCAACATTTCCAACCGGACACAAAATACTTAGAGGTGCCCCAAAGGAATCAACTACCAGGACAAGCCAAAGCAGGGAGTGACACATTTCTGATTGCTGTGCCATATTTTGTAAAGAGAAGGAAAGAAATCTTCAGTGAAGCTGGTCTCAGATCCCCAGGTGAGCTGGGCTCGCCCACTGGTATAGAGTTCTCTGAACAGGGTCCAGCATGGCCACTCCTCCTGGTTGAAGTTCACAGTCTCATCCTCAAGTGGCACCAACCTCTGAAACAGCTCAGTTGATTGCTTGTCCCTGAGAGATGGGAAAGTCAGCACGGATATAAATGCTTTCCGTAATGTTTCCACAGTGATGTAGCATTAGGCATTTAAACATAATACTCATTTCACATTGCATTTTGGGAATAAAGTTTAATTTAAAAATATTAAAAATATTGTTATCCTTTGCATGTTCAGTCACTCCCCCCCAAAGATGATCCAAGGCAGAATCTCTCTGGTATTATAACAAAGGACAAATAACACGATGTCCAGCAAGTCCTTCAGGCTACGACAGCAGTGAACACCCTCACCTAAGCTTCTCCTGTTCCAGAAACTCAGACGTTTGCAAAGCAGCAAAGACACAGGCCCAGTTATGCCTATAAAGGGAACATGGTAAAAATGTGTACAAACCACAGTTGGTAGAGTCAAATTAGGGACAAGGAAATAGACTCAGGTGTGGTTGTCATGCTATGAGTTGGAAAGCTCAAACTGCTGGTAGGAAGTTTTATGTGGGATGTGATGATATTAAGAAAGCTCATTTGATTTTTTTTTTTTTTAGTTAGAGTGACAACTATGAGTTTATTAAAAAGTTATTGTTAGGACCTAGGTAAAATATTAAGGCCTAAATGGAATGTTAAGGCCTAGGTAAAATGCTAAGGCCTAGATAACTGTTACCTGGATAGCCTGCCATTATAAAAACAATCAAAACAAAACAAAACAAAATAAAACAAAACTTTCTCATATGTTTCTGCTGTTACTAGGAAACTTTCTAATACTATTACTGATTACATACTCTGTGGTGTTCTGTGCCCTTAGAAACCAATCATGATAGAAATCAGGAGAACTGTTTTGTATAGTTACCCACAAGAAGCTTGGATCCAAACCAACCATCCAACAGCACTTCCTGAACCTATGTATAAGAAAAGCTGTCCCTGGGATGGACCCTGTATTAGAGAGACACCTGCACCAAAGTAGTAAACTATTTGGGATAAGACTTCAATTTTGAGTAATGGTCGAGTAAAGTTTAAGTTCCCAAGACCTTCCTGGGAACTGACGTCCTACTCAGCAGAAAGAGACGTGTATGTGAATAACTGACATCCTGATAGACAAGTTAGTACATGAATGTTAGACAAGTCCCATCCTGATAGACAAGTTAGGACATAAATACTATACAAGACAAGTCTCCTACCACACTACCACAGTTGAATACCCCAACCAACGGGAGCAGGATAAGTGTACAACAAAGACATATTCATAAGGAAATCCTCTGTGTCTAAATCCTGATTGGTGAAATAACTTGTCATAGATGTTTGTGGACTCTGAGCTTAAAACCCTGTGGAATCTTAACTCAAGGTCCTGGTTCAGTTCCTGAATCTGGACTGGTCGACCAGTCCTGGGGCCTATGTTCAATAAACCATCCCTGTCAGACTGAGATCGATGGTGTTCATGTGGTTTGTGAGGAGTTTCCTGAACCCCAACAGTTGTCATCTCTCAAAGGTATACCCTAAACCATGGATGAAGAGATACAATGTTTCTGTTTTACCACAAATAACATAATAGGCAAATCAACCATACACATTATTTTTGAATTGTGTGTGATGGTGCACACCTTTAATTCCAGCAGTCAAGAGGCAGAGGCAGGTGGATATCTGCAAGTTCCAGGCTAATGTAGTCTACATAGTGATTTCTAGGTCAGCCAAACTTACATAGTGAAACTCTGTCTTAAAAACAAAAACAAAATCAAGTCCCTAAAAAACAGAAAGGAATCAAAAAGAAACATCGTTCAGAACTTCATCAATATGAGCAACCAACACATTAATAAACATCTTTAATGAAATATGGGGAGGATTATACTGTATAAGCCTTAAACAAAATAAAAGCTAAGTTGCTCTCCTGACAGACAGGTTAATTCAGAACCTTTTAAGAGATAGAATATTATACTGCCACCTACAGGAGAATAAGCAGAGCTCAGCGTGCATTCCATCCTAATGACCACAGGTTTTGTGCAACTGAATAAAGACTGCTGCAAAGAAAGGGAGAAAGAGATGAGACAGACAGACAGACAGACAGACAATGGAAGAGATAAGGGGAAGGAGGGAAGGAGGGGAGGACAATAATAAACATTCATTTTAAAACCATGGTAATAACATGTTATAATGATGTGGAAAACACAAATTTTTAAACTGTACTCAGCTCATGAAAATGCAATGTCCTCAAAGGCATATCAAACTGGAAATGCAGCAGTTTAATTTTTTCATTTATTTAATTTTAATTTCTTTATATCCGCGCGCGCGCGCGTGTGTGTGTGTGTGTGTGTGATCACACATTCATGCCAAGGCACTCATTGCAGAAGATGGTTTTCTCCTTCCATCCTGTAGGTCCCAGGGATCGGATGCAGGTCTCCAGGAAGCAAGATCACCTGCTGAGTCATCTCGGTGGCTCCTACCTACTTATTAATTTTTTTTATCCGCACAAAAGTATTAAATTTTATTATAATATTTCTCAAATAAATGTTTTTGTTGGTTTTCTACTCCCTGCCCGTGTCCTCCCCTTCCGCCTCCACGTGCCCTCCCTGGTCTGCTCCTTCCAGGCTCATGGCGCACGCGTCCTTTTGCTCACCGTCTCCTCAGGTCTTCACGTTCTCCCCTCTAGACTCCTGATCTGTACCTACTCTCACACGGACATTGAAAGTGAGAGTCTGAACACGAGAGAGAACCTGTGAATTTTGTCTTTCTAAGTTTGGATCATCTCATTTATTACAATACCTTCCAAATCCATCCATTCTCCTGAATTTTCATAATTTTAGCTTTCCTTATTGCTGAAAAAAACTCTGTTGTGCGTAAACACCTTCTGTTGACTGTCGTCGAGACTGGCTTCACTCCCTTGCATTCTGAATATGCAGTTAGAAACATGGATTTGTGACTTATTTAATTTTTTTTCATTACTGTGATAAGACCTCATGACTAAGGCAACTTATAGAAAAAAGAGTTAATATGGGGCTTACAGTTCAAAGGGTTAGAGACCACGGGCATTATGGGGAGGAGCATGGCGGCAGTCAGGTGGGCGTGGTGCTAGCAGTAGCTCAGAGCTCACAGATTGAGACAGAACCACAAGACAGAGAGAAAGCTAACTAGGAGTGGCATGGGCATTTGAACATCAAAGCCCGCTCCCAGAGACAGACACGCCCTTTCCAGGAAGGCCGCACCCAGAGACACGCCCTTTCCAGGAAGGCCACACCGACTAGTCCTCCCCAAACATTTTCACGAATTGGAGGCCAAGCATTCAAACACATGAACTATGGAGACCATTCTCAGTTAAACACCACAGTGGCTTCCCCTCTAGGATAATGCATTTGCCCCACGGGGTCCTTTGGTGACTTTACATTTGCTTCCCAAATCTTAGCTATCTTAGTTACTTTTTTTTATTGTGACAGAGTACCTGACTAAGGGGTTTTCATTGCGTAGGTTTCCCACTTCCTTGTTTAGATTTATTTATAGATACTTTATGTGGGGTGGAGTATTGTCAATGAAATTTTTTCTAAATTGTTTCATATAAAAGTTATTTATCGATATTCATGGAAGATACTGACTCTTGTATGTTGACTTCAGATCCTGCAAATTAACTGAAAATGTTCATAAGTCTAGATTTTGTAGAATCATGTCATATATACACTTTTGAGGCCTGATCCTCACCCCCAGCATAGCTATAATTTTTCCATGCCTGCCAGCTATTCCCTACTGCTATAATATGCCTGCCACGCATTGACACAGAAAAATAGCTTGTCTCAGAGTAGGTTCATTCTGACCACATATCCTGTTATGTTGTGTATGTTCTGAGGTTTGTTAATCTAAGAAATTCGACAACTATAGGCTCCACTTAGGACCAATCAGAATTAAGGTGAGTTAGAACTGTTCTGTCTAGCTAGCCAAACTAGCTTGGATCATAGCCAACCATCATGAGTACTTCCTGCACCTGCACATGAGCTCATTGTGGCTTTTCCTTTATAAAAGAGGAATGTTCAGGGCCAAATTCTGAGCCGTAGCCCTGATCAACCACTCTTAGGGTTTGTGTTCAATAAAACATCCCTGTATGACTGAGATCGGTGTTTGTGTGGTTTGTGGGATGACTCCTGAACTCCAACATTCATAAGAATAATTTGACTTTTTCCTTTCCTGTTTTAAATCTCTTTTAGATCTTGTACATCTAATGGACGCATTGATAATAACCTCAGGGTATCCAAAATGTTTCAGTGTCTTATTAAGGAATGAAATCAACGTTTTTCTTATTGGAATGGTTTTACCAAGAGCAAACCCAGATTATAAACTTTCCTTCTGTCTCCTGTGTCTTCTGCTGTCACTACCTGTAATTAGTCTGTTGTATGTATGAGTCTGAATCTGTGCCTGCCTGAATCCTGTCTTTTGTATGTGTCCCTAACAAAGACCTCTGCTCTGTATATTTTGAAAGCACAGAAAACATCACACAGAGAAGAAATGAAAGATATTTCACAGAACTCATTAACAGGATGTGGTGGTTTGAATACGCTTGGCCCAGAGAGTGACACTTTTAGGAGATGTGGCTGTGTTGGAGGAAGTGTGTCACTATGGGGCTGGGCTTTAAGACCCTCATACTAGCTGCCTGGAAGCTGGTCTTCTACTGTTTGCTGTCAGAATAAGATATAGAACTCTCAGCATCTCCAGAGCCATGCTTGCCTGAACGCTGCTATGGATCCCACCAGGATTATAATGAATTGAACCTCATAACCTGTAGCCCCAATTAAATGTTTTCTAAGAGTTGCCTTGATCATGGTATCTCTTTACAGCAATATAAACCCTAACTAAGACATGGGGTTTTACAAGGGATGAAACTTTACTGGCTCCAACTGACTATAACTGACAGAGATACCAAACACTACTGCAAACAAATTTATCAACATTCATCAATGTCACTTCTATCATTTATGGTGAATATCTTGCTATGTTCAGTGTATCTGCTGTTTTCAGCATTCACTACCATAACATGCTGCATACCCATGTGTGCATTACTTGTAAGTCAGGGGCATGGAAGAGTACATATTCTATGACTACAGCTATGCATTAGCTTAGGTTGTAAAAGCTGATTTCTTGGGAATGCCTAAGCATGTAAGATTGATTGCTCATTATTCTAAAGACAGGCTAAAGAAGCAGGCTGAATAAACAGTGGGACAGCAGTATTGAGTGACCTAAATGTGTGTAATTAACTCTGGCTCTGAGGTTCAGCAATGGTTTCAGTCTGTGAAAATGCAGAGATATTTTCATAATAATGTATCACCGTGGCCTCTCTCTCTCTTTTTTTTTTATTTCTTTAGTTAAGCTCAAGAATAAAGATGGTGCTCATTCCAGGTTTAAGGGAAAATGTTTTCTCTTTCCCCATTTGGCATAATGTTATCTACAAATTCAATAGAGCTGGTCTTCATTTTGACAGGGAAATATGATCTGTTTATTCCTAACATCTCCAAGATTTTTATTAGGAAATCATGGTGAATTTTATCAAATGTCTTTTCTACATTTATGGAGATGATCTTGTGATTTCTTCTGTTGCGTTTATTTGGTGAATTATGTTTATTGACTGTGTGTGATGAGCCAATGTTGCATTCTCAGATGATACCCAGTAGATCATGGTATATGATCTTCTTAATGTGTTTGTGAATTAGATTTGCAATCATCTTGTTGAGAATTTTTTCTTTTCTTTTTTTTAATATTTATATTTTCTATATTCTTTGTTTACATTCCAAATGATTTCCCCTTTCCGGGATCCCCCCTCCCCATATGTCCCATAAACCTTCTTCTCTCCATCCATTCTCCAATCACCTCCCTCCTTTTTCTCCGTCCTTATATTCCCCTCCAATGCTAGGTCAATCCTTTCCAGGATCAGGACCCTCTCCATACTACGCTGATACCCAAACCACACAAAGGTCCAACAAAGAAAGAGAACTTCAGGTCAATTTCTCTTATGAATATTGATGCAAAAATACTTAATAAAATTCTTGCCAACCGAATCCAAGAACACATCAAAACGATCATCCACCATGATCAAGTAGGCTTCATCCCAGGGATGCAGGGATGGTTCAATATAAGGAAATCCATCAATGCTATACACTATATAAACAAACTCAAAGAAAAAAACCATATGATCATCTCATTAGATGCAGAAAAAACATTTGACAAAATTCAGCATCCTTTCATGCTAAAAGTCTTGGAAAGAACAGGAATTCAAGGCCCATACCTAAACATCGTTAAAGCAATATACAGCAAACCGGTAGCCAACATCAAACTATACAGAGAGAAACTTGAAGCAATCTCACTAAAATCAGGGACTAGACAAGGCTGTCCTCTCTCTTCATATCTTTTCAATATAGTACTTGAAGTTCTACCTAGAGCAATTAGACAACATGAGGAGGTCAAGGGGATACAAATTGGAAAGGAAGAAGTCAAATTATCACTATTTGCAGATGACATGATAGTCTACTTAAGTGACCCCGAAAACCTCCACCAGAGAACTCCTACAGCTGATAAACAACTTCAGCAAAGTGGCTGGTTATAAAATCAACTCAAGCAAATCAGTTGCCTTCCTATACTCAAAGGATAAGCAGGCTGAGAAAGAAATTAGGGAAATGACACCCTTCACAATAGCCACAAACAATATAAAGTATCTTGGTGTGACTCTAACCAAACAAGTGAAAGATCTATATGACAAGAACTTCAGGTCTCTGAAGAAGGAAATCGAAGAAGACCTCAGAAAATGGAAAAATCTGCCATGCTCGTGGATTGGCAGGATTAATATAGTTAAAATGGCCATCTTGCTAAAAGTGATCTACAGATTCAACGCAATCCCCATCAAAATCCCAACTCAGTTCTTCACAGAGTTAGAAAAAGTAATTCTCAAATTCATCTGGAATAACAAAAAACCCAGGATAGCTAAAACTATTTTCAACAACAAAAGAAATTCTGGGGGAATCAGTATCCCTGACTTCAAGCAATACTACAGAGCAATAGTGTTAAAAACTGCATGGTATTGGCATAGTGACAGACAAGTGGACCAATGGAATAGAATTGAAGATCCAGAAATGAATCCACACACCTATGGTCACTTGATCTTCGACAAAGGAGCTGAAAACATCCAGTGGAAAAAAGATAGCCTTTTCAACAGATGGTGCTGGTTCAACTGGAGGTCAGCATGCAGAAGAATGCGAATTGATCCATCCTTGTCTCCTTGTACTATGCTCAACTCCAAGTGGATCAAGGACCTCCATGTAAAACCAGACACACTTGTTGAGAATTTTTACATTTGTGCAGGAAAAATGGTCTGTAGCTTTTGTTCTGTTCAGAATAATATTGCCTATGGTTGTGTTTTTATCTTGGTTTTGGTATCAAGTTAATACTGGCTTCATAGGGCAAATTCAGTAGCATTCCTTTCTCTTCTATTTTGTGAAACATTTTGAGAAGGGTTTGTATTGGGTTTTGATAATGTTTGATATAATTCAGAAGTGACTCCATCTTATCCTGGGCATTTTTATGGACAATTTTAAAAATTGTGTCTATTTTTACTTTATGTGTATGTGTAAGTGCCAGTATGTATATATGTGCAGCACAAGTCTTTCTGATGCCAACAACAACAAAAAGAAAAGGAGTTGAAGGCCGTGGAATTATAGTTACTAATGACTGTGAGCTGCCACATGGAGCTGGGAACCAACTTTGGATCCTCTGCAAGAGCATCTGGTGCTTGCAATCATCTCTGAGTCATCTCTGCAGACCCTATAAGGAGGCTGAATTACTGCCTCACTCTCATTGGTTATTACAAGTCTTTTAAATCATTTTTATCTTCTAACTTCTAGTTAGGTAAAACACACACACACACACACACACATATATATACTCACATATATATATATACATATATATACACACACACGTATATATACATATATATATATATAAAATCTCATCTGATTTTCCACACATTTGCAATATGTTTTCAAAGTATCCTCTAATGATCTGTATTTCACTAGAACCTGTTTTGATGAGATGTAGATTTAGAACATGGAAGGAAGCACTAATCTTTATCATAAGGACACAGATATGACTGCACCACACCCAAGGGTGGCCTTGAAGGCTGACCCTTTCCTGTGCACTGTTAATCTTTTGTGTCACAAGAAGGGCAATGTGTGGTTTTACTCTGGAGGCACTTTAAGGAAACAGTGCACTAGATGTGAGGGGGCTTAGAATTCTAAGCCCAAGCTTTACAGAGATATACCTAGTATGCCACCATGGCAAGTGGTTAACTCACCAATGATGGATGGTCTGAAGTTGGAGCTATGTGTGTGTTGGATGAAGTCACAAATCTGCACAGAGACATCTCAGGAGAGAGACCAGAAAACAGAAGCCCTCTTTTGTGTCCATTCCCCAATGCACAGAGCTCACTATGCATTTGTGGAACAAACAAGTGTGTTTCAGCAAGGAGATAGACGCACACACACAGTCCCCAAAGCATCTTGTAAGCTGCAGGACTCACCATCTGCTGAGTCTAGAGGAAGCTTTAATTCTGTGAGGCTGTGTGAGAGACCACAGCCCACTTTAAATAAAATCTTTCTAGGATGGGAAGAACGTCCACTCACCTTATGCTTGGGGAAAAGAGAGCATGCCCTTTGGCCTCCTTTGCTCCTCTGTGCTTGGGCCTCTCCAGCCTCTTTAATGTTTGAATACTGGTTTTCCATCTGCTCCTTGCAGACAGGAAGACACAGGCCACCTGTAGACCCAGGTTCCTCTTTTGTGAACGATATCCATTGATTCTCTTCAGCTTTCCCAATTCCTGCAGAGATTTGCCTATTTTTATCCACCCTTTCCTCACCCACAGGAGCCTAGGCTCCCACTGGGGTGCTACTGCCCCAGCTACACCCTGCTCTGGGTGTGAGAGCAGGCATCTAAGCACAACTTCCTCTCCCTACTAGGTCTGTGGTTACATATCCAATATACAAGCTGGCATTGCAGAAGTCAGTGACAGTGCCTGGGAGTCTGTGCATCCTTCTGCCCTGTTCAGTCTTCTTTCCCTTCTGATTCCACAGTATTTGTCTGTCTCTAATTACTGGTCCCATGCAGAGCCCAGTACAGAGCATGATCCTCTATCGGCCACCCACAACCCATATAGAACCAGTAGAGAATAAAACTTGTGGTTGATTCTTTGGAATCAATTGATTCTGTGGAATTACAGTTGGTTTCTGGACAGCAGAGACGCTCAAAGAGAGCCAAGAGCAGTTCTTATTTATTTTGCACAGAGAAAGGGCATGTAAGATGAAACTACTTTGAGCATTACATTTCTCTCTCAGTGGCAGGAAAGATTCTGACCTAGCAGCAGCCACAGCTAAAAGTCATGGGTACCATAGGGCAGCCCTGGGACAGCATAGGACAGATCCTGTGCTGGGAGTAGTTGTGGTTTAGATCATCAGGGTTCATGGGAGGAACTGGATCAAAGCATGGACTTCTCCCAAAGCTGTACCTTTAACACCATCTAATCCTTTGTGCCCCTCTTCTTCTCACCATCTCTCACCTATAACCCCTTCATTAACATCCCACAAGCCCTGGAGCCTGGCTATGCCAGCGATCTGACTTGTTATTGTGCCCTCGGCCTATAGGCATAAGACATCCGCCATCTTTCACTTGGATGTCAGCTGCCCTCGTCTCTCTGCCTCCCAGGCCCAACCCCTCCTCAATTCTGACATTCAGACCTTGGCTCCAAGACCCTGGAATAGGTAGGTGTGTCTGTGGAGAGGGCCATCTAGCTCAAAATTACCTGTGGACCTTCAGTTAGACCTATCATTGGTTGGCCACTCCTGCAAGGTATGAGCCTCCATTGTCCCAGCACATCTCACAAGCAAGACATATTATAAGTTAAAGGTTTTGTGGCTGGGTTGGTGTGCCAGCGCCACCACTGGGCTGTCTCAGGGTTTCATCGCTGTGTTGAGATACCATGACCATGGCAACTCTTATAAAAGAAAACATTTAATTGGGGCTGACTTACAGTTTCAGAGATTTTGTCCATTGTCATCATAGTGAGAAGCATGGCAGGCCATGCAGGCATGGTGCTGAAGTATCTGAGGGTTCTACATATTGATCTGCAGGCAGCAACGGGAAACTGGATCACTCACTGGATATAGTCTGAGTATAGGAGACATTAATGCTGCCCTCCACAGTGACACACTTTCTTCAACAAGGCCACACCTCCTAATAGTGCAACTCCCTATGGCCAAGCATTTAAACACACCAGTCTATGGAGGCCATACCTATTCAACCACCACAGATGGTTTGCCTGGTTAAGGAAGATGGCCAGTTCAGGCTCTTTCCTAGGGTCCTCACTAGGGTTGCCCTCAGATTCAAGAAGTCTCCTCTGAACTAAGTTTCCACATTGTCCCTCAAATGGCCCCCCAATTCCACTTGTCTCTTCCAGTACTCTCTCCCTCTGCCCCTCCCTCCCCAACCTTATTCCTCCCGTTCCCAACCCCGCCTGTCCTCAGTTCATCCACATAATCTATTCTATTTCCCTTTTCCAGGGAGATCCGAGTTCCCCCACTAGATCCCTCCTTGCTTGGGTCTGTGGCGTGTAGCCTGATTATCATTTACTTAACAGCTAATATCCACTTGCAAGTGAGTACAAATCATGTTTGTCTTTTTTGGTCCGGGTTTCCTTGCTCAGAATGATTTTTTCAGTTCTATCCATTTGCCTGCAAGTTTCATGATGTCATTTTTTTTTGATTGCTGAGTAATACTCCACCGAATAAATTTTACCTCATTTTCTTTATTCATTCTTCTGTTGAGGAATATCTAGCTTGTTTCTATATTCTAGCTATTATGAATAAAGCTCCTATGAACATAATTGACCAAGTGTCTTTGTGATAGGATGGAGTGTCTTTTGAGAATATGCCCAAGAGTGGTATAGCTGGGTCCTGAAGTAGATCAATTCCTAATTTTCTGAAAAATCATCATATTGATTTCCATAGTGGCTGTAAAAGTTTGCACTCCCATCAGCAAAAGAGTTACCTTGATCTACTTCCAAGATGAGCTGTCACTTAGCCATTATGACAGGTATAAGGATCTCAAAGTAGTTTTGATTTGCATTTCTTTGATGGATAAAGATGTTGAACATTTCTTTATATGTTTCTCAGCCATTTAAAATTTCACTTGAGAATGTAAGTTCCTCATCCAGGCCTCTTCTTTGAGGACCTCCAACCACCAGCTTCCACTCATAGAATACTCTCCCCTAAGATCTGGACCCAGTCCTCTCCCTGCAGAATAAAAACCCCAAACTCAAGATTTGAAATCCCACCCATCCCTAAACTCACTCCAAACTCTGGACTTAAAATTCCATTAATTCTCACCGTGAAAATCTCCAACCTGGAAAGCTCTGCCCCACAGGAAATGCCCTATGAGCCCTGTCTTCTGTTCAGTTCTCTGTTGCTGAAGAAGAAGCAACTACCCTCCTAGGTTTTTCTTTTCCAAAAAATCTCCTGTGTGGGGTTTGCTGTGAGGTGTGACTTTGCAGTATTCCCTGGCTCCCAACTGCCAGGATATCTTTCCCTTCAGAGCTCTAACATTTGTAGTGGGGGAAACCTTCCCCTACCCCAGAGCAGAGCTATAACATTTCTAGTGGAGAAGCCTTTTCCCTCATAGTTGTAACACATACAGATAATTCTCTGTTTAGATCTATATCCCATTTAAAAAGTGGATTATTTGCTTTGCTGATGTCTAATTTATTTTTTTTTCTGAGACAAGGTTTCTCTGTGTAGCCCTGGCTGTCCTGGAACTCACTGTGTAGACCAGGCTGGCCTTGAACTCAGAAATCCACCTGCTTCTGCCTCCCAAGTGCTGGGATTAAAGGCGTGTGCCACCACCGCCCGGCTGACGTCTAGTTTCTTGACTTCTTTAAGTATGCTGGATATTAGCCCTCTATGTTGAGTTCAGGTTGGTAAAAATCATTTCCCATTCTGTAGGCTGCCATTTTATTCTATTGACGGCATCCTTTGCTTTATTGAAGCATTTTGGTTTTATGAGGTCCCATTTATTAACTCTTGATCTTAGTGCCTGTGCCATTGGTGTTCTGTTTAGGAACCTGACTCCTCACCAATGTCCTCGAAGCTGTTACTTCACTTCCTCTTCTATCGGGTTCTGTGTGTCTGGTTTTATGCTGATGCCTCTGATCTACTTGGACTTATGATTTGTGCAGGATAATAAATACAGATCTATTTTCATTCTTCTATATGCAGACATTGTTAGATCAGCAACATTTATTGAAGATGCCTCCCTCATCTCACATAACCTCACAGAACTAAAACTTCCTCTAGACTCAGCAGATGAGTCCTGAAGGATACAAGATGCTTTGGGGACTGTGTGTCTACTTGCTGAAACACACACACACACACACTCACACACACACACACTCACACACACAGAAGCACAACGCAGGTAAGTAAATAGATTTAACATATATCAAGTCAGAACTATAAAATGGAGGCTGGGAACGTGGTCCAGTTGCCAGAGTGCTGGCCTAGCATGCACAGAACCCTGAACTCTATCTCCAGAATCACATATAACCTATGTGGTGGCACACACTTGTAATCTTAGCACTTGGTAAGTGAAGACAGACAAATTAAGAGTTTGGAATCAGCCTTGGCTATAGAGAGAGTTCAAGGCCAACCTGGGGTATGTGAAACCTTGTCCAAAAACAAACAAGCAAGCAAACAAACAAACAAACAAAAAGTAGTTGGTGAGATGGCTCGTGGAGTAAAAGCCCTTCCCATTCAAATTTAAAGACATGAGCTTAGGCTTAATTCCTCAAAGTTATGGTGGAAGGAGAAAACCAAGTCCCTTAGGTTGGCCTCTGACTTCAACATGTTTCATGGAATGTGTGCATACACACACAGGCAGATAAAACTTTTTGAAAATTAAGAGTTAAGCCATAATAAAAAAATATAGTTTTCATTGTAATGCAAACAACAAAAGCATGGTGTATTTTTGGAGGGGAGGGGACATCATTCTGTTAGGTGAAATAAGCCAGACTGGGAACTGCAAGTCTTGAAAAACGTTGTCTGTTTCATGCATAATGTAGAAAAAGCACAACGCTATGAAAGTGGAAGAGAGACCACTAGAGATGTTGAGGGGAGAAAAAGAAGAGAGGTCAATCGAGGGCCAATTGAGATCAAATCAAATCAGTCACACATGACAACATGCCAATAAGAACTGAAAACCGAAAAGAGACTTCACTTTATGATCATTTAAAGCATAATTGCTAAAAGTAGGAAGTGCCAAGCTCTGAAGGGGGCAGAGGAACTGAAACTACAGGGTATCGCTGCTGAGAATGTGATAGGGCACAGCTGCTGCAGAGAGCTTGATGGTAGAAACCCCAACAGACATGGAGCGTATCATCCCAGCAATTCTATGACTGTGCACACCAGCGTCTTAAGATAACTTGCATGATCCATCGACGGGAGACCTGAGTGTGCACCTCATCAGTGTTCAGAGATCAGTGTATGTTTGATTAATGGATGAACGAATCAATGTAGGCTTCAGTTACCCAAGAACCGTCCTTCTGTCAAGACACTCACCACAACTCTAGAGCACCCTGCATCCTTCGGTACTCACCACCTGTTGAGTGCTGAGTGGGTTGGGCCACTGTGAAGTCAGGCATGAGGCCCCTGGCTAGAGCACAGAAAGCCCCTCAGAAGTTGAGTGTCAGCAGGGAAATGCTGTCTTCAGAACATTTCGTAGTCATCGCAAATAAGATCTCACACAGCTGTGGTTGCCTGTATGAGAGGGGACCTGTCCACAGTCAATCACAGACAGGGAAGTAACTTATGGGGACCTATACCTCTCTGTGTTGGTTAGTTTTTTGTCAGCTTGACATAAACTAGAGTCACCTGAGAAAAGGAACGTCAACTGAGAAATTTCCTCCAGTGGACTAGACTAAGGGATGTTTTCTTGATTGCTGACAGATGGGAGAGGGCCCAGTCCACAGTGGGAGGTATCATCTCTAAACAGATGTTCTGACCTGACCAAGGAAGAGAAGATAAGCCAGGAAGCAGCATTTTTCCATGGCCTCTGTTTTAGTTCCCAGCTCCTGTTTCCAATCTTGAGTTTTTGTCTTGATTTCCCTCAGTGACAGAGTATGACCTGAAAGTTATATGATGTAATAAACTCTTTCCTCCTCAACTACTTGTTAGTCATGGGGTACCAGGCAATTGTAGAACTCTTTTCTCTGATGGATTCTGAGGGAAGACATGTGTCTTCAATTTAGTACCCAAGGATGAGCCCACCAGTCCCCAATGGATAGCTCCAAAGCTGTAGACATATAGACAGTCCTGGTTAAAAGACATGGGTCACAAAACAAACCAATGAGACATTGATGTGAGGAAAGGGAGAGGGACAGCATGGGTGAGAGGGAGATGAGAGGGTGGGAGTGAGACATATAAGATGCATTCTATACATATAAGCCAAAGAACAGTTTAAGAACAAAAGGAAACAATGGGACTACAGGTGCTGCAATCCCAGCAATAGAGAGGGAAAGCTAGTTCAAGGCCAGCCTGATCTAAGGATGCTAAGTATGACAATCACCAAGGGCCCACGATGAGTCCATTGACAAGGTGTTTATGAAAGGCCCAGGGTTGGATCCACAACACTGCAAGAAATGAAAAATGGTGACTCTGAGTAGGAGGACCTGATATGCCCCCTGTCTGAACCAGCTCAGTGATAGGGTTCCCCTCGCTCCCTCCACTTCTCTCTCTCTCTCTCTCTCTCTCTCTCTCTCTCTCTGTCTCTCTCTCTCTCTCTCTCTCTCTCTCTCTCTCTCTCTCTCTCTCTCTCTCTTAGGTGGCTCTCTAACATCTTTTAAGGACCTTGGCCTCAGAGTTTTCATCTGTTCCACGCTGAGCTCCAGTCCTCTGTGGTTGCTCTTCTGTGAACTGAAGTTTCTGGCTTCTTTCTGACTTTGGCGGCTTCTGCAACACTTTCTCTTGCACCTGACCTCCCATCTCCACTCACTAACAGAAGCTCAGGAATCCTTCTCAACACAACTGCATTTGCTTCCTGCTCTTGCTGTGGCCAGGAGACTGGAAACTCAGAGCTGTCCTAGAAGTCTGCTCTGTGCCCTGCGCTAAGGAGAGGGGGACATCCCTATCTTCTCCTGGATGTCCCCAGCCCGCACTTCTCTGGACCATCATCACCCCCTCATTGCTAACACTCACACCCCAGCTCCAGGACCATGGCACTCACCTCACCTGCAGGGTGACCTAAGTACATGTGGGTATAGAGACAGGAAGGTGGAGCTGGACAACTAGTGAGGGTGACTCCTGAAGACCTACTGAACTAGAGACACAGGAGGCCCAAACCGCATCCTTCTAGGCTGATTTCTGGGATGGTATCAGAGATGTCCGCCTTACCTCGTGCTTATCCCAAGTGAGGAGAGAGTCCCACTCTTTATGCACATGCTATGGAGAACTCTTAATCCATGCTTCCCAAGATGGGGCCCCCTGGGGACTCAGCTGGACCAGCTTTCCTCAGACTCAACGTGTTAGGTTCAGTCTGAGTCACCCATCAAGTCTCCTCCTCTGGGGTCTCTCTGGTACTTGCAGGGATACTCATGAAAAACCAGCAACTTCTTCCCTGTCCCCTCTGCAGATATTTTACCTCCACTCAGTGAACCTCCTGGAGGATTTTTAAAAATGATTTTTAGTTTTCAGATTGGCTAAAGTGCTACCGTAGAATTGAGTGGCGAATACCAGGATTTCCTACATATCTCCTATGTTACCATAAGATGTCCCATTGTCACAAAGGATGAACATCATAGACACGTCACTCTCATCCAGAGACCACAGGTCTCATCAGGATCCTCTATTGGTTTCATATGACCTTGGGTTTGATATGTGTGTGATGGGCTTCCTTACCGTGGAGTCAAACAGAAAGTTAACTCAACTCTAAAAGTCTCTTGGGGATGCTTTCTTATCATCATTATTGTTACTGTTGTTTTCATTTGCTGCCAATCCTCATGCTCTTAACCCTGACCTCTGCACAACCATCAGCACTCTCTACCCTGCTCTATTGACACTGTTAATGGCATGTGGTCTCCACTGGACAGAGAGCCTATCAGAGGAGGGAGTTTCCCTCAGCAGCACAGACAAGAGATGCTGAGATAGGTAGCTGATTCTGGGTAGTAGGATCCCAGGAGGCACTGCCACACAGTACCCTAAGGGCTCCCTGGGTCTGATTCAAAGCTCCACCAACCATCCTCCTAACCACTCTCATCTAGCCTCTTCTGTAGGCACAAATGTCCATACTGATCCTGAGGGATGGGTAAAAGAGACCAGGAAAAGGACTCAGCATCTTTGGGAAGAAGAAAAGGGAGAGTCTGTCTATAGCTGAATGCTTTGGAGAGCAGGATTCTGGTCCTGCTGTTACCCACATAGTTGGGGTTATCTTATTGCTCTGCTGAGATAGAAACTGTAGTTGATCAATAAGCTTGTAGTGGTCTTCATCATTTCCTGATGCCTGTTCCCTGGGTGTTTGGCAGCAGTGAGTGTGGACAGGTGGAGCAGAGGCAGGTGGAAACCCTAGTGTTACTGTTCTCCTGCAAGTTACCAGTGCCAAAACCATTGGCCCTATAAGAGTCACTATTCTTTCTAGGCTTAGGATGTTGGGATTTGTCTGCCTTGAACGCTCTCTGGAGACCTTCTGGGGTCTTAGGTTGTATTTACTTCTGACTCCTCACAAATTCTTAACTTTCTTTTCAGGTCTCTACCCTCTCTTGCTCTCTCACCCTCTGATGACCTCTTCTTCCTGCTTTGGAGACTCTGAAAGTGTCCAGCTCTCAGAAGGTTGACTGTCTTGTCGCTTCCACATTGTATGCTGACTGGCAATAGTTCTTCCACTTTCTGCTGCCTATGTGCTTACGCTGCTTTCTTCTGCTTCTTTATTCTTGGTGCCAGCTCAGCTTATGTTACAGAAAGAAGATCAGAAAGAAAATTCAAGAGAAGCTTTTCATTGAACCTAATATAGTGACACTTATGTTTCCCAGCCCACTCTGAAGGAAGTCAGGGAAGACCCCCAACACCCCCCCCCCAGGAACCAAAACAACCATGTGTGAGCCTGGGAAGTGCTCAGTTGTCTGGTGCTTGCATAAACGTAGACTAGCTAGCTGGCTGCTTAACTGACAGTCCTTTTGCTCAAATAAGCCAGAAGAGCAAGGGACGGTCCAACAGCTTCTAATTAGGAAGTCAGATTGCCCCACATCCCAACATCTTTGCTTGCTTACAAGAGGGAAACGTCAGAAGGAAGTCTTACAACAAGAACATAAAGAATGAAACATTAACCCTCGTGGAGACTTTCAGATTCCAGCAGTACATCACCAGCACTCAGCATCTGCCCAGTGCTCTAGGAGAGAACTTCCCTCATTATTATTTGTCTGTGTGTTTTGGTGCGAGATTCTGAGTGAAGAGGAATATGGGTTCTAGGAAAGATGGAGTTTAGTGGACAGGATTATGGCCTGGACAAGAGGGCTCAGTTGGGTTGTGTGCTTTATCTGAGATTCTAGAAAAAGCTGGGATCCTATGTTGGAAAGAGACTTCGTATCTGAACCCCATTCCAGAGGTGAGGACTGTGGAAGGGCTCAGAGGGCTCAGAGCTCACTCAAGTCTTCTCCTTCAGCAGAGAACCTAGGAACAAGAGCAACTTTAAGAGTGTTTCTGGGAGCCACCAGGGGCATTGTGTCTCAGTCCTGCTCACCGTTAGTGTCTGCCTCATGGTCTTCGTGTGAGCCCCAGCTTCAGTGAGGGACAGGTGAATGGAGAGGTGAAGATGAAGGGCCCTTAGAGGACCATGAGGAACTGTGGCCGGAGCACAGGCTGTGGGGTGTGGAGAACCTAGGTGGCAGCCACCAGCAAGCACCGATCTGTTTCCTATCTAGATGTCTAGGAAGTAAGAGTAGTCCTTGTCACAATCATGTCATGAGGAACCCTGGACAAGTGCCCTTTAGACCTGTCATCTTCATACATTCTAAGATCATGACTGTGACCTCCAGTTTGAGGAAACCAGGCTGAGTCTTTTGTCTCCCACCAGAGTGAAGGTACACAGAAAGAGAGCAGCCAGGACTGCAGTGGGCATGAGCCACATGCGCCCTGCACTTAGGTCACTTTTCCAGGTAAGTGCCCCAGGAATCCTAGACTCCCATCAGCCCTTTGTACACTTCCTTATCAGGGGTTGGGGGAGCACATGGTCTCATCCCATTAAGGATGCACAGATGTGAACTTGTTGCTTCCTCCTCGCTGCATAATATATGTGAAGCCTTTAGGCAAAGAAAGGCCTGACAATTATTAGACCTTTGCCATGGGGGTAGAGAGCAGAGAATTGAAATCACTTTCTAGGAAGGATGGGCTTGCTGGGACATGTAAGGTTACATGAGGCAAATGTCAGGTCTGTTCATCATCGGTACCATTATACAGATAAAGATACATCAAGAAAAGCATGTTCAGGCATGTGCTGACTATGTCTGTGAAGCAGCAACATAGACAGGAGCCCTGACTGTGGAGTTCATGGGAAAGAATGAGTGGGGGAGGATGAGCAGACTTGGCAGGTTCCATCAGCCACTCTGAAGAGCAAGGCTGTTTATTCACCTGGTAAATGAACCTGGGATTGTATGGTAAAAGGACAGAGATTCACTGTGTCAGAGCTCCCTAAAGGATGTGGTTGGGTTGGATGTTAGATTGGGGTATGAGTGGGAAAGATGCACATGCAGCTAAGTCCTTCATCATTGTTTATAGAACTCTCTTCCCTAGAGGAGCAGCACCTCCCCAGTCAAGATCCCAGATCAGAATATCACAGGCCCAGTCAGCATATGCCTGAACATGCTTTTCTGATGTATCTTTATCTCTATAATGGTACTTGTGTTCCCCACCCAATCAGGATCCAGCCCCTGTGCCTCCCATCTCCTATCAATTCCTCAATTCCTTCTCTGCGGTATGTCACAAATAATGTCTGTGATATTTTGAATATAGCTTGTAGTGCCAATACCTGGAGGGTGAGGCCAGCCTGGGCTACATGAGAAGATTCTGTCTTTAAGAACAGAATAAAACTGTATGATAAAGGTGTTGACACAGCCCAGATCCAATGATGGATCTGGATGAGAGTGCTTCTACATATACCTGAAGGAAGACTCAATAGGTTTGTGTCATTTACCAAAACAGCTTGCGGTCTCCATCTCTTATGTGTCATAGCTGTCAGATGACTCATGGGCATTTTGAGATGTCATGGACGGCCATAGAGTTCACACATTACAATTCTGTGGTCACCATGAGTAATTTAAAGAATCGGGCTGTCAATGACTAACACAGCCGGCCCTGTAGATGGAGAAAACCATGAGAAGCACCATCACCCTGATTCCTACAAGGATGAGGAGCCTCTGATATATAAGGTAGAGATGGACAGTAGATATCAGAGCCTGGAATTAGGGGAAGGGTCCAAATGGAATGGAGTCTGGGGACTCTCCACATCAAGGTTTAATGTGGTTGAAACCACAAATAAAATGAAAGCCCATAGAAAATACACTAAACTCTCCATCATTCAGAGTCGGAGGCACGAGATATAAGAAGCAATAACACTGTGAGAAGAAGCTACTGAACAGAGCCACCTCTCAGAAGAGTCCAGAGATGTGTCCTGTGGTCACAGATGATGATGAGGTGTCAAGCTGGGGACTGAGAGTCAGCCTCAGATGCTGACAGATCCAGAAGACTGTGGTGAGAATAACACTGAGGTTTAACTGAGAAGATCAATGTGATCTTGCTGTTCAAAGGTCTAGGAGCTGGGTTGGAAGCAACCCCTCTTATTGCCAATAACTGAAAAGAAAAGGGGAGGCGAGGAGGTGGGCACTGTGGGGGCTAAGGATGCTTTGAGAAAACTTGCAGTTAATCAGAGCCAGAAAATGGGCCAACAGCAGGAAGTGGCTGTGCTCGGTAATCAGCCATTTCTACCAGTGCCCAGGGCTATGTCTCCAGAGTGGGCCCTCCCCCATTGATCACTAATTGAGAAAATACCTTACAGGCAGATCTTATGGAGGCATTTTCTCAACTGGGGCTCCTTCCTCTCTGATGACTCTAGCTTATATCAAGTTGACACATAAAAGCAGCCAATCCGATATCCTAGAGATCGGACTTACATCTCATCTCCAGCCAGCAGATTATACAGGGAGAAGGGCCAGCTGAGGGTGGGAGCACAGAGACAGTCAATCATTCAAAACATGAGCCTGTGAGGAACATTTCACATTCACACCCTTAATATCCCTACTCCAACATGACTAGTGTCCTTACAAGAGAGTACATCACACAAACACACATGCACACATAGGGAAAACCATGTCTTAGTTAGGGTTTTACTGATATGAACACACACCTGATCAAGGCAGCTCTTATAAGGACAACATTTAATTGGGGCTGGCTTACACGTTCAGAGGTTCAGTCCATCATCATCAAGGTGGGAACATGGCAGCATCCAGGCAGGCATGGTGAAGGTGGAGCTGAGAGTTCTACATCTTCATCTGAAGGCTGCTAGGAGAAGATTGGCATCCTCAGATAGCAACGTGGAAGCTCTCTCAGAGCCTACTCCAACAGTGATACTTCTTCCAACAAGACCACATGCACTCCAACAAGGCCACACCTCCTAATAGTACCACTTCCTGGGCCAAGCATATTCAAACCACCATACCATGTGACAACACAAGGAGAAGACTGCTACTTATATGTCAAGAAAGGGCACCTCCAGAAGAAACCAACTCTTGCCACCAACCTCCTTAAATCTCAGATGTTCAACTCCAATGACTGTGAGGAAGTAAATGCTTGTGGCTCCAGCCACATGGATTATAGTTCGTCATCTGTCTGTATTCATGGGATGGTGGTCCCAGGACCACATAGGAATGTTCAAGTCTCATATAGAGTGGGTAGTGGTTTAAGTCTGTGATGTGTAGCTCAGTTGGTAGTTCTTGCCTAGATGGCACAAAACCCTGAGTTCAATCCACACTTACTCATAAATTGTCTCCCTGTCATTTCAGAACTTCAGAGGTAGAAGCAGGAGGCAGAAGTTTGCGATCAGTCTCAGATACATCGTGAATTTAAGTCTTAGATCTAAACGAAGCATTTATACCACCCCCTCTAAGGCTCAAGCATAGCTGTCTTTGGCTACTTTGTCGGTTCATCTTTCTTCTACCCTATTCAACCCCTAACACTAGATAAGACAGAACAGGATAGAGGGTAAAGGAAAGAGATCCCTGAATAAAGTCAGGGATCAGAAAGGGGGTGTCGTTATTGTTAGACTACTTCTAGATGATTAGGGGAATCAAGCTCCTTGGAACAAGTTTGATCCTCACCATCAGGATATCTAATTTCTTCTTGCTGTTTTTAATTTGTGCATGACTACTTAACAAACCACAAACCAACAAATACCAACAATAGCCAACAAATACCAACAATACCAACAACCAGCCAACAACCCACACTACCTCTCGAACCCTAGCATTTATATACCCTCTAAAAAGTCCCCAGCATTCCAAACATCACACAATTACAGAAACTATCTGCAGCTGGAAAAATCATGCCCCTGCTAGAGCATGAGGCAAATCAGTCACCTTTGGTGGAAAATCTGAAACAGTCCCACATCCCCACACCTGGGATTAAAACAAAAATACATTCCCATAATATTTCTGTGATTTTCAAAGAACCCAAAACTCCAGAATTCTCACTACCCTGAAGGAATATGATAGGGGAAAAAATGAGATCCCAAACAGTAGAGAGAAGAACTGCAAAATGCTGTCTCCTGAGTATGACTCAGTCATGACACCCAGGGACTCCCAGCAGCTGAGGCTACTTGCACTGGGCTGACTTAACAGCCATGAGTGGGAGGAGAGAGGCTCCCTGGTGAAGTGTTTGCCACTGTGTCTGTGACATCTGGTTTCTAAGGACCTGAAAGAACTGGAAAACTACAGTTTAAAAACAAAATTTCAGTTTACTTTTAAACACCAGTATAACAAAGAAAGTAACAGTCCAAGGAAGGGTGAATAAAGAGAAACGGGTAAATGTCAGTAAGCAGATGAGAAATGCTTACAAAGTAGCCCTCTCCCGGATCTTTCTCAGCACAAACCAATTTAAACACAACTGCCTGGCATGCACTATAGATTATATTTGAGAAAGCACACAAACACAGACACACACACACACACACACACACAAAGTCAGAAGTCTGTTTGCTCAGATCATGAACACACCAAAGAGACCACCAGGAACCACGACTCCAATGCAAGCCCAGGAGAGTGTTTATTCAAGCTCCAGCCTCGGCCATAAACCTTCCCTGGTGTAGCAGGACAGGAGAGCAGCCCGAGGTCTAGGGAAAGGGGGTTTATAAAGGAAAACACTGCAAGCGGAGGATTTCCAACACTTGGCATTACACAGAGGGTAAAGGAATGTTGACCTTTAAATAATTGGATTACTGCACCTGGGTAAACCATGAGGAGAGTGCATACATCAAAACTGAGCATCTTGACCTGGGAACGACTTATGTTTTCTTAGTCCACTCTGTTGTTATCAGCCAGCTGCAGCTGCTGTGTCTATTTTGCAACTGCCAGAAGGCAGACCTCAAGGGTGGGGGCCATGCCTCGCTAAGGGCAAGTTAACTTAAAATGGAGTCTTAAAAACAAAATGGAGTTTATTCTGCTACTCTGATCCCTACAAGGTCATATCTGGGTTCAGGGTACATTGACCACATTGGGTTCTATAGCTGTGTTCTGACATCCAACGAGAACAAACATGTCTTATAAACTGAATGTAAATGTTTGCCCCAGGAGGCACAAAATCATGTTCAAGAACAATCTAGGGAACAAAATCACTAAGGTAAGAGGACCTCTGCCATTTGCCAAGGACCAGCCTTGGCTTAGAAAGGGGTTCTGAGGAAGAAGGGTCTGGGCGTGGTGAAACAAACGACTTGAAGTCAAATTATGGGTCCAAGCTGGCAGCCTGTGCTCTGCTGGAGACAGCTTTCCAGCTTGCTTTCTCTCTGTTCTGCTTTCTTTCGCTCTGGTCTGCTTTCTCTGGAGATCTCTAGATAGCTCTCTCTCTCTCTCTCTCTCTCTCTCTCTCTCTCACACACACACACACACACACACACATTTTGCTAAGACGCACTACCACCTCCCAGACTCGTGCTGCCTCTAATTATCTTGGAGCCATTAATTTTAATACGGAGGACATTCCTCAGGGCAACACAATACAAACAACCCTCACACCCACAGCAGCCATCAACACTTGTGGACACCCAGGCCTGTTGGCCCTGTCCCAGGGGACAGAACCATGTCCTGGCTGTCCCCCAAAGGCCATGCAGGATGGCAGCCATTTCTCTTATAACCTCGTTCGCGGTGTCCCAAGGCAGTGCTCGCCACATGTCATTCTTTGACTGCTACCACGTGGACAAGCTACCGACAGATTCTGGGAAGGAGGGAGTCATTGCCTTCAGTTGTGTATTTACTGGTAAGCCATCAGACTCCAATGGACGTTTCAAACTCATGCTCACACGGATGGCCCTGGTTAAAGTCATTGGGTCACAAAACAACACAAAAAGACATGAATGTATGAAAAGGGAGCTTTGGGTAGGAGGGAGGTTGGCAGGGAGGGAATGGATATACCTCGGATAGAGGAGAGAGTCATCACATTTATCATGCACATCTGTGAAATTGTCAAAGAATAAGTTTAATGAATAAAAATGGATAATAATATATATCCTAGTTTCTATATGTTGCTGTGATAAAACACTGACCAGAACAACTTGGGGAGGAAAGGGTTTGTTTGGCTTGCACTTCACGTCACAGTCCATCACTTAGGGAAGCCAAGGAGGGAACTGATACTGAGACTACATAGGAATGCTACTGCCTGGCTTCCTCCCTCTGGCTTGCTCAGCTTGCTTTCCGATATAGCCCAGAACCACCGACTCAGAAACAGTACTGCCCACCGTGGCCTGGGCCCTCCTACATTGATCAGCACTTAAGAAAATGCTTCACAGACATGCCCACAGGTCAATCCGATGGAGAGAATTACCCAGATTTTCCCAGGACTGTCAAGTAGCAACTGAAGCCAACAATGACACTGCAGATGGGGGTGTGCCCGCCTAGCATCCCAGAACTCTGGGGCCTGAGGCAGAAGAATCCTGAATTCAAGACCAACCTGAGCTAAATAGTAAGTTCCCAGCTGGCGAAGGCTACATACATAGCAACACCAGACAGACAGACAGACAGACAGACAGACAAATAGACAGGTGGATAGACAGACAGACAGACAGACAGACAGACAGATAGGTGGATAGATAGATAGATAGATAGGTGGATGGATGGATGGATGGATGATAATAGCAAACAAATAGTAGAAAATAGATTTAGTGTTGGCAACAGGTCCCTGTATATCCTCTCATGTACTTTAAGTCATTTCTGAATTATATATAATCCCTGACACAGTGTAGCTCTATGCATGCTTTAGTATTTGAGGAGTTCAGGATAAAATCTACATGCTCAGGATAGACACATTATTTATGCTGTTAGTCCATAATTGGTTATATCTCTGGAGGAAAAACCCAGAGGCCGCTGTGCTTTCCTACCCCACTTTGTGCAGGCGAATCTAGCAGACATGAGAGTGAAGCACGGTGCAAAGATCAAGCCAGCAAGGGCCGGGGAGGTCCCAGGGCTCTATCCCTAGTAGACCAGGAGCATCTGCTCTTGACAGCTGATGGCTTCAAAGAGAGAGTCACCAACCTTTGGAAATGCAAAAACCACCCAGTAAGTTGTCTCTGTTCCAGGAAATGGCCACATGCACACATGGGCAGCACTAACTGCACCCAATGTCTGTTTTTAAAAATAAGGACATGAAGTTGAGAAATGTAGCATAATACTATTCATATGACATGATACACACACACACACACACATTCTTACCCCTTATAGGGAACCAGTGAGAGAATCTAGATACCCAGGAGGAAAAAAAATGACTTAAAGACAGCTCCATCACCAAAGCCCACCCAAGCATGGGTGACAACTCACCAAAGTGAAACCTAGAGTGAACTTCACAACTCACAAGCAGCTCAACAGGTTGGAAAGTGTCTCTTCCAAGCAGTTCCCCTGGCCTCTGCTTCTTCTGGGTGGCTCAGCTGACCTGAACCTCTTCTAGGCTGCCCATTTTATCTGCAACCATCTCCCATAAGTCCTTACTGCTTATGTATGCTTGAAGAAGAAGAGATCTGATGAATCTACTCAGTTTCAGAGACTTCCTGAAGCCTCTGAGTAGTTTATTTCCTGAACATGCTTCTTTACAGAATGGAATGTTTCATCTCTCCTTACAACATCCTATACTCTAATGAGCTCCCCTAAGAGGTGGAGGATTTTATCTGCTGTGTAATGTGGGAGGAGGATAGGGAACACTAGGGGGTATTTGGAGGTAAGTAGTGGTGGATAGATATGATCAGTATACATTGTATAAATATATGATTTTTTTCAAATAATCAAAATTATTCTTCTAATACTTAAAACAGTGTTTTTTACAGGGATGCAGGCAGGGACATCTATTGGTCACGTCCTCCATGACATCTGTTGACTTCCTTCTACCCAGGATAAACAGCCACTCCTCCCGTAAGTTCCTGCCATGACTGCTTACCCTTGCATCCCCAGATTATGAAACATGGTGCCTGGTCCATGGACACACAGAGGCTGATAATGAAGACAAGCCATGACGTAACTCAGAGTCATTTTGGGAATGACCAGGTAAGGGAGGCTAGAGAGATGGCTCCATGGTTAAAAGCTCATAGTGTTCTCCGAGAGAACCAGAATTCGGTTCCAAGAACCCATGTCAGGTGCCTCGAAACTGCCTGTAACTCCAGCTCCAGAGGATCCAACACACCTGGCTTACAAAGGCAGTGCGCGCGCGCGCGCGCGCGCACACACACACACACACACACACACTCACGAAAAGTAAACGGAAAGGAATGACCAGGTAAGAGGGCATCTTGGAGAAAATGCTAGTTTCTCTTCTCCTTGTTGTGAGAAAATCTCTAACAGTGGACACTGAAGGAGGGAAGCATTTTGACTCACAGGTCAGAGAGTACAGGTCCACTGTGGTAAGAAAAGCATGGTATGGGGACTAACTGGCTCCTTTCTGTGTTGAGAGCATGAGACAGCCGGCCATAATGCAAAGGGTGGGAAGGAGTCAGGGCAGGATGTTAGCCCTCAGAGGTCTTACCACACACACACACACACACACACACACACACACACACAGTAACCCACCTCTCTTAACTTTTGCTCCCAAACTAAAGGTTCTATGAACTTGCAAAGAAGCACCACAACGAGTTAAGCTTCAAACACAGGAACCTGTGGGAAACACTTCAAGTTTATTACACACACACACACACACACACACACACACACACACACACACACACTGCACCCTTTACGTTGCTTGATTCCCCAGATATGGAAAACCTAATGCATAAATTACAAGTGGGAAATTCAGTTCTCTGACTGAAGAGGAAGGAAAAGTGGGGAACTGTGTTGAACTGTATTGAAGCCTGTAGGTACTTTTAGACTTCAAAGTGTCAGTCGCTCACAAGGGAGGATGAAGGGGTAGAACTAAGACCAGTCTGTATTTATCTGATTTAGCCTGAAACAAAGAACAACAACAACAACAACAACAACAAAAAAAAAACCATGAGAAATATCCAGTTACATTTGAACATCATACAAACCAAATTTTTTCTTCTTTTTCTCCTCCTTTTCTTCTTCTTTCTCCTCCTCTTCTTCTAAGTGTAAGTAGGACTCATAAGGTATTCCAGACATTTTCATAACAAGAAATATAATGATTATCCATTTGTTTTTAAATTTGAACATCAGTTTAGCCAGGAGGTCTCGCTCTCCTGCACCCACCAGGACTTGCTTCAAGAGGCACCAACCAAAAACTTTTACTTCTGCTTTCTTACTGACCTAGCACCTAAAGAAAATCCCCAACCTATATTCACCCACAGCCAGGTCCCCAGGCCAGACATAGCTCTGACCCCTCCCTCCCAGCCACTGGAGATGACTGAGAATGATCCGTTCCGAATGTCCGAGAGCCAAATGCTCCACAAAACATGGAGTAGGCAGGTGGCTGTGGGGAAGGAGGGAGTGGAAAGATGCAGTGGGCTGGGAACTTACCATCAGGAGCTCGTCTTGCACCAGTACCCTACCCGGGGCTCAGCTTCCGCCTACGTTTCCCCTTCTCTCTCACCCCAATTAAACACAGACCAGCTGGGGAAGGAGGCCAACTTGTGCAAGTCCAAGATCCTCCAAAGGCCACAATGTCACTGCTGCTGTTTCTGCTGTCCTTGCTGTTGGATGGTGAGTGGGCCCAAGGCCACAGTGACCCAAATTGGGTCTGGGTCTGGGTCTGGGCCTGGGTCTGGGTCTGGGTCTGAGTCTGGGTCTGGGTCTGGGTCTGGGTCTGAGGCTGGAATCTGGGTCTGGGGGTCTGAGTCTGGGTCTGGGTCTGAGTCTGGGTCTGGGTTTGGGATTGGGCCTGGGTCTGGGTCTGAGTCTGGGTCTGGGATTGGGTCTGGGTCTGGGTCTGGGTCTGAGGCTGGGTCTGGGTCTGGGTCTGGGTCTGGGTCTGGGTCTGAGGCTGGGTCTGGGTCTGAGGCTGGGTCTGGGTCTGGGTCTGGGTCTGGGTCTGGGTCTGGGTCTGGGCCTGGGCCTGGGCCTGGGCCTGGGCCTGGGCCTGGGTCTGGGTCTGGGTCTGGGTCTGGGTCTGGGTCTGGGTCTGGGTCTGGGATTGGGCCTGGGTCTGGGTCTGAGTCTGGGTCTGGGATTGGGTCTGGGTCTGGATCTGGGTCTGGGTCTGGGATTGGGTCTGGGTCTGGATCTGGGTCTGGCTCTGGGATTGGGTCTGGGTCTGGGATTGGGTCTGGGTCTGGGTCTGAGGCTGGGTCTGGGTCTGGGTCTGGGTCTGGGTCTGGATCTGGATCTGGGGCTGGGGCTGGGGCTGGGGCTACAGGTTATGCCTCTGTCTCCTACAGGGTCTCAAGGTTGGATGGAGATGTACTTCCTACAGGTGCAGACAATTGTGAAGGCACAGGAGGGTCTGTGTGTCTTTGTGCCCTGCTCCTTCTCCTCCCCTGAGCAAAGATGGAATGACCGTATCCCAGCTTATGGCTACTGGTTCAAAGACATCAGAAAAGCATCACTTAGTTTTCCAGTGGCCACAAATAACAAAGTTAAAGCGTTAGATTGGGGAGCCAAAGGGCGATTCCAGCTCTTGGGGGATATCCCCCAAAAGAACTGCTCCTTGCTAATCAGAGATGTATGTTCAGTGGGGAGACTCAACAAAGTATTTCTTCCGGATTGAGAGAGGAAGTGAGAAATACACTTTCAAGGAGGGGTTCATGCTGCAAGTGGAAGGTAAGAGTTGTGGACACAGCAGGGAACCCTTGTCTCTCACTGGGGCAGGGGCAGTGGCAGATAATTGTGATGCAAAGAAGGCTACTTCTGGGAGGGGCAGATGCAGTCACAGAATTGGCATCCTTTCTCTTAGCTCTGACGCAGAAGCCAGATATCTTCATTCCTGAGATCCTGGAGCCAGGGCAGCCAGTGACCATTGCCTGTTTGTTTTCCTGGACCTCCCATGAATGCCCAGCTCCTTCTTTCTCCTGGAGGGGGGATGCTGTATCTTTCCAAGAAACCAGACCACACACCTCCAACTACTCAGTGCTGAGCATTACCCCAGGGCTTCAACACCATGATACTGAGCTCACGTGTCAGCTGGACTTCTCTAGAAAGACCACGCAAAGGACTGTGCAACTAAGAGTAGCCTGTGAGTGTGATATGGTGCTTTGGGCTGTGTAGCGTCCTGGTGGTGGGAGGTAGAGAATCCCCCAACTCCATGCTCAGGAGAGTTCATGGAGGGGTGCTGGGAATATTACCAGTTGGTAGGGTTCTTACCCAGCATGCCAAAGACTTCCATTCCCAGCACCACATATATGAGAGGTGGTGGCTGCACATCTATGTTCCAGCACTGGGGAGGGGAGGCAAGACGATCAGGAGCTCCAGGTTATCCTTGGCTACGTAGCATATACACGTGTTGGAATCCAAGAGATTTTGTATAAAAGGAGACAAAGGGTTGCTGGGGATGGATGACTCAACTGATAGAGAGTTTGACCTACAAGTGTGGGGAATGGATTTTGAACCCTCAGAGCACACATAAAAGCCTGTCAGGCATGGTAGCCCCACTGGTAACCTCATGGCTTTGGGAGACAGAGACAAGTGATCCCTGAGGCAAGTTAGCTAGCTCGACTGGCTACCCAACTGGCAAGCTCTGAGTTCAGTGAAAGACCTTGTCTCCATAAACAATGTGGACGGTACCCTACGTCAATACCTGGCTCCCACACACACTTATGTGCACACATGTGCATCCATACACATATAGCATGTTCACCACATACACTCAAAATGAAGTGGAGGAGGGTGCACCATCCTGGGTGTGCCTGTACCCTGTGAGGCAATGGTTGCTTCATTTCTGGTTGGTCATGTGCCTTCTCTGGGATGGTGGTGCTTTTCTTTCCCTGAGGGACTTCTCATGAGGAACAAAGCATTCCCCTCTGAAGTTGGCTCACAATCTTCTCCCAGATGCCCCCAGACCTCTTGCTATCAGCATTTTCCGTGACAATGTATCAGGTACGCTGGTCTACTGGGGTTGTGTGGGGCTGGTCCAGTCCTCTTTGAGAAATGAAAAGTCTGTGGAGGGGGGAGGGGACAGGTCTGAACTCTTTCTACTGCCTCCTCCTACCCTCCATCTTATTCCCTCTCCCTTTCCTATGTCTGTCTCTCTGCCCCTCTTTATCTATCTTTATGTCTGTCTCTGTCTGTCTGTCTGTCTGTCTGTCTGTTTCTCTCTCTCTCTCTCTCTCTCTCTCTCTCGTGTGTGTGTGTGTGTGTGTATGTGTCTGTCTTATGTCTGTCTCTCTGCCCCCTTTATCTTTATGTCTGTCTCTGTCTGTCTGTCTGTCTGTCTCTCTCTCTCTCTCTCTCTCTCTCTCTCTCTCTCTCTCTCTCGTGTGTGTGTGTATGTGTGTGTGTCTTATGTCTGTCTCTCTGCCCCCTTTATCTATCTTTATGTCTCTGTCTGTCTGTCTCTCTCATGTGTGTGTGTGTCTGTCTGTCTGACTGTCTCTTTGTGTCTGTCTGTCACCATCACTCTCTGTCTCTATGTCCACCCTTCCTCTGTTTCTGTATTCTGCCTCTCTTTTTGTCTATTTCTATCTTCACCCTTCTCTATCTCTCTACCACTGTCTATCTCATCCTCTCTTCTCTGTGTGTGTCTCTTTAGTCCCAGAATTGCCTGTGAATCCTTCACATCTGGAAGCTGAGCAAGGCCAGTCTCTTCGTCTCCTCTGTACTGCTGACAGCCAGCCCCCTGCCACACTGAGCTGGGTCCTAGAGGACCGAGTCCTCTCTTGGTCCAGCCCTCTGGGGTCTAGAACCCTGTCACTGGAGCTGCCCTGGGTGAAATCTGGGGACTCTGGGCACTACACCTGCCAGGCAGAGAACAGGCTGGGTTCCCAGCAACATACCCTGGACCTCTCTGTGCTGTGTGAGTACGATCTACCAAAGACGAGAAGGGGAAGTGAGGAGAATCAGGCTACAACCGTTAGAACACTGTTGCAGCTTGTGTTGGGGACCCAGTGAGTGATGCACCCCCTCACCCACAGCTCCCATCTCTGGGGGGGGGGGGATGCTCTGCCCAGGAAGAAGGCCCTGGCCTGTGTGGAACCAGTTCCCTGTCTTCATTGCAGATCCCCCACAGGACCTGAGAGTGACTGTTTCCCAAGCAAACAGGACAGGTAGAAAGGATGGGCAGAGGAAGGTGGGCATCTGGGTGGGGGATGGGAGGCATCCCTGTGGACTCCTGCCTGGTGACTCTGCCCTCTGTCCTTCCCAGTGTTGGAGGTCTTCAGCAATGGCACCTCCCTCCCAGTCCTGGAAGGCCAAAGCCTGTGTCTAGTCTGTGTCACCGATAGCAATCCCCCAGCCAGTGTGAGCTGGGCTTGGGTGACACAGACCCCGATTCCAACCCAGACTTCAGCGCCCGGGGTGCTGGAGCTGCCTCTGGTCCAGAGAGAACATGAAGGAGAATTCACCTGTGCTGCACAGAACCCACTGGGCGCCCAGCACATCTCTCTGAGCCTCTCTGTGCACTGTGAGTGGGGAAAAGGACACCGGGGATCTGTGATGAGGACCCAGCTGCTGACCGTCCTCCTCCTTCTCCACAGACCCACCCCAGATGTCCACACCTTCCTGCTCCTGGGATGCCAAGGGTCTGCACTGCAACTGTTCCTCCAGAGCCTGGCCTGCCCCGTCCCTGCGCTGGCGGCTGGGGGAGGGGCTGCTGGAGGGGAACAGCAGCAATGCCTCCTTCACGGTCCTGTCCAGCTCCACAGGACCCTGGGTCTACAGCTCCCTGAGCCTCCTTCAGGAGCTGGGGCCCAACCTCTGGCTCAGCTGCGAAGCCCAGAACACCCACGGGGCCCAGACCACCTCTGTCCTGCTGCTACCTAGTGAGGACCGTTTGGGACTAAGAGTCTCTGTGGGGGGGCTCAGTAGGGTAGGCAGTAGGGCTCTGTGGCTGAAGCATGGGAAGGTAAGGGCCATGGCCTAGGTGTGTGTGCAGGGGAGCAGAAGGGAAGGCAAGATTCCCGGCCCAGGACGCAGTCATGTTTTCTAGACGGAAATAGGAAGAAACTTAGGCACAGTGTGCAGTAGAAAATGGAGTCCGGAATGCTCAGTGTTGTGTGTAAGACCCTGCACACATGGGGAATGCTCACTGTTTTTCAGATAAAGACAGTTCCACAGCATTCTCCAAGGGAGCAGTTTTGGGTTTTGGTGTTACAGCTCTTCTTGCCTTCTGCCTCATCGTGATCATGTGAGCTGGAGGAAACTAATAAGGGGGCTGGGATATGGGCGTCCTGGGAGAGAGCTGGGATATGGACCTCCTCGGAGAGGGCAGATGGAACAGAAGGTGGAGATTATTCCCTCAGCATGAAGACCCTACAGAAGAAAGGAACCCAGGAGGAAACCTCAAGGCCCAAGCTCTCACGGGGCAGCACAATCCTGGATTACATCAATGTGGTCCCCAAGACCAGATCCCTGGTGAGTTGCCAGTTGTACTTTCAAACTAACATTCCCTGCTAATTCTGCGCATATCCCTTCCCTAGCCCTCCTGACGCCCACGCTTTAGAGATGCGAAGGTGAAAAAAGCATCCAAGGTTAAATCCAAACCCTGGCTCCTTCTAAGTCTTCACGTCTTCTTCTGTTTTCAAGTCTGAGGAACTCTCTCCAGGGCTCAGATTACATTGCTTCTATTATTGCCACCACCAAGGGCATGACTACCTATGTGTAACGACTTGATCTGTAGTTGCTATGCTGAGGACAGAACCTGGAGCCATGTCCATACCTGGTACATGCATCCCCTCACTAGGGGATTCTAGGCAGGGGCTCTACCACTGAGCCACGCCCCCAGCCCCTCACTAGGGGATTCTAGGCAGGGGCTCTACCACTGAGCCACGCCCCCAGCCCCTCCCTGGGGGATTCTAGGCAGGGGCTCTACCACTGAGCCACGCCCCCAGCCCTTCTTTGGTGGATGCTAGCTAGACAAGTGCTGTACCTCTGAACTACCTCCTCAGCCCTAAAGAATAATTATTAATGCCCTTGTGAAATGGTACATCCTACTGATTAAATAGAGGGCTCAGAGTCCGCTGGCTGGGTTCATATGCGCTGCTCCTCCCCTTTTTGTTCATTATCACATGCTTTTGAGCAGTCACTGAACTCCTTTGTGCCTCAACTTCAATAGTGGGCTAATAGTGGTGCCTGCCTCCTGGGATTCTATATATTAATATAATATAGCATATATCATTTTATTATATAATATTATGTAATATTATTTAATAATCATATAAGTAAAACAAAATAATACATTGTATATTTTTATATATTGCATCTGTTAAGTATTCAGAGGAGTCTGTGGCCCTAATTGAGAGCTTAATAAACACTAGGTACAACCATGAGATCACATCTATCTGGTGATGACTCACACAAACATCTGTGTCTCCCAGCTTCTTCCCTGCACTCCAGACCCTTATCCAACCCTCCAGGGAGCATGTACTCTCAGACATCAGTGGACATTTCTTACCTGAGGCTGTGCAAAAACATCTGACCAGCCTGGGCCTTCGTGTTCCCCATCCATCCCTCTCCCTCTCTCCCTCCCTCCCTTCATCCCCTCCCCCTCAGCAGATAGTAACAGCCTTCCCCAAGCAAGCTAAAGCCTCAGCGTAGTCTTTCCGCCCTGTTCCCCACAACTGATCCATCACCTGATCCAAACTGCCTCACCCCAGTCTTCCCTCAACTCTGCAGGTCACGTTTCATCTCAGCTGGACACCGCTGCTGCTTTCTTCATTACGTCCTCTGATTCGGCTCTTGTCTTTTCCTCTCCATTTCTCTGCATGTAAAATCCTGCAGAAACCACACAAGCACACCTTTCCTCTGCAGTGCTGCTCAGCCAGTTAAAGTCTTGATGCGTAGGACGATTTACTTGAGTCTTAGGGAGATGCAGATGGAAAGGGTCTGAATATTCCCTACTTCATGATTCCATTTATATCTCACTGACAAAGTCACAAAATTACAGAGACAAGGATGGAGATGTAGCTCAGTCGGTAGAGTTCTTTTCTGGCATGCACAGATTCCCAAGCCCAGGTTGAAAGCGGTCATAGTGGCGCACGGCAAGCACTTGGGAAGTGGAGGCAGGAGGATCCAAAGTATAAAGTTGTCTGTGACTGTGCATAAATCCAAGGCCAACCTGGACTACACGAGACAGATGACAGGTGCGTAACTGCTTTAGGGAAAGGGTAATGATAAGTGAGACTCAGGTCCACGATGACCCAGGTCCCTGAATCTTGACTGTAGTCCACTTGTGTTTAACTGTCCTAGTCAATGAGAACAGCAACAGAGGGCCCCAAACTGGGCCTATACTTATCCGCATAGGGGGCAACCTAGAGGTCACCCAGTTTCCTTCACATGCCCAGCTCAGGAGCATGGCCCTGAGCATGCCCGGCTAAGACACACACTGCCCAGCATGTCTCACTAAGGAGCATGCCCCTGCTCAGTGTAAGGTCATGGGTCAAGAAGAAAACACGACAGAAGTGCCTTTGGGCATGCTCAGACTGGTCTATAAAAATAGGAGCACTCTGAAGGTGAGTTAAATAGGAGTCTCCCCTAGAAGGCCGGTAACAATGTACATTGTTCAGATAGCAGCATCGTGTGACTACTGTATCAAAATTAGGGTGTGAACAGTGGAAAACTGGAGTAGGGTCACAGGGATCTTGCGCAGAGTACAGAACGCAGCACTACTTCTGTGATATTTTATTTTCCAGAGAGGCTTTCATGTAGCCCAGGCTGGGCTTCAAATTCCCTTCATAGCTAAGGATTTTCCTGTATAGCCAAGGGTAGCCTTGAACTTCTGATGCTTCCGTTTCTACCCCTCTAAGTGCTGACATAAGAAGCGAGTGCCACCATACTTGATTTATCTGGTGCTGGGCATGGGATCTCAGGCTTTGGCAAACACTCTGCCCTGAGCTCACCCTTGGCCCTACTTTGGACATTTTTGTAACACTTTGATCATTCTAAAACATAAAGTTGAAGAAAATCATAGATTAAAACACCTCAATTCCCTATTAACCTTCCCCCAAAACACCCACCCCCACCTGTCCCCGTGATCACTTCTTTGGATTTCCAACACCATTTTGGGGACTTTTTTTTTTTTTTTCGAGACAGGGTTTCTCTGTGTGGCCCTGGCTGTCTGGAACTCACTCTGTAGACCAGGCTGACCTCGAACTCAGAAATCCGCCTGCCTCTGCCTCCCAAGTGCTTGGATTAAAGGCATTCGCCACCACCGCCGGGCTTTTGGGGACTTCTTAATAGATACTTTCACTTGTTTTGCAAGACAAACTGTGTAGTCACCTAGAGCACCCTGTGCTTTTAATTTCAAATTTTAATCTTTATTTAGTATAATTTATCGCTAGTATTATTGGGAGTTGTGCATGCCAAGTGAACATTCAGAGGTCTAAGGACAACTTTCCAGGAGTCAGATCTCTTTCAATTTTCGATGCCAAGGATGGAACTCAAATCTTCAAGCTTGTACTACAAGCACCTTTACTGACCAAGCCATTCTTCTGGGCCCTATCCTGTTCATTCATTCATTCATTCATTCATTCATTCATTTTACTTGTTCACTCTACATCCCCCTCCTGGTCACCCTCTCCCACAATCCTCCTTCCCCCATGCCCCTTCCCCTTCTCTGAGCAGCTGGGGGATCTTTCTTAAGCACACAACTCTAGACTCTTTCAGAATAGTTAAATTAGTTGCTTCCTTCCTTGGGAGAGTTTTCCTCTGAAACCGCATGGCTCCTGGCTCCACTTAATGCTCTTTGTTTTATAATCGCCCCATCATAAGTGCCCAGGCTGACCTGTTCATTTATCGTGCACGTTAGCATTTATATATAGCAATTGTGCCTATTGATGGGTACAGGGTGCCACTCCACTCACACAGCACACTGGTCAAACTGAGACAATTAGCATATGCTCTCTAGCTCAGAATTAAGTATTTCTTTGTGGTGAGACTATTTAATCTATAGCTGTGACTCTTTATTTTGTTTAAGTTTTGTTGAGATAAAGGTCTCAACTATGTAGTTCTGGCTAGCCTGGGAAAACAGGCTGGCCTCAAACTTATAGAGACATACCTGGCCCTGTCTCCTGAGTGTTGGCATTAAAGGTGTGCGCCACACTCAGCTCTGTGCCTTACTTTTACACTTAATTATGTGTACATGTGAGTGCACATGTATGTGTTTATGCCCAATGTGGGTGCAGTTCTCGTAGCGGCCACAAGAGGGCTCAGATTCCCTGAAGTTAGGGGTTAGGATCTGCTGGGAGAGGCTGCTGTGAGTGTGGGTCCTCTGGACGTGCAGCAAAAGGCTGCTGTGAGTGTGGGTCCTCTGGACGTGCAGCAAACACTCTGAATTGCTGAGCCATCTCTCTAGCCCTGACTCCTGCTTTGTTTTCTTCACAGCCTTTGTTTTCATCACTTGCCTTCATGACATTTTTGTTTGTGTGTCATTTGTTCCTTGGGATCTAAAGCTAGAGCCTCAGTTCCCAAGCCAGTGACGGGCACACGCTCGGTGCACATCTGCTTGCTGAGTGAATAACGAAGCGTGTTTGCTATCCCCTCAGGCTCAGAATTGGAAAGCCAAACCGGACACCCCTTCTGGGAGCTCACCCCTGGACGCTCACTCCCCTAAACCAAAGAAGCAGAAGGACCCACATTTTACATCCACTGGTTTCCCCGACCCCAAATCATCCTCTCAGACGCCAGTCTCTGAAAATAACCCGGAAGAACTCCATTATGCTGCTCTCAACTTCTCCCGCCTCAGAGCGCGGGAGACCCAGAATCCCCAAGACACCTATTCTGACTACGCAGAAGTCAGAGTTCACTGAGGATGTCCTGGGCTTGAGCACTGAGGCCTAAATGGTAGAGGGGTAAAGAGGGCCTCAGAAAGAAAGCAGGTTCTCCCCTTAAGAGTAATCTGGGGGTGGGGGCGTTCTTGTGCTTGCCTCCAAGCTCGATGAGCTCTTAGATGGATCCCCAGGATCCGCATGGTGGAAAGGACCTCCCGCCAACTGTCCTTTGACTCCCCACGTGTGCGGCGTGGCTCACGCCCATGCATGCACACTCATGTAAGTTAATAAACAGATGAACAAAACAATTTTTTAAAGATGACAGCTCCTGTTTGGGTCTGCTCTAAGTGTGTCTCTCAAAGGCTTATGTACTGGAAGTGTAGCCCTCTTGGTGGCAGGGGGAGAGGTGATGTGTGCTCTTTCAGAGGTGGGACATGGTAGAAGGTGTTAGGACTTGGGGCATTGCACAACCCTTGGAAGGGGTCAATGCCGGTTTTACAGAGTGGACCAGTTCTCAAGCGAGGAGGTTACAAGTTTTGTAGCCAAGCTCTCTTGATCCTCCCATGTCTCATGCACTCCTACCAAGATGCCATCTGTCATATTGTGGTGGAGGCACACGGCCTTCATCAAAGCCTATGGAAGATTTCAAAGTCCCACTCAACAGTTGTTTTCAGTGAGAAAAAGCCCACCCAATCTTGAAGAAGCGATAAGTCGGCCATCTTAAATATCGAAGCAAAAAGTACACTGATCTATTTAGTGCCTCTTTCTTCTTATCTTGATGTCTTGGGGCTCCTATTTCTGCAAGGAAACACCAGGACCAAAAAAAATTAAGTTGTAGAGGAAAGGGTTTATTTGTCTTACACTTCCATATCTCCGTTCATCATCAAAGGAAATCAAGACAGAAACTCAAACAGCACAGGAACCTGGAGGCAGGGAGCTGATGCAGTGGCCATGGAAGGGTGCCACTTACTGACTTGCTTCCCATGATGTGCCCAGCCTTGTTTCTTATAGAACCCAGGATCACCTGCCCAGGGCTAACCCTCTCCCATCAATAACTAATTAAAAGCATATTATATAGCTGGGGCATTTTCCCAATTAAGGTTCTGTCCATTGAGATAACTCTAGTTTATGCGTTAAGTTGACCTAACTCTAGCAAGCATTCTCAGTTTTCTATTGCTGTAACAAAATGCTATGACCAAGACAACTGAAATCATTTAATCTGGAGGCTCATAGTTCCAGAGAGTTGAGAGTCCATGATCATAATATCAGGGATAATGGTAGGCAGGCATGCATGCAGACTACTTTTAAAAAAAAGTAATTGAGAGCTATATCCTGATCTACAAGCAGAAGGCAGAGAGAGATAACTGGGAATGGTGTGGGCTTTTGAAACCTCAAACCCACACTCAGAGATATACTTCCTCCAAGCCCACATTCAGTGAGCACTGGCTTTGATTGAGAGACCCTATGTCTTAGTTATTTTTCTATTGCCATGAAACATGAAGCAGAGAGCTATGTCAGAGTGGTGTGGACTTTTGAGACTTCAAGCCTGCCACCAGTGACACACCTCCTCCAACAGCACCTTCTGCAACAAGACCGCATTGCTTAATTCTTCCCAAATAGTTCCACCAACTCGGGACCAAGTATTCAAACACATACTTGGGCCTATAGGGACCATTTTCATTCAAACCACCACACTCTGACTCATTGAATAAGGTCAATTATTCATGAGAACATTAGAAGAGTGTTGGAGATTATTCCTGACATAACCTCTCATACACACACACACACACACACACACACAAAATGGAGTTGGGAGAGACTCAGATAAACCCTAGAAGACCCTAGAGTGGGTGAGCATGACAAGTTGTAGGGTGGACACTGGAAGGCCCTCCACAGAAAGCAGGGTGGGTGTCCACCAGGAACATAAGGATGCGAGACCCTATAATAGCTTGCTTCAACTCTAAAGCTACCCTTGGATTTCTCTTTGGCCTTGGAGTTTATATGTCTGTGTTATAAAGCAACAGACTTGGGCAGAGGTCAATTGTTTCAAAATACGTGTGTTAAGGCCACGACTTCTGCAATACAGCTTGGGACTTGAGGGAGAGATGTTATTACCCAGAACTCTCTGGGATCAGCAGTGCTGTGTTAATGGGTGGGGGTGGAGAAGAACACCAGGCTGGGAGTCAGGAGACTGGGCTTGAACTAGAGGGATGGCCACGATGATCCCTCTTCAACCAGCCTATCAGGGACCAAGACCTTCCAGACATGAAGCGCGCACGAGAAAGCTTTAATTTGCTAATGGCTGATTCTGGCGCGTTCTGTTAAAACTCTTTCCTGGGCCCACATGCTGGCTTAGCAGGTTAGGGTTCTTCCCAGCAGGCGCAGAGACCTGAGTTTAATCCTCAGGGCCCACCTGGTGCAAGGACAGAGCTGATTCCCCCAAGTTGTCCTCCGACCTTCAGACACAAAATATAATTTTTTTAAAAAATGCTGTTTTTAATCACCCTTTATGAAATCTTTTACTCACCGGAGATTTGTTTATTTTGAGTTTCTTTTTGTTTGCTTTTTTAGGCAGAGCCTTCCTCTCTGTGTAGCCCTCACGGGTTTGCAACCTACTAGGTAGACCAAGGTGGCCTTGAACTCCTAGACATCTTCCTTACTCTGTTTACTCAATGCTGGAATTTATAATAGAGTGTGCCACCAGGCCTGGCTGGCCTTTTGGGGTGTGTGCAGTATGTGTGTTTGTGTGTGTGTGTATGGGGGGGCGGAAACTCAAGCTACATATGCAGCAAAAGATATCTGATAAATTATTTCTCTGCCAATGAAATGAGCCCATTCAAGGAAGATGATTAGATTAGATTAGATTAGATTAGATTAGATTAGATTAGATTAGATTAGATTAGATGCAGGTTTATTGGGAAGCTGCTCTCAGGCGAGTTCACTGGCCCCAAGGACGGAGGCCAGGGAAGTCACCCCGGGGAGGGGAGCAAGAAGGAGGAAAGAGAGAAAGAGAAGAAGAAGAGAGGAAAGTGAGGAGATCAAAATATCTGGATTATATAGGGAAGAACCTCTGTGGGTGGTGGGGGCGGAAGGGCAGCTCAGCCCCTGGGCTGGAAAGTTTGTGGTTGAGGGTAGGGTATGCCAGATAGGGACTGAAGGATGCTGGGAAAACCTGGAGGCCAGGACTGCTTTGGCTTATAAGACAAGTACCTCAGTCCTTTGTCCTAGGGCCTAAAACCAAACACTATCCTAGAACCTCTGGTCCTCTGTTTCTGTCTCCCAAATGGTGGCTCACAGGCATGTGCCACCACACCTGGTTTATGAAGTGCTGGAGATCGAACCTGGGGCTTTGTCATATTAAACCAGCATTTTACTGGCTGAGCCACATCCCAAACCCAGTCAATCAGTTCTGACGGCCAGTCCTAAATCAAAAGTTTAAGCACAACTCAAATTCCGGTTTCTCTTCCCCGTCCAATACTGATTCACCATGACACCTGACCCTAAAAGGAGCATCCCCACTTCTTAGCCTAGTTCTGCAAAGTCGCGGGACTACAATGATTACTAATGGGACAACGGATTCTTGGCCTAAACGGCCACAGCTATAGCCTGTGCTGGCTGAAGCTTTGGCCCTCTGTATGGTGAGTATCCAGGCATGGGCTTTCCTTGGAGCAAAAGCAGGAGGACATGGTTGGCTACAGATCATTTTTTTTTCAGTTTTCCTGTCTTGGGGGAGGGCTATAAATAAAAATTTATTCACTTATTTTACGGATATGAGTGTTTTGCCTACACCTCTGTCAGTTTGCTGTGTGCTTGTCTGGTGCCTGGGGTAGTCAGAAGAGAGCATCAGATCCCACAAACTGGAGTGTCAGGTGGTTGTGAGCTGCCATGTGGGTAATAGCTGAACCCAGGTATTTTGGAGGAGCAGCCAGTGCTCTTGACCACTGATCCATCTCACCGGGCCCTCAATAGGGACATTGCAGTGTAGGCTTTATCACTAGAATTAAGAGACGCAGACAGATAAAATCCCGGAGAACGTGGGTGTGGGCTTCTCTGAGAGAGTTGTGGATTCTTTAGTCTCTTGATAAGATAACACGGTCCTCTTCCTAGATACGCTGGTGCACATCTTCAGTGCAGCACTTGGGAAGCAGAGGCAGGTGGTTTTTTGTGAGTTTGAGACCAACCTGGTCCACACAGTGAATTCTAGGAACCCTGCCTCAAAGCAACAACAGTAACAAAAGACTAGAACTCCACAATGTATCCAGTTCCACCACTGTATGACAGCTTGTCCATGTATGTGGGGACCATGACTTAGTTAGGGGAGTGCTTCCCTAGCATGTGTAGAACCCTGGGTCTAATCACCAGTGTCACTCAAGGAGGCCATCATGGTGCACTCTGGTAAGGAGGATCAGGAGTTTAAAATCATCCTTTGCTACACAACAAGTTTGAGGCCAACATGAGCTATATGAGACTCTCTTAAATATCGCACAATAAGTAGTGGCATACGCTGTTAATCTAAGCATTTGGGGTACACACACACACACACACAAAGAGAGAGAGAGAGAGAGAGAGAGAGAGAGAGAGAGCCTATTAGGGTTATCATAGTGAGACCATGTCTCAAAACAAGAAATAAATAAATAAAACTTTTCAATCTACAAAATGAATGAATGAGTAAATACACCTTAGCCTAGTCTTAAATCTTGACTTCAAATTCAGTAAAACCCTATAACCTCCCTACCCACCTAACACAGGTTTACACTGGTACCTTGCTGACACTCTCTTTTGGAAGTGAAAACAGCTTCTGAAGCAGGAGGAGGTGACCTTGGCCTCATGCCCATCCCATTCTGAAGACAAAGAAGAGAAACAGAAGGCCTTGGGCCCCAGTGGAAGCTCCCACACCTGCAGCAGTGGCCTCCGCCTCTAGAGGGCAGCACAGCATATGCAGCCGTGCCTCAGCAGTCAGCAAGGCTCTTGGCAACCAAACCTCCCGGAGGATACTTTCTCCTGCACTGTTCACCTAGTTTACCATCCCCCATGTCCCCCAGATGCCCTGTCACAAAATGTTAGTGGCAACTTTGACTCCCTTTATCAAGAGCTCCTGAACATTTTCCATCCTGAATATCGGAGTGCTGACTGCTTCCTCCACCATACTGGCTAATGCTGATCTGACACTGTTGTCCAAGCTGTGTGTGCCTCACCGCTCCCCGTGTGTGTGTGTGTGTGTGTGTGTGTGTGTGTGTGTGTGTGTGAGTATGCTTTAAAACACAGATAACAGACTGGGGAGACAGCTCTGTTGGTATCCTGAGTTTGATCTTCGGAACCCAGATTAAAGGATAAATAAACAAATGACCTTCAGGATGATTAGTAGGTAGAGCACATCCTGACAAGCCTGCTGATGCATCCGCAGAGCCCACATGCTGGAAGGAGGGAACCAATTACCACGAGCTGGCCTCTGATGTTCACTCTCCATTACAAATGCATGTGGTTATGTGCATGCCCACATACATACACACATACATACATACATACATATACACATATACACACATACATACACACACACATACATACATACACATACATATACACATACACACATATACATACATATACACAAATATACATACATACACACATACATACATACACAAACATACATACACACATACATACATATATATACACACATATACATACATACACACATAGATACATACACATATACATACACATACATACATATACATACATACACACATACACACATACATACACACATACATATACACATACACACATACATACACACATACATATACACATACATACATACACACATACACACATACACACATATACACCTACATACATACACACATACATACATACACACATACATACATACATACATACATACATACATACATACATACATACATTTTTAGGAGAGTTTAAAAGCCAGGCACGGTGCTATTTCCTTGTAATCCCAGTGCTGGGGAGACTGCGGCAGGTGGATTCCTAAGGATTGATGGCACTCTACCTACTTGACTAGTGAAAAATCTGTCTCAAAAGAAGTGCCTGGGGAGTGATACCCAAAGCTATCCTTTCACTTCCACGCATAAGTGTACACACATGCATGGGAAGAGATTAAGATACAGACACCCGCAGGGCAGTGGTGGCACACGCCTTTAATCCCAGCACTTGAGAGGCAGAGGCAGGCGGATTTCTGAGTTTGAGGCCAACCTGGTCTACAGAGTGAGTTCCAGGACAGCCAGGGCTACACAGAGAAACCCTGTCTCGAAAACAAACAAATAAAAAAGAAACACCAAAAAAACCAAAGACACAGACACAGACACCCATGTCCAGACAAGCACCGGGCAGCATGCTGAGCCCTCTGCACTACTGCTTTGTAATAAAGTAAGAAGATAAAAGCGGGAGGAGAACTAATTTGGCTCAGGGGTCACACAGCTCTGCCTAGAGAGAAGAGAGTCTTCACTTCAGCAAGCAGGCTGGAGGCCACACCCACAGTAGCCAGTCCCCAGGGCCCACTTCTCTACTGATTTCTAGTCTCCTGGGACCCTCTCAATGACTTCTAGATGAACTGTCTAGGCCCTCCGACCAATTGCATTGCTTCTTCTTTCAGGGACAGCACAAAATGTCACCGGAGTTTGCAGCAAACCCCAGAGCTGAATCACTGGCTTACTGACCCAGGCTTACTTGCTTGCACAGATTAAGAACTGGGTAAGGCTCACTTCCTGGGTACAAGGAGGTATGGCCTCCACCCATCCAGGGCCAGAGTCAGAACCAAGGGAAGGAAGCTGCCTTTAAAGGGCCAGGTACATGGGAAGCCAAGATGGAGTTTCCCTTGGTCCAAGTGGAGCTGAACCTGGAGGGTAACACACACACACACACACACACACACACACACACACAGCCTATGCAGCTGCTCAAGGTCATACAGTAGGTAAGTAGCAGCAGGTCGGGGGACAGAAGAGGAGCTAGAGCTTTGCTCAGTGGGACAGTGACTGTCCACCATGTCCAGGTCCCGCACTCAACCCCTAACACTGAGAAGACGAACAAATAACAAAAGCATTGTGTCATCTTTGTTTGGGGGTTACCCACTCCAGCAGTCCAATGGGGTGGCCTGCTTCCCAAACACTTCTCAACTTGGCCTTCAGCTTCCAGGTTCACTGCACATCAAAACCCAGTCTCCACAGGCATAAGTCAAATGATGTTACCTGTGAGCTTGAAATCACTCAAACTGTTTGTTATCAAGACAGGGTCTGCCGGGGTGGCCCAGGAACTTGCCTAGGGACATCCCAACCCTCTTGTGTCTGCCTGTTTCCCCAGTGCTAGGATTATGGCTACATGCCTACAGTCCAAGCCCTTCTCTTACAGTGAAATTGGGCTGAGGGATACAGGTCAGTGGTAGAGGGCTTGCTGGGCATGCCAGAGGCCTATATTCCATCCCACTAGTGAAGAAAGAAAGAAAGAAAGAAAGAAAGAAAGAAAGAAAGAAAGAAAGAAAGAAAGAAAGAAAGAAAGAAAGAAAGAAGGAAGGAAGGAAGGAAGGAAGGAAGGAGAGAAGGAAGGAGGAAGGAAGGAAAGAAGGAGGAAGGAAGGAAGAAAGGAAGGAAGGAAGGAAGGAAGGAAGGAAGAAAGAGAAAGAAAGAAAGAAAGAAAGAAAGAAAGAAAGAAAGAAAGAAAGAAAGAAAGAAGAGAGGGAAGGGAAGGAGGGAAGGAGAGGGAGGACGGGAGTATTTACTGCAATAGCAGTGCTGGAAAGGCAAGGGACAGAAGAATCAGGAGTTCAAGGTCATCATCAGCTACATAACAAATGTGAGGACAGCTTGAGCTACATGGGATTCAGGAGGTGGGGGAGGGAGGAGAGAGGAAAGGAGAGAGACATGGGGGAAAGGAAGCAACAGGATGGGGGGTAGGTAGTGGAAGAATTGAAGAACACAGGATGAGCACTTGCTGAGACTGAGAACTAGAGGAATGTCTCAGTGATTAAGAGAACTCACTGTTCCTGCAGAGGACCAGGGTTCCAGTCCTAGTACCCACATGGCAGCTCACAATCATCTGTACCGTGAGTTCCAGGGGATCTGGTGCCATCCTCTGGCTTTCCCAGGCACTGCATGCATGTGGTTCATGTAAAATACCATACTTGTAATAAAAAAAAAAGAAGTCTTAATTTTGTTTCCAGCATCATATATATATATATATATATATATATATATATATATATATATACATATACATATACATATACATATACACATACACATACACACACACACACACACACACACACACACACACACACATATATATATACACACACACACATAAAGACTCAAAGGTTCAAAATCTTAGACTGGGCATGTATATAGCTAGTAGGTAGCCAGCTTCCCTGGTATGCGCGACATCCTGTGTTCAATCCCCTACACTACATAAAATATAAGTAGCACACATCTGTAATTCTAACACTTGGGAGGAGGTAGAAGCAGGAAGACCCAAAATTCATCTTCAGCTACATAGTGACTATGGGACCAGCCTTAGCTACACGAACCTTTGCCCCCTCCAAAATAAGCTTAATTAATTAATTAATTTAATTGAATAAAAGAAAAATCCCAGCTTTTCTCTCCTCATTCCTATGCTTGCTGTGACCAGAGACCTACTCTGTTTTGTCCACTAGACCAGTCAACCTTCAGCTCTTCTAGAACCTTCCTACATACCCTTCTCTCTCTCTCTCTCTCTCTCTCTCTCTCTCTCTCTCTCTCTCTCTCTCTTGGTTTTTCAGGACAGGGTTTCTCTGTGTAGCCCTGGCTGTCCTGGAACTCACTCTGTAGACCAGGCTGGCCTTGAACTCAGAAATCCACCTGCCTCTGCCTCCCAAGTGCTGGGATTACAGGCAGCGTGTGCCACCGTGTCTGGCTTACACACCCTTCTCTAAGCAACTATTTCAGTACCCTCATTGCCTGACCTAATATCGTCAGATACTCTGGTTGTTTGAGTTGTGTTTTGTTTTTGAAACATCATAGCCCTGGAATTCCCTATGTAGCTGAGGATGACCTTGAACTCTTGATCTGGCTACCATGGTGGTAGTAGCATCATGGCCAACTTTCAATAAATATCCCTTAAGTAAACAGTGAGAAGGGCAAAGGTGCAGTGGCAGTGAGGAGATGGCAGGGTCTGCAGCTAAGGGACTTAATGGTTAAGGACGCTTGCTGCTCTTACAGAGGACCTGAGTTTCCTTGCAACTGCAGCATCAGGAAATCCTACCCCCTCTTCAGGCCTCTGCAGTTACCGTACTTACACGTGCATACACGCACACGGGCATACACATAATTGAAAATAAGAATAAATCTCTAATGACATTATGCTGGCTAATGTTAAGTTGATGGCTTACTTTACGTTTAAAAGTTTGAAAATTATTATGCATTTGCTTTGCAGAGAGCTCTAAAGGGAAATTAGACCTACAGTGTTAAGGGCTGTTAAAGGTTGTTCTCATAATTGCCTGGTCTTGTACAATTTTTAACAAAACTGATGCTTATGCAAGATAATAGGTCATAAGGTTAACTGCTGCTTTTGCTTCTGTAAACAGACGCTTGTTTTGCTCCGGATAACTTTCTTTGTATAGGTAAGCGGAATATAACTTTATGTTTCTTGACTTTACAATCCCCTGACTGATGTGTCTGGGCTGTATTTGCGAATTCAGGGGTCCTGGATGTAAACCTAGCACCAGTCGCTGAATAAAAGCCTCTTCTTTGTTTAAAATTTATTAACGGTCAGACCCTGAATGACCCCGGACCCACAATAGCAGCAAGGACAGTGCTTACGTACCATGACGAGTCTCACCAGAACCAATGGCATTGGCCCCGTTTCTAAAACGGGGAAACTGAAGCAAAGAGACTGGGCAAATTTAAGGTCACAAAAGGAAGTTAGAGGTCACATGTGATAGAATGCCTAAGTTTACCAGGATGCCTAGGTTTACCATGACCTAGGTTCTCCAGTCTAAAAGTCACAGCAATTCTTAAGAACGCCCTGCGAACAACAAGAGAAATACAGAGGCAAGCGCCTACGCATAGATCCCTGGGTCTGTGGGAGGAGGCTGGGATCTACATGCCTGGGTCTGAGAGAGGAGGCTGGGTCTGAATCCCTGGATCTAAGCGAGGAAGATGAAGATCTGAAGGAGGACAGCTAGAGCAAGGACTCCTGGGTCTGAATGAAAAAGACTGGGACTGGACGCCTGAGTCTGAGGAGGGAAGTCCTTGGTCTAGAACCATAGGTCCAAGAGACAAGAGGTGGGGTTGGAGAGCTGCAGAATCCTGGCGTCCTCTGGATCTAAATGAGTTGCCGCTGTCTTCCATCTAGGTGGGAAGATATTCTGGGCTGCCCAAAGGCAGAGCCTTGCATCCCGTTAGCCACGCCCCCAGAACTGCCCTCTTTACTTTCAGGCCCCGCCCTGTTCCTTTTGCCCCCTCCCTTTCCTGTTAAAGTTCCGGAAAGATCTGGAAAAGACTTCAGACACCATTGAGGAGATGGATGAGCTGAAAGATGGGGCTTTGAGTCATGGGTGAGTGGGATAAAGACCTTCCGGGAAAGAGAGCCTTGCTAAGAGGGGGCGGAGGCTATTAGAGCAAGCAGGGTCTTGAACTGAATGCATCGTTTAAAAAACAAAGAGACAGATTCAGGTGTTATGACCAAGGAATTTTCTCAAGGATTTTGGTAGCTGACTGTTGTGCAAGATACTTCCAAATATGGGGGTAGAAGGAACAGACGTTCAAGGTCATCCTCAGTTACAGAACCTGGCTACATGAGACCTTGTCTCAAATAAGTAAAATAATCAATTACTAAGTTACGCCTTAGACACTGGGAAGTGTTGGGTCCTGGGATTAATCAGAGAAGGGAATAAGACAGTGGGTGGAGGGGTGTCTCCCAGAGGCTGTGCAAAGGTACTGTGCAGTGGGCGATGTACTGACCACCCTGCTATCTTCCCAGGGACAACCTTTCTTTGCCGTCAGCTGGGACAGAGTCATGCCCTGTTTCGGCCACCACAGCCCTGCCAGCCTCACTCCTGAGCACGCTAGACCCAACCCACCTGGGGCTCCCCGAGCAACTGGCCTCTGTCACTGTCCCCATCCGCCTAGACACACTGTCCTACCTCCTACACAGTGCCCTGCTGGGGACCTACAACCTCCAGCAGTCCTTACCCCCTTGCTCCTGCTCTGCCCAGCCAGGCCACATCTGGCCGGACTCGGTCAGGAGGCCACCCAGGAGATCAGGCCAGGCCCGTGGGGGCTGGGAAGTTCGACGCAGGCCTTCCCGGGGCTGGGGCAGGGGCCGGGCCAGGTCACAAAGGGGCCCTGGAAGAGCTGAAGAGCTGGAGAGGAGCATGGCAGGGGGGCCTGGGGCTGGCCCCAGTATCCCACCAGTGACACCACCATCCCAGGATGGGCAGAAGGAAGCTGGAGGACTGTCTGAAGACTGGGAGACAGACTACTAGGACCCTGAAGAGCTTCCAGGACCTGGCCACCCAGGGATGTTCCCAGAGCCCAGTGTTGTTAATACTTCAGAAGTACCCTGAGAAATACCGTTCCTACAGTCTCCCCAGTCCCCACCCTACAGCCTCTGAAGGCCTCCTGCAGATCACCTGGTCAAGCCCAAACCAGCCCTAGAAATAAGAAAACTCCAGTGCCCAAACTCACGGCGTCCCAACCCCAGGTACTTAACTGTTCCAGTTTATTCTCACCGCTCTCAAGGCTGCTCTAACCCCACTTCCAACCAAGTCATCGCCCCAAAGCTCCTCCTCTCTCCATTCCACGGTCAGCCCATCTTCACCAACCTCCCCACCCACCTCTTGGCCTTTGGTCCAAACCCACTCTCATCCCTAGTTTGTTTACTTGCTGTTTTTTTTTTCATTGCTAGCCTCCCGAGTGCCATCAAACTCTGAAGTAAATTTCTGTCCTCTTTATTTTTATCTTGATCAAGAGTCTCAACAAGTAATCAAGCTGGCCTTGAACTTGTGATTCTCTTGTCTCAGCTTCCAAGTGTCTGGGATTCAAGGTCTGGTCCACAAAGCCTCCTGTCAGTCCCAGCTTGTTTTCCTTTAAAACCAGTCACACCAGTCCTCCTCGCAGTCAGTCGAGTGCTAAGACTGGTGTGGATTGCTAACCTGGGCTCATTCCCCACTTCCTGGTCCTCATTTTGCATCCCCGACTGTCATAGTCACCTTCACTTAAGAACAAGTCTCTGCTCAGCCCTCGTAGCTGCTACGTCCCAGCCCAGAGTTCTGACAAGCCCTTGATTCTACCCTACAAAGAACCCCTTGGCCCGACATGTCTAGACACCTGTATCTACCCCCACCATTGCTGCTTCCTGTCCCTCGGGCTGGGAACCCGGGTTGAACAATAAAAGGGCGTCTACTCTTACCTCTTTGTGTGGGCTTTGCTTTCTGCAAGGTTCAGGATACCCAGGGTGGGGGCTGGGGATAAGGCCTGGGAGATGGGGAGGGTCACAGACAGAGGTCGATGGGGCCCCTGTGTCCCCTGCTTCAGCAGATTCCATTGGGGCCTCTGCTGCCACTGTGTTTCTGCCTGCTGGAAGCTGCTGGGCCATGCAGCCATTGTGTGGGGAGGCTTAAGGGATTTGGGGGAACCACGAGACAGAGATGCCAGCAACCTGGCTCGGCTCAGTATCCACAGAGGGGCTGTGGCAGAAGGAGGGCTCAGAACAGACTCTGCCACTCAGGTAGGTACCAGCACGAGACCTACAGACCCCCACCCGAGAAGTCTAGGCTCCCAGACCCTTCTCCCTGGGGAACTTGAATCCCAGTTCCAACCCTTCCTCTCCAAGAGCCAATAGAGGCTCATGGACATCTTCCTGTCAGGAATGAAGAATCCAGATTTCTAGCCCTCTTCCCTCAGACCCAGGAATCCAGGCATCTGCCTGCCCTCCTCCTTCAGACCAGGGGTCCAGGCACCTACCCTCCTCCCTCAGACCAGGGGTCCAGGCACCTGCCCTCCTCCCTCAGACCAGGGGTCCAGACACCTGCCTTCCTCCCTCAGATTCAGGGGTCCAGGCACTTGCTTTCCTCCTTCAGACCCAGGTATTCAGGTACATGCCCTCCTCCATCAGACCCAAGAGTCCAGTCTCCACCCCTACTCTCTTCCTTTAGGCCCGTAAGTCTATTCCCCAACCTTCCTTTCACTCATGGGTCCAGATCCCAACCCTCTTGTCAGGTCCTGGATAACCATTTACAACCTCAGCTCTCCCTTTTTCACAGATCACCATGTACAGCTTCATGGGTGGCGGCCTCTTCTGTGCCTGGGTGGGGACCATCCTGTTGGTGGTAGCCACAGCGACTGACCACTGGATGCAGTACCGGCTGTCGGGGTCCTTCGCACACCAGGGCCTGTGGCGTTACTGCCTGGGTAACAAGTGTTTCCTGCAAACAGAAAGCATCGGTGAGCCTTGAGGCTGGGGTCTAACTGGTGTTAAGGTCTAGCCCTTCCCCAGAGCACTGCCTCCCCCCATCACCCCGGCACTCTGAGGGAGAGCATGGTAACTCAGAGAGGCACGGGTCCTGGCCCTAGGATTTCAATAGGGTTCAATCTCTGGATTGTTTTCTAGCCTCAGGGACAGGGTATAAGGTTTTGTGGTTGGGTTAATGAGGTGGCAGATGCAGCAGCGAGGCTGGGTGTGGTAGCATATGCCTGTCATCTTAGCACTTTGGATGTGGAGGCACGAGAATTGTGAGTTTGAGGCTTCATAGCCCATTTTTCAAAATACAAATAATTAAATAATAAATTAATACTACAAGGCAATAGTGTTAGGGACAGGGACCACAGAGGCTGTTAATGGGCTGCATGCCAGATGAAGGACTCTTTCCTATCTACTGTGTTCCAGACTATGCAAGTACAGATAAATGTGTCCATGGATAGATGAATAGAGTTGACTGATTGGTTAATTATTGATTGATTGATTGATTGATTGACCAATATAGATAGGATAGAAAGATGATGGGTAGATGGGTGAGTGACTAGATAGATACATAGACACACATATATAGATAGATAGATACATAGATAAATACCTGATAGAGTGGATGGATGATTAAATAGGATAGAAATATGATGGATAAGATTGATGGATAGAAAGATAGACTAAATAACGGGCAGGATGAATAGATGTGTAAATAATATAGAAAGATGATGGATAGAATAGATGGATGGATGATGGGTGGCTAGATGATAGATAGATAGATAGATAGATAGACAGACAGACAGACAGACAGATAGATAGATAGATAGATAGACAGATAGATGGTAGATGAAAGGGTGGGACAAGCTAGATGATAGATAGGATAGCATGAAAAGATGAATGGATGGATAGATTCTGAGAAGCATCTTACTCTTCTATTGCTATGACAAAATATGACCAAAGCAACTTTGGAAGAAAGAGTTTCTGGAACTCTGCAGAGACAGGTGGATTTCTGAGTTCGAGGCCAGCCTGGTCTACAGAGTGAGTTCCAGGACAGTCAGAGCTATACAGAGAAACCCTGTCTCGAAAAAAAAAACAAAACACCCCTCCCCCAAAAAAAGAGTTTATGAGGCTTGCTTACAGTTTCAGAGTGTTAGAGGCCACGCCCGTCATGACGGCGAGCGTGGCAGCAGGCAGGCAGGAGAGGCGCTGCAGCAGTAGCTGAGCAATCACATCATAATCCACAAGTAGGAGGCAGAGAGAGACACTGCGCCTGGCATGGACTTTTGCCCTCCCCCAGTGGTACAACTCCTCCCAAGAAGTCCACACCTCTAATCCTTCCCAAACAGTTCTGCCAACTGGAGAACAAGCATTCAAATATGTGAGCCTGCGGGGTCTGTTCTCATTTAAACCATCAGAGGTATGTACGTAGACAGCAGGCAGGCAGAAGGCAGGCAGGCAGAAGGGCAGGCAGGCAGGCTAGCCAGTTGACCAGAACCAGGAGACTGAAGCAAGCAAGCAAGCAAGCAAGCAAGCAAGCAAGCAAACAAACAAATAAAAGGTACGTAATTTCTAACCCTGAAGCATCAGAGAGAAAAATAGATCCTTGGGGTTCACTGATCAGTCAGCTTAGACTACCTGGTGAACTGCAGGCCAGTGAGAAACCGTGGTTCAAAGAACAAGGCAGAGAACTCCTGAGAAACAAGATTGACCTTGGGCCTCAACATACATATACATGCATGCACCCACATAAACAGGCATAGGCACACATGATGGAAGAGGGGCGACATGGAGAAATATAGTATATATTAGATATGAATATATGATATTAGTGAATAATATGCTATATTCTGCATAATATATCCTCCATAGCATGGGAAATTAGTAATAACTAATATGTTTTGCTTAATGTATCATATAATACAGCATATGATAAGCTAATATATCATAATATATAATGTTATGCCACAAGATTTTCTACAATATATTTATTAATAATTATTGAGTTTTATTCTCGAAAACAACAGCAATCGGCTTAACAGACTGATGAAGTGCTACCTAGCTCAAGCACTCTATGGGTCAAACCCCATCTCCCAGGAATGCTAGCAGGCAGTTCAGCTGTATGTAAGGACTGGATGGAGGCAGACATGGTGCACACTTGTAATTCTAGCACTTAGGAGATGCTGGAGGACCCAGACCTTCAGGAAAACCTGGGTTGTGCAGTGAGAGCCTGTGTTACAAACCAGGGAAAGCGTGGGATCTCAAGCCTGTAATTCCAGCACTTGGAAGGTAGAGGCAGGGGAGTAAGGAATTCAAGGTCAATCGTAACTACATCATTAGTTCAAGGACAACCTGAGCTACAAGAGACCCAGTCTCAAAATTGTTACAAAACACCTACCATGTGCCAGACAGCCATCAGGGGCTTGGGGATGTAACAGAGAGCCGAGTATTCTGCCCTGGTCTTTTCAGACACACAAATATAGTTAAAATGAAAGGTTAGCACTTGTCAGATACGGGAAAGGACAGTGAGTGGAATAGAAAGGATCTCTAAGGCAGAGCTCGTAGTCAAGAGCAACGGTGTGGGGAAATATCTCATGAGGCTTATTGAACCCAGAGCAGAGGGTGGGGACAGTGGTCACAATCAGAGCGATGCTTCTCGGAAGAGGTCTCAAGAGCCGGGGCTCTGGAGGATGAGGATGAGTGTGCCGGGACGAAAGAAGGAAGAGGTGAATTAAATCCAAAACAAGGCAGGGTGGTCCCACAGGCAGCAGCCCAGGAGTGACTGTGTTGTGTCCCCACAGCATATTGGAATGCCACCCGGGCGTTCATGATCCTGTCTGCCCTGTGTGCCACCTCGGGCATCATCATGGGTGTTCTGGCCTTTGCGCAGCAGTCCACCTTCACCCGCCTCTCCAGGCCCTTCTCCGCTGGCATCATGTTTTTTGCCTCCAGTGAGTGACCCCACCCTTCATTCCCCACCCAAGCTCCCCAGCTCCTCAACCCCACACCAGCACTTCTCCTCACTCTCCACCTACTTCCTCTCTCCTCCCAGACCCAGCTCCACTGGCCTCCCTTTCTTCTTTGCTTTTACCCTGCCTTTTCACTAGAGGTAATCACACCTTTCCCTCCCTTCTTTCCTGTCTCACTAAAGGTAATCACACCTTTCCCTCCCTTCTTCCCTCTCTCTCTTTTATCCCGGTGATGAGAATAAAATCTCAAGAATTTACATACACTAGAAAGACTAGTAACACCCCTACCCCTCACTGGGGGATTCTAGGCAGGGGCTCTAATACGATCTAACACCCCACAGAACTTAAGATCTACACTAACAGTGGCAGTCTCTTCATAGACATTCAGCTCAGGACCAACAAATGAAGAGACACGTACGGTAAGTCCTGCCAGAATCCCATTGCACAGGTGATAAATACATCCCTGGCATTTCTCATTGCGGTGACCAGATGTTTAACAAGAAACAACTTAAGGAAGGTGGGGTATATTTGATTTACAGTTTGAGGGCACAGACCATCATGACAAAGAAGTCATGGTGGCAGAAGCAAGTGGCAGGCAGTGACATTGCATCCACGGTCAGGAAACAGAGAGATGAAAGCTGGTATTTAACTCACTTCTTTTTTTCTATACATGACCCCAGACCATGAGATACTGTTGTCCACACATTCAGGGTGGATATTGTACCCCGTTAAAATGCTCCTGAGAGGCTGGTGAGATGGTTCAGTGTCTAAAGGCGCTTGTCAAGGCTGTGAAACTGAATTTATGTCCCCAGAACCCAAGGACTGGAAAGAGAAAACAAACTCTTACAGATTTGTGGCCTCCTCACAAGTGCTCTGGCACACACCACACACACACACACACACACACACACACACACACCACATATATACAAATCAAACAATAAATAAATCTTCTCTGGAAACACACAGAGACAGAGATAGAGATGGAGACAGAGATAGAGACAGAGACAGAGGGGGTTCTCTTAGGTGATTCTAAATCTGGTAGAGCTGACGGAGAAGAATAACCGTCACAAATGAACTCACTGCTCATGGATCGGGTCTAACTCCCAGCTTCTTCTGTCCCAGAGGCAGCCCCGCGATCTCAGGCTCAAGATCTTAATAACCTGTCTTAGTCATTGCTGTGAAGAGACACCGTGACCACAACAACTCTTAAGAAATAAAGCATTTCATTGGGGCTGGTCTACAGTTTCAGAGATTTAGTCCATTCTCTTTGTGATGTGGAGAATGATGTCCCTCACGGCGCTGAGGAAGGAGCTCTGTACCACACTGGCTATGAAAGAGACACTCTGAGCTCGGCGTGTTTATTCAAACATCCCCTGGTGGGTGTTTCTGCCGGGCACCCTGAGCCACCCGTTGGTTCATACAAACTCTAGTGAGATCCAAGAAGCTCTTTAGGGTAATTAAGAGGCACTACAACTCAGCACTCTGCAAGGAGGTAGCCACCCCCACCCTCCACCAGAATCCAGAGAAAATAAACTCAAAAGCTTTATTGTGCTTCCTAGCCTAGTCCCCACCCGGATCCATCCGCACTGAACCCCGTATCACCTTCACTCTCACGACTGTCCCCACCCCATCCACCTCCCCTCTTTATCTCCAATTCTCCTGCCTGCCCAACTCCATCCTCCATTCTCTCTCTCCAGCCCTTTTTGTCCTGTTGGCTTTGGCCATTTACACCGGAGTCACCGTCAGCTTCCTCGGCCGCCGCTTTGGAGACTGGCGCTTCTCATGGTCTTACATCCTGGGCTGGGTGGCTCTGCTCATGACCTTCTTCGCAGGTACTGAGGCAGGGGGATGGAAAGGTTGAAACCTGGGGCACGGCAGGCAACCTCAGAGGGTGAGTTGACAAGGTATCCTACACAGCTCTGAAGGCAGACTCTAAGGGGTCTGGTGACCTTGAGGGAGGGGGGAAATAAGGAGTCTTTTGGGCTGGAAAGGCAGGCCAAGAGGATTTGGGATATCAATGAGACGTCTGTCCACACAGGAATTTTCTACATGTGTGCCTTCCGGATGCACGAGTGCCGGCGCCTATCCACCCCACGCTGAGCCCTGGGGCGAAACTTGCAGCTGGAAGTTACAATGAGGGCACTGAAGAGGAAGGGGAGGACCTGGAGGCCGGAAGTCCGAGCTCCTGAGGGAATGAGGGGGCTCAGTCCTGGATTCTAGATAGGGAGCCCCTGATCCCTCTGTCCTGTGTGGGGAGGAAAAGCAGGGTCAAGTGGGAGGGAGTTGAGAAGATGTAAGCCCCCATCTGCCTTGAGGGGCGGTAGGAAATGGAAACTCCTTTAGAGAGACATTTGGGGATCTAATAAAACTGATGTGAAACTATCAAAGTGTGAATCGTCAAAGGGCTGGTTTGGAGAGAAGCGGGCTGTGGGGGAGGCAGTGAGTTAGTCTCACTCCTCCGTTATACAGGGGTGGGAACAAGACAAATGGGCCCTTACCTAGGAGATAGCCATGGTTTAATGTCTAGAAATGGATGTGTGGGACAATAGGATGAACAAAGCTTGCCTGCTCCTCACCGACCTACACTACAGCAACACAGCTCTATTCCTCTATTTTATTTTATTTTATTTTATTTTATTTTTTTGCAAGGACAGGGTCTCATGTAGCCCAAGCTAGCCTTAAACTCATGATCCTCCAGCCTCAGACCTCTTGAGTGTTGGGGAGTCAGACCTATGTCATCACACCAAGAGACAGCGGGAACATTTTGTGCTTGCCTGTAGAGGAGGTGTTGCCCACTACTGGAGGGCATGAGGCGGAGGACCCAGAAGTGTCACTTTGGCTTCCACTTCCCCCAGACACCCTCATCTTGGTGCTAAGACGCCTATGCTGGAAGGTCCAACCCAAGTGTGGTGACTTCTCACTGTGTCTGTGAGATGAGGATGTGGGGAGGTCTTCTCCTCTTCAAGCTTTTTGGAATCTTGTCTGTCCTGGACAGAAGCTTTGACTAGGAATGTGGAATCTCTGTTCCCACCTACTCAAGTCCTTCTTCCTATGGGACTGGTGCTTGGACTCCACTGTCCCTTTACTGTTGGAAACTCTAATGCTAGAGTTTAGGAGTGTAAAAACCACAGGAAAGTGTGACACAACTGTTTCCTCAGCCACATCTCCCCTTTCAGTTAATTCACACCCTAGTATGATCAGCCCACCTCCTACTTCTGGGGTCCGCCAAGTCCTACCCCCACCCTAGATCTTCCAGGAAACCAGTTGTCTCTAACTGTGTAGAACCTGTGCAGAACCTGTGACAACAGTCTAAACCACTACCTAGACCACCAGGGTAGATACCCCCAGAGCAGCCAGCAAGTCAAGACTTCAGCAGGGCCCTCCCCCACCACATAGGAGGAGAGGAGCCAATCAGAGTGGAGAGGGGAAGCCACTCAGGAAGGGAGGGTGTGAGAAGAATCTGACCAGAAGCCAGGCCTGAGGCTCCAGAGGACTCCTGGACAAAGCCCCTGCTTGCTAGCTGCTTCTCTGGTTCAGAAGACGAGGAATCCAGGTGCATGGCCTTTTCCTTTTTCTAAAAGCCAACAGTCTGGGTCATCTGTGTTTTTGTCCCGTAAGAAGTGGAAACCCAGAGCTGTGGCCATGGAGCCCTGCCGGTCCCTGGCCCTTCTTGCTGCCTCTCTGGGCCTGACTTCTTCTCTAGTTGCTCTGAGCACCGACTACTGGATAGCGGCCACAGGCCCCAACTTCTCTGCCCACTCTGGCCTCTGGCCAACAAGCCAAGGGGTTCAAGTAGCAGGTAAAGGGGCAATGGGCTCTGTGGTGGTGGGACTGCCCAGTGGAGAACAGACACCCAGAAACATTGTCTTGCGTTAGGTTATATCCACGTGACACAGAGCTTCTGCATCCTGGCTGTCCTGTGGGCCCTGGTGTCCATGGGCTTCCTGATTCTGTCTTGCATCCCAGCCCTGTCTGCTCCCGGCCGTGGCCCTCTGGTCTCAACTGTCATGGCTTTTGCTGCAGGTATGAGTGGGATCTGGGCTGCGCTGGGACACCTGGGCTGGTGAATCCTGCAGTGGCCAAGCCAGCTCGGTGGTCTCTTGTTCTTGTCCCCAGCTCTCTCCATATTAGTGGCCATGGCAGTGTATACCAGTACGAGATGGAGCCAGACCCCATCTCCCCAGGTCCAGACATTCTTCTCCTGGTCCTTCTACCTAGGCTGGGTCTCCCTCATCCTCTTCCTCTCTGCAGGTGACAACTCAGCCCACCTCCCTGGGGAAGGGCCATGATGGGGGCTGGGGCAGGGCAGTGCAGGGCAGGCAAGCACTTCATCTCCGCTCCCCACGGCTTTGTCTCCACGCCAGGCTGCCTGAGCCTGGGTGCTCACTGCAGAACCCGTCGGGCTGAGTATGAAACCTTGTGACCAGCAGCCAAGGACAGCGGGGTCAGCAGGATGTTTGGAGCCTTGTCCTCTCAGGAGCTACAGAAGGAAGGCGGAATTCTGTCTCTGTCCCTCCCACCCCGCCTTCACTGGTTATTTCGCACACTCAATAAAAAAACGTGCTGAGATCTAATTGTTCCAAGATCGGGTCAGCCCAGGCGCAAAGCCAGCCTGGCTTCTTTCTCATCCCAGTTACCCGGGCGACTGGAGGAGCGAGGAGCACCACAACTTCAAAGGGCGCCTGGGCAACATGGTGAGTTCAAGGCTCTAAGGCGACAGTGAGACCCTGCCCTCAAGGCGCAAAGCTAAAAAAGAGGCCGGGGTTTATGGCTCCGTTATAGAGACTTGCTGAGCTTGAATGAGGTCCAAGTGGCATCCCCAGCACCTAAGACAACCACACGTGAGCCATGGTGGGCGACAGCCTAGGGAACCTAGGGAGGGTCAGAGCTACACAGACCTGCCTGCCCATAGCATATTCTGCCCTGTGTAGACATAAGCTCCCTGTGTCTCTCTCCCATCGTTAGTGTCTTTCTTTCAATTTCTATCTTTCTCCTTTCTTCGCCAAATGACCACTCTTTTACTAGATCTCCCTCTGTATGTCTGTCTCTCCTTCTGTGTCTGTGTCTCTGTCCCTGTCTGCCTGTCTGTCTCTGTCTCTTTCTTTCTCTCTCTCTCTCCCTCTCCCTCTCCTCCCTCTCTCCCTCTCCTCTCCCTCTCCCTCTCCTCTCCTTCTCCTCTCTCTCCCTCTCCCCCACCTCTCCATTTCCCCCTCCCCCACTTCCCCTCCCCTCCCCCTCCTCTCCCTCCCTTTCTCCCTCCCTTTCTCTCTCTCTCTCTCTCTCTCTCTCTCTCTCTCTCTCTCTCTGGTCCACTCTGGGGATGTCGATATGCATCACACCACCAGCTCTAACCACCAGCCTTCACCACAGGCAGATGACAGCCACAGCCTGAGGATGTGGGAGACAAACTAAGCCCAGGCATGTCATTTTGACCAGATATGACACTTAGCAACTGTTATTTTTGGTTAAGCATAGAGGATGGGATGCAGAGCCTCCTGCCAAATAAGGCAAGCCCTCGACCACCTACTACATCCTCAACTCTCTTATACTTTTTGAGGCAAGGTCTCACTAACTGCCCAGGCAGTCCTTGAATTCACTGCAGTCCTGCTATGCCAGCCCCTCAAGTAGTCGGGCTATAAACATAGCACAGGAATGATACTATCCAGACAGAGGTGCTTAAAGACAGAGACATGGAAAGGGTATGGAAGGGGGTGATTTGTGTGTGGAGTGTGGGGTGGTGGGAATTTATGGCAGAGAAGCAGGTAAGAAGTAGGATCCTTTCTCCTAAGGATGGTGGCCAATCGGGCACTAACTGTGAGCGGGGAGAAGTGCCCCCAGTGTGGGACAGGCCCTCCAGTGACCTGGAGGTGGCATTGCAGGGCTGGAGAGCAGCTAGGAAGGGACAGGGCTTGGGGTCAGAGGCACAAAGGAGGCAGGGGAAGCACCTGAGACTCCCGTCAGAGCTGTACCAAGGTTGATGGAAGCCCATGATCGTGGTGGCCATGTGGTTGAGTGAGCACGGAGGAGAGCCAGGAGCAGGTGAGGTTCCGACTGGGGATCAGGTGGGGAGCCATTTCTCAAATGGCAGAGTCGCTGTCCTTCAGGAGAGGAAGGCTCTCCTGGAGAGAAGCAGGTGCTGGCACCCAGAGGAGATGAGCATTTCCCAGGGGAGTGGAGAAGGAGGCGGAGCCCCGCCTTCATGGGAGAAGAAAGTCACAGAAAGAGGACTGGGAACGGGAGAGCTTAGGGAGCACCATGATGGCTAAGAGAGGACTAGGAACGGGAGAGCTTAGGGAGCACCATGATGGCTAAGGGAGGACTGGGAACGGGGAGAGCTTAGGGAGCACCATGATGGCTAAGAGAGGACTGGGAACGGGAGAGCTTAGGGAGCACCATGATGGCTAAGGGAAGAGAGGCTTCCAGAAGAGCTTAGCCACACAGCAGTCGCAGCTCTGACGCTCCCCTCCTCCTCCTGCTCCTTAGCTGCCCTGAAGCAGCATCTGCAGACCAAGCTGGCTCAACACTGAAGGCAATCCTGCTTCGTTTTCCCATGGTAGGACTGAAGACAGAAGCAACCAAGTCTCCTCCCTGGCTTGCTTTCCAAGCTGTCGTTCTGTTAAGAGAGTCTCTGAGCTAGGCTCAGAAGTCAAGAGCTCAGTTCCCAGCACCTGCAACAGGGTGGCTCAAAGCCAAAGGAATGTCAGTTCCAAGGGATCCAATACCTCTGGATTCCATTCCGCACATTTACACACACACACCCCACACCCCCCCCCACACACACCCACACACACCCTGCCCACCACACACACACACCATACCACACACACACACATACACCACACATACCACCCATCCCCACACCATACCACACACATACCTACTACACACACACATACATACCATACCACACACACCATATACACACATATACCACACCCCCCCCACACACACACCCCACACACACCCACACACCCCCGCCCACCTCACACACACACCATACCACACACACACATACACCACACATACCACCCATCCCCACACCATACCACACACATACCATACTACACACACATACATACCATACCACACACACCATATACACACATATACCACACACACCATACCACACACACACACACCATACCACCTACACACACACACCACTCCCCCACACACCCCCACACCTACACACCCCACCCCACCACACACACATACCATACCACACACACACACCATACCACACACACACACACACACACACCATACCACACATACCACACCACACATACCATACACACACATATACCACACCACACACACACACACACACACCATACCACACATACCACAGCACACACACTCACACACCACACACACCACACACACACTACAAGTGATTAAAAATAATAAAAATAAATTCTAAAGATAAAATTCAACTTACTTTAAAAATAAAAAGTTTTAAATAAAAATTTTAAAAGAGAAGCTGGACTTGGCGGTGAACTCCCCGCACTCGAGAGCCTGAGGCTGGAGGATCGCCTGAGGTTGGCCTGGCCTACATGGTGAGTTCTAGGCCAGCTGAGGGCTACACAGTAAGACTCTGACTGAAAGCCAAACAGAGCAGTACACAGCAACAGTTAGGAATGGTGGTGCGAGCCTATAATCCCAGGACCAGGGAGACAGAGGCAGAAGAGTCGGAAGTCCAAGGGCAGACCTGGGCAGCTGGATGGTTTGAACGCACTGTGGGCTACAGAGTTAAATAAACCTGTGTCAAACCAACAATCCTGATGGGTGTAGTGACACCTGCCATTGACCCCAGCGCTTGGAAGGCAGAGGCCGGCAGGTCTTTGTGAGATGGAGGACAGAATGATCTACAGACTGAGTTCCAGGCCTGGTCTCAGAAACAAACTCGAGAACAGAGGACAGAGCAGAAGCGGACATGCTTCTGGGGGAGGTATCCCTTTAAAAGGCTGCTAGGAGAGAAGGTTCTGGAATCTCTGCTGCCTCACAGAGAATCATCCTCCCTTCCCCCACCCTGAGGGCTCTCTGTCCCAGGGGACCAGGCTGTAAGTCATTTTCTGGGGTGTGTATGGTGTAGGGGTGAGGTTGGGGAGGAGCCAACGGGTCCCCTTCCTCACTGAGGAAGGAGATGCCTGGAAGTTAATCGCTGAGCTGCTAGGCCTGAGGTGGGGTGGGGGTGGGGACACTCGGAGAACTGAATCTCTCAGAGGGGGTCATGAGTTCTTAGGCAAGGCAGTTGAGGAAGAGGCCAGTAGCATGGGGTGAGGGGATACTGGGACATTTTGTTTTGTTTTGTTTTGTTTGAGAGAGTCTCACATAGTCCAGACTGCATTTGAATTCACTATGTAAGTGAAAAATGACCTTGAACTTCTAATCCTTCTGCCCCTAGCCAAGTGCCAGGATGACAGGTATGCCCCCACCATGACTGCTCTCTGCTATACTAGGGAACGTGCCCAGGGCCTTGTGCATGCTGGGCAATCACTCTACTAAGCTACATTCCTAGCTCTTGTTTTATTTTGTATTGTTTTGGTTTGTTTGCTGTAACTGAGATAGCATCTCACACTGTAGTCTGCCTGACCCAGAACTCATTCATTATATGGCCCAGGCCTGGCCTTGGGCTTTTTGGCCTCTTGCCTCAGCCTCCTTGAGGCTGGGATCCCAGGCAAGTGGCTGGTGGTGGGGATCTTAAGGTTGCCAGGCAGGGGTGATTTGGGGAGGGAGGCCTTCTGACTGGGAAGAGCTTCCTCCCAATGAGAGGTGTGAGCCAGCCCTCCCCGTGACGTGACGCCCTTGGCAGCTGCCTCCTTGGCATGGGGGTGAAGAAGAGCCTTCAGACTGGAGGCAATTTGCTAAACCTCTCGAGCAGCGTCCTCACAGTACTCTCCACTAGCACCAACTACTGGATCCGACAACAAGGGGGGCACAGCGGCCTCTGGCAGGAGTGTATCCATGGCAACTGCTCCAACATCCCCTGCCAGAGTGAGACCTTCACCTACCTCCATACCAGACCGCCTGCGCTCCAGAGCCCACCCCTACCCCCAGCTCCAGATGGCCCTTCCCTCTCCCACCCCCAGGCTCAGATCCGGCTGTCTTCTACCCTCAAGGCCCTTTCTCCCCACCCCTGCCTTGCTGTCCTCTCCCTACCTCATCATATACCCGCTTCCAAACTGGAGACAGATGAGCTCTAGACGCTCATGGTGTGTGTGGGGTGGGGTGAGGGTGGCCAGGAGAGCCCAGGAATGCTCTTCCATGGCAGCAAGGTGTCTAGCTGATGCTACCCTGTCTCTCCAGACACCTTGGCAGTGACCGCAGCGTGCATGGTGTTGGCAGCCGCCTTCAGTATTGTAGCTTTGGGGATGGGGATAAGGATCCAGTGTCAAGAGGCCGAGTCACTACGTAGCCAGCACACCATTGTCTTACTTTTTCTTAGCGGTGAGAAGGCAGTCACGCCCGTGTATGGGGGGGGGGGGGCGGTGTCTGACAGATTCCTAACCAAGGGAGTGGAAATGTTTCTGACTCTCCTGCTCTCTTCCTCCTACTGGGCTCTCTTGCCCACCCTCAGTGGGTTTTTTTGCCTTGTCTCATTGTATCTTGTTTTGTACCGTTTCACTGTCCTCTCTTGGAGACCTGCTCTTGTCTGAAGAGGAAGAGGAGTGGGTCTTGGGGAGGGGGGAGATGAGGGAAGCTGGGAGAAGTTGAGGGAGAGGAAACTGTGGTCGGGATAGATTGTATAAGGGAAGAATCTATTTTTAATAAAAAAAAAAAAACGAAAAAAAAAAGGAGGGGCGAGAAGCCCACAAAGGTGGAGCCAAAGGGAAGCTGGGCGTGGTCTGATAAGTCAGAGACCTTGGGCAGTTCTGAGGTTTGGGGGCAGCCCCTCCCTGGTCACGCTCACCTGACGGGTGGGCGTGGCCCAGGGTTGCTGATGCTGATTGCCTTGATCGTGTACACATCAAAGAATGCCTGGAAGCCAGAAGTCTTCTTTTCTTGGTCCTACTTTTCCGGATGGCTGGCTTTACCCTTCTCGTTTATTGCGGGTAACCAGCACGAGGGGAAGAGGGCGGAGACTACCCTCTAGAGGACTCCCCTCCCAAGAAACTTCCCAGTCACCTATTCTCCCAGTAAAGTCCACAATGACTTCCAGGGACCTCCCCGCCCGCGCACACACACGCACGCCCGGTGGAGACGCCCTCGGAGCCCCCATCCCTAGTTCCCAGGCAGGCCAGGTCATCCCGCCCTTGGCCCACCTTCCTGTCCCGGCTCTGCATTCCCTTCCTGCCAGGCTTCTGCTTTCTGCTTGCCGACATGATCATGCAGAGCACCGAAGCCATCAGCGGGTTCCCCGTGTGCCTGTGAATGCGGCCTGCCTGGGGCAGAATAAAGGAATGGCTTTTAGCGTCGGCCCTGCGTGCTTTTCTGCGGAACGTAGAGAAAGAAGCTTGGAGACGACAGGGACACGGATAAAGTGGCTTGTAGAGAGTTCAGGAGGTCAGAAGGAATGTGGGAGGGTAGGCGCGGAGACCTGAACTCTGGAACGAGGTGTGTGCCCCGGGGATTTGCAGGAGACGCGGAAGCAGGTGCAGAGACAAGCGGACACCGGGCAGTCCTAGGGGACGTAGGCGCAGAGGAAGGGGCGGGGACGAACGCACTTAGGGAATTCGTAGAGAACGCGGACACGGGGAGAGATTATGGGACTCGGGAGAGTCGTAAAGTACGTAGTCGCAGGGGAGGAGGTGGGGACGAGCGGACACAGGAAAATAAATCAGAGGGGAGTGTGGACTCAAGGATAAGGAGGCAATCTGCAGAAAGAATGCGGAGGCAATCAAGTGAAGGAGGTCTTGGGGGCGTGGGAAAAAGGCACAGGGTGCGCGTGGGAACACGGACATGGGGACTTGGAGCGCTGGGGAAGGAGGGACCGAGATGTGAGCTGCAGATCTGGGGACAGCAGGAGTTGCGGGCAAAGAATTAGGATAAACAAGCCCTCGGCAAACTTCATTCCTAGGAATGCCCTTTCCCCTACTTCTGTGGAACGCCCCCTCCACCCAGCCGCCCGCCCTGGATCCCACCTCTCTCCCTGAATTCCGCTTCCCATTGGCTTTCTCTGAGTTGTGCGGCTGTTGATTGGTCGGTGTTGAGAAGCGCAGGCGCAGAGACAGATATGGGGCGGAGTGTGCGGATGTCTGGATTAGGCGCAACCCGACCTGGCCAGTGCCTGCTGCGGGAAGATGGCGGAGCTGCGCGCGCTCGTGGCTGTCAAGAGGGTCATCGACTTCGCTGTGAAGGTGACTTTTCCCCACCCCCACTAGGTCCCAGCACCCTGAAACCGCAGCTATGCACTTCCAAGATCAGGAGCGTACCCCACATAAGAGAGCCTTTCAAAAGTCAATTTCTATTGCCCTTTGACCTGACGTCAGTCATACTTGGAGCAAAAATCAAGGGCTGTGAGTTTTTGACAATCAGATCCCTCTGAGGTCACGACCCTCTTTCCATCTCTCTCAGTCCCTTGATAACTGTGGGCTGGAGGAGTCATAGTCTCTATTTAACACGTGGAGAAACGGAGGCACAAAGATGTCACTTAGCAAGAGAGAAGCAGAATAGAGACTTCTATGTGGGGCCTGCGATTTCCTCACTCATTACCTTCCAGGCTGCCCTACATATGGGGAGCCATCTGGTTTCACAAAAGTGCCTCACCCAAATCGCCATGGGATACTTGAGGACATTTTTTTTTGGGGGGGGGGGGAAGGGAAGGAGACCTGTGTTTGCTGGAGAAGCAAGTTCAAAGGAGCCAGCTTGACCAAGATGGCAAGTGCCCGGCATTTCCTGGTCCATGAGTGGTTTGACTCCTCAGAGAGAAGCTGCTACAGCCAACATTGAATCAGACTGTGTTCCCAAGCCAGTTCTCAATGCGTGTCCTAACCTAAACTGAAAAAGATGGTGGCAATTCATGTTTATCTGTCTCCGTCGTCCCCCTCTGTGTCCTTCAAATTTCCTAGCATAGAGAGGATGCACCCAAGAGACCTCTGAGATAGGTAAAAACTGGCTATAACATTTTATTTATTTATTAATGTATTTATGTATTTATTTATTTTTGGTTTTTCGAGACAGGGTTTCTCTGTGTAGCCCTGGCTGTCCTGGAACTCACTCTGTAGACCAGGCTGGCCTCCAACTCAGAAATCCGCCCACCTCTGCCTCCCAAAGTGCTGGGATTAAAGGCATGCGCCACCACTGCTGCCCAGCGGCTATAACATTTATTTTAATACCACCATCCACGCACCCTGATTGAGGAATGAGACAGGCAGAATACAGGAGACAGACTCAGACTTAAAGTCCATGGCCCAGACAGCAGACATGGAAGTGGGTACAAAGCACCAGCAGACACAGTTCCTCTACAGAGATCGATCTTTTGTATGTCTTCTATACTCATAATTGAACGGGGTGGATGAGGAAACCCAGGCCCGTGGAGGCCCTGTTATTTGCCAGATGCCTGCCCCCGGCCCTCCAGCTGGGTAAGCAGCAAGAGTCAGGAGTCTGGGCAAGTCTGGCTTTCTGTCTGTTTGCTAGAGAGAAAACAGGTTGGCTTGAGGTTGCTTCGAACAGCCTGTGACAGAGATGCTGCTTCCAGGCTTATTGAGATACCTGTGGGTTCCTGGGAAACTCAACCACCATTTATTTATTTGTTTATTTATTTGTGTGTGTGTGTGTGTGTTGGTGGAAATTAAACCCATGACCTTCCAAATACTAGGCCAGGTGAGTACACTGAGTTATAGTTCCAGTCTTTTTCCATTTTATTTTTAAAATTATTTATTATTGTTGTTGTTGTTATAGACAAGGTATTTTAATTTAATTTAAATTTCTCAAGTGACTTATTATTTATTTTTATTTTATGTGCATTGGTGTTTTGCTTGCTTGCATACATGCATGTATGAAGGTCGAATACCCTGGAGCTGGAGTTTACAGACAGTTGTGAGCTACCATGTCCATAGCACAGCTCCTCTGGTAGTGCTCTTACCCACCGAGCCATCTCCCCAGTCCCCAATTTCATCCTCTAATTAGGCCTATGTGTGTGGATACGTGCATAGAAGTATAGGTGGCCCTGAAAGTTGGATTGGAGCATCAGAGCCCCAAAGTCACAGTCATAGGTGATCGTGAGCTGCCTGATCGGTATGTTGGGTACTGAATCTGGGTCCTCTAAAAGATCACCAAGTGTTCTTAACTACTGAGCTATCTCCCCAGGCCCTAGAGACACTCTTACTTAGTCCAGGGTGGCCTGGAACTCACTATGAGGTCGAGGATGGCCTTGAACTCCTGATCCTCCTGCCTCCACATCCTGAGGGATGGGATTACAAGTGTGTGCTATCACCCCTTGGTCTTTACGTCTTATTCTGAGGTGCTGAAGTGCCCAGGTTGGCCTCAGATTCTCTATCCTCAACCTCTCGACCGGCTTTGATGCTGGGCCTGCAGCACCACACCCAACACCCTCACCGCCTTGAATCAGCTCCCAGCACCTCCTGGGGCAAAGCCTGGCCTGTGGTCATCTAGGCTGTGTTCCAGTATGAACTGAGAGCTTACAGGTGAACGCAGCGTGGTGCCCCCTAAGTTCCTTGGGGTCATGACACTTCCCTCCCACACCGTGCAGGGCTTCCTACTTCACATCCAGTGTCTGATGATACCCTGTTGAAGAAAGGCGGTGAGTCAGTCAGACCTCGCTAGCCTGACTCTTGATACCATCTTTTGATCTCCTGGTTACTTGGACTAGACTTAGGTACCATCTTTTCTCCTAACACCCAATGTCAGAACCCCTGGTCTGTCAGTTCTCAGCCCCAAACCTTATACAGCACTGTTTCCTTTCCGACCCCAGGCCCTATCCCATTAACCCCTGTCTCACCTCTGACCTAGCTCCAGCCTCCCCCTGAGACCTTGGGCTCTCCCGTCCAGCACTCTCTCATCCAGCCTTGGGGACTTCCTACACCCAGGGCACCTTGCCTTGGCTCCTCCCCCCCATACAAAGTCCCACCTCCCCAGGCCGGCTTTGGGGAACCATTGGTTATTCATGGCAGCCATCTCCGTCCCTCCTGGGACCTTCATTTCCGCTTCCTAGTCTCCAGCCTGTACTCAGTGCCCGCTGATTCCTTTGCTTTGATGTCCTTTGTGCTATACTCTCCAGCATCTTTTTCCCGTCTTGATGATTGTGACCCATTGACTACACCAACACTGAATGAATCTCCTCTCTCTGAGGGCCTCCCCCCATCCTGTCCTGTAAGCCCTTTCCATAGTATATGGTGATCTTCTTGTTTCCCCCAGTGTGCTACCTGCACCTCGATTTCCAGACTGGCAGCTCCTCACAGACTGAGCCGGTTCTCGCTCACCTCAGTGGTCCTGGTATCACCCAGTCCCTCGTGGTGTTTGTTCTCAGATCACCTTTTCTGAGGCCTTCCGTGATCCTTTGCTGGAAATCACGGTGCTCAGAGGCCCTCCCCTCCCGCCCCCACTCTCCGACCATGTGACCAGTATCACTTCTAAAATTGCCCTTCTGGAAGTTGAGATCTTCTGGGGGGAGACAGTCTCAGGCTGCAGGGACACCATCAGAATGGTTCATCCCACTGACAGAATGGCCCTTAAGATTATTTTTGTTTTATTTGTATGAACGTTTGCCTGTAAACATGTTATGTGCAGGATTTGTGTGCACTGCTCTAGGAGGCCAGAGGGGGGCGTCGGATCTCCTGGAACCGAAGTTACAGATGGTTGTGAGCCACAATGGGAATGCTGGGGACTGAACCCTGGTTCGTTGCAAGTGCAGCCTCATTCTCTCCCTCTTGACAGTAGTGCTTATGGTAGTAGCTACTTTATGAGGGTTAATAAAAATTTTTAAAGATTTATTTATTATTATAAGTACACTGTAGCTGTCTTCAGACACTCCAGAAGAGAGTGTCAGATCTCATTATGGATGGTTGTGAGCCACTGTGTGGTTGCTGGGATTTGAACTCAGGACCTCTGGAAGAGGAGTCAGTGCTCTTAACCACTGAGCCATCTCTCCAGCCCCCTAAATTTTTATTTATTTGTTTATTTATTTATTTATTTGAGATTGGTCATGCGCATGCCACAGCACTACTGTGGAGACCAGACGCCAACTCAAGGGAGTGAGTGGGCTCTCTTCCTCCGCTGTGTGGGTCTCAGAGATAAAAATTCAGGTTATCTGGCTTGGCAGCAAACACCCTTATCTGCTGAACCATCTCAGAGTCTCAAAAGTCTAACCCAGAGTGATTTGGAACTCCTCATCCTTCTACCTCTGCCTCGTCAGCATAGGCTACTGGCAAGGGCCACCACAGTTGGAGTTAGGCCAACTGAATCCTTGGAGCCGTGCCTGGGCTGCAGTGAGTGCCCTTAACGATTTGGGTGGTGAGGGATGGAAGTCTCTTTAGCAACTTCCTCAGAATATAACCGGGGCTTGCGCAGACTGGGAGAGAGAAAGTATCAATAGGTATTTGGCAACTCAGGGAGGTGCTTGTTTCTGGCCAGGAGCACATTTTCCACGAGGCTTGGCCCTCTGAGTTAACCAGGAAAGGCTGGAGGACAATCTGAGGCCCAGAAAGCATGCGTCCACCTGTGGAGTGGCCGCCGCCGCACCCCTTTAGTGCTTAAGGAAACACTGGCTCCCACACCTTTCCTTCATTACCCTCGCTTTCACCCCCCAGCCTCAGACCCTAGGTTGCCCCAGAAGACCTTCTGTATTTGCTCGGTGCTCTGACCCACGGTAGCCAGGCTGTCAGCGGTGCTGCCAGTGTGTGATCTCCCATCAGGCCTTGCTGCCCTGCTTGTTCTGTGCCCTACAGGTGCCCTTTCCCCTCAAGCTCTGTTCAGAGTATGGCACAGACCCAAACGGGTGTCTGTGCACTGTGTCAAGGGTCCAGGAAACTGCACTTAAAAGCCCTCTCTTAAAAAGACGTGTGTGTGTGTGTGTGTGTGTGTGTGTGTGTGTGTGTGTACATGCATAAGCAAGCATACAGGTGTGTACCCACAGGCCATGGTCAGAGGACAACATGAAGGAATCAGTCCTTCTTTTACCATGTAGATCCTGGCGGGTATCAGGCTCGGCAACGGGCACCTTTATCCACTGGGCCTGTTTCCTTTATGTTTTGTTTTGTTTTGTTTTGTTTTGTTGGAGACAGAGTTTTAGATGTCCTAAACTGGCCTTGAACTAATTCTCCTGCCTCTGACTTCCAAATACTGGGATTATAGGTGTGCACCCATACACTCTACTAATAGAAACCCCCTCTCACCGTAATCCCATCTACCCAGGAAGCCTCCTCATGAACACTAAAAGTTCAAGCCCATCCTGAGCTATAGTGAATCCAACGCCATACTGAACTAAATGAAACGGGAGCGCATTGCTGGTGATGTACTTCAGTGAACCAACAGGCGTGGGTTGCTTCTCTTAGTGGGAGTAAGAGATAGTTTACTCTGGCTACACCGGAGAGGCAGGTGCATGGAGATGAACGAAGCCTTTCTTGGGGCCCAGGATGCTACGTGGAGGCATTCTTAGCCTTCGGATTAATGGAGGTTAACGGTCTGCTAAGTTAATAGATTCTAAATGCTTTTATCTGTTAGTTGCAGATGTTAGTTCAGACACAAAGGAGCATCAAGACTAGACTAGAACTAGCCCAAGATAAGGTAATTAGTCTCTGGCCCTAAAACATTGCAGTCTCTTTACAGTTCTGCTATTTTAGTCAAAATCTTCAGACACAGCTTATTTTCAGGAGTTTTCTTCAAAAACCAAAACCCCCTCCTGGAAGTAGAGGCCATAGACTCGCTAACTCCACAGAGCCTCCTGCTTCCAAGACAGTCTTACGTTAGACCCCCTCCCTCTGTCCTACCTCCCTGGGTGATGGTGGCACTTGGCCTCTCAGTTGCCCCAGCGTGGCATTAGCAGTGACCAGGTTTCCCTGGCTTACCGGACAGCCCACAAGACTCCAGGCCTGTTAATGTGAATTAGACCTTGGGGCAGAGCTCCCTGCATGGACAACGCTTACGATGCGGAATGGAGCTCTGCCCCGTATCTGAAATGGAAGCAAGAGACGGCTGGGGATGCCACTCAGTGGTGGGGTGCTTGCTGGTGTGCTGGACTGAAACGTCAGTTCTGACACACACACACATACACACACACACACAAACACCACTGCAGATGTGCCAACCACTGCTTTCTGATGTAATCCCCGAAGCAGCCGGAAACATTGGTCTCACTGAGCAGGCGAGTTAGCAGGTCCTTTGGCCGCTTTCCCTAGGGTAGAAGACACAGTCAAGGTCAGCCCAGGGTCTCCCACCACCCACCAGCACAGGACTTTCTGCAGAGGGACTTTCCTCCCTGGGTTAAAGAGGAAATTCATATAAGGCTTTTCTGTTTGCCTTACAGTAAGTAGGGTTTGATAGCCCAAGTCGGACTAAGATTTATTATGTAGCCTAGGATGACCTTTAACTTCTGGGATTACAGGCCCATATCACCATGCTTGATTTACCTGATGCTGGGAGTAGAACCCAGAGCTTCATGTGTGCCAGGAAGGTGCTCTACCAAGTACCTCTTCTTGAATTTTATTTTATTTTATTTTATTTTATTTTATTTTATTTTATTTTGAGATTTTGTTTTTGTTTTTTCAAGGCAGTATTTTATTTTTTAAGGCAATTTTTTTTTGTTTTTATTTTCCACGTGCTGCCGGGTCTAAGGGCGTGGGCAGGTGCCCTGGGGCCTTACTTGTGCCCTTGTAAGGCAGTTCTCACTAGCTTGTTCACAAGTGTCTGCTGAACAGCTAGTGATATGCAGAATAGTTCAAAACCATAGCCTCATGACAATCATAACTCGAAGGCTAGCCCGGGCCACAGCAAGTTCAAGGCCAGTAGGGGCAAATTTATAAGTTCCTGTCACAGAGTAAAAAGAGGTACTGCAGGGTAGCTAACTGGTAGAATGTCTGCCTAAACTCCACAGGTGAGGAGCTGGGCTATGCCTCAGAGCAAAGCTTCTGCTAGAATCCCCAATGAGAAGCTGGGAGCCCTGGCTCAGAGGTAGAGCCCCTCCCTGGCTCTCATGCCTTTGGAAGGCCATTGGCGCCTGTCGCCATAGTTCAGTACTGCTGGCCTCTGCCGTGAAGCCACCCTGCTCTGCCCTGTCCACGCTGGCTTCCTCTGACTCTGCCTTCCCTCCCAGCCCCTCTCTCCCTCATGGTCTTCGCACCCACTACAGACCTCCCTGGAATACCGTTCCTCACACTCTCCCTGGTCAGCCTCAGTCCTTGTTCAGATCTTAGCCTACAGGCCGCCATCCCATTGAACTCTTCCCTAACAGCTTTCTCAGGCCCCTGTGACCTTTCCTCAGAGCTCCAGAAACTCCTAGAAATCATCAGGAAGGTGCCTCAGGGGCTCCCGGACGATACCACCTTCAGCCAGGCAGTGCAGCTCGAGGCCTGCTTCCTCCTGTGGCATGGGAGATGCTGAGAGCTGGTCTCTGAGGCTAGAATAACTCACGACGATAAGTACAGTACTCAGAGCAGGGGACATACATGGCGCCCCTTCATCCATGTGTGTGTGTGTGGGGGGGGTGACAGTATCATCTCCGTGTACTTCTTCAGAGCATTGGGAGCAAGGTGCAACTAATGACACACCTGAAATCCTAGCGTTAGGGGTGAAGGAAGTGGAGTTGCCCGCCAGTCTCCATGGCATACCGTGGCACGTGAAGGCACACGCAAGCACACAGCTGTAATATTTAATGTATTTTTAATGACATGTGTCTGTGTCCATATGCGGACAGTACATGTGGAGACCAGAAGAGGGCGTCAGATCCCCTGGAGTCGGGGGTCCAGGCAATTGTGGAACTCCAGTCCTCTGGAAGAGCAGCAAGTCTACAGAACACACAAATGTAACCCACCAGTTCTCCCCTGGGCCTCCAGAGGGAGCACTCTGCCCCCATCCGGAGTTCAGGCCCAGGAAACTAGGCATGACTGTTTGTTTTGAGCTGATCTCACTACGTGGCCAGCCATCAAGCTGCTGAACTTCCTGCCTCAGCCACTCTAGTGGTGGGTGCTGGAGTGTGCGACCACACTTGGCTGCCGGACGCTTCTAATGCACTCGGAGGTGTCCTGGTAGGTATTCGTCACTGTGACTGAAGCATAACAACTTTCTCCCATACACACACACACACACACACACACACACACACACGCCAAGAGTAGACACAGCGTCCAGACAACTATGTCAAATGTCCCTGCTGCTTAGTAAAATCTGAATGAGAAATGAGAGGGTGGTCTGGCATCCCGTGTGAGTTCTAGAACCCATGACCCTATTCAAGAAGGTCTTGGCCCTCTGCGGATCCCTGCTGACCAAGCTGTGCAAGGGTCAGTACTAAGGCCATGGCCTTAACGCCCTCTCTGATCCTCTGCGTTCCCTGTCTACCACACAGATTCGGGTAAAGCCTGACAAGACTGGAGTGGTCACGGATGGTGTGAAACACTCCATGAACCCCTTCTGTGAGATTGCAGTGGAAGAGGCTGTGCGGCTAAAGGAGAAGAAGCTAGTGAAGGAGGTCATCGCTGTCAGCTGTGGTCCCTCGCAGTGCCAGGTGCTTAGGGACCCTCAGTGGAGTGAAGAGTCTGAGGGAAAAGGCTGTGTGGACACATGAGTCTGTGGGAGGAGGCTGTCTGGACCCTTAAGTCTGAGGGAGGAGTTTGAACATCCCTCAGTCTGAGGGAGGAGGCTGAGCCTGAACCTTCCTCCTCAGTTTGTGAGAGGAAGGCTGCAGCCTGTATCCCGGGTCTGAGGGAGGAGGACTGGGGCCTGGGCCTGCGTCACTAGCATAATGTCTAGTTAACTGCTCTGCCCTCTGCAGGAGACCATCCGAACTGCTCTGGCCATGGGCGCTGACAGAGGCATCCACGTGGAGGTGCCAGGGGCAGAGGCAGAAAGCTTAGGCCCCCTGCAGGTGGCCCGGGTCCTGGCCAAGCTGGCTGAAAAGGAGAAAGTGAACCTTTTGTTCCTGGGCAAGCAGGTTGGTGTGCCAGGCCTTCTGTTACCTGCTTAGGGTGGGTGTGAGACCACACTGCAACAGGCTCAGGCCCAGCAGTTTACACAACCCAGGTCAAGTAGCACAGGACCCTGCCGTCTCCACTGACCTTACCGAGTCTGGCTTGGTAACTGTGTGTGTGTGTGTGGGGGGGGGGGGTCAGACTGGGGACAACCAAAGAACGTGCCTGTGTGTCTGAAGGGCAGAGACATCAGGGAGAGGTTGTTGAGTGAGAGTGTTTGTTGTAGGGCGGTAGGGAGCCATGGCAGGTCTGTGAGCAGGAGAGGGGCCAGGATTGGAGTTTGGAGAAGGTGGGCCAAGTTGATGACTGGGCCGCTTTGGGGCTCACTGAGGCTGTCTTGCTGCCGGTTGGCTCACCTGTCCCCATTGGAGACCCAGGGACACTCACCTTCCTGTGGGAGCTGCCTTCTCACGAAGATAAGCTTTGTGGTATCACAGGACGATGGCAGAAGAAGGGGGTGTGGGAAGAGTCACAGCCAGAAAGGAGAAAGAGGAAGAGTGCTAAGAAAGCAGGAGATCACTGGGACGTGGAGGCCGTGGAGGCCGGGCACAGGAGGCTAATGAGATGGCTGGGGTCTTAGGAATGGGGGAGGGGCCCCAGGAAACCAGGCCTGCCCTGCGAGAGGGTGTGGTCATGGGAATCCTGCCAGCACTGTAAGATCAGTTAATGGGACACATTACCAGTAGCCAGAGAGTCACAGGAGAATTCTCTAAACTGAGGCCAAGTGCTGATCCCAAGAACAAACCAACTAAAACAGGTCCGGGTCGGGTTGGGGTCCAGGTATCCCTGGTACCAGATGTCGGCAGCCTGGCATTCAGCAGCTCCAGGGATGCCAGGGCCTCCTCCTCGTGTTTCCAGCTTGAGTCCTGAGCCCATCCCGGAACCAGACAGTGGAGTGAGGAGGGGGAGTGGATAGAATGCTCGTTCTGGCTTTGCCCTTGTTCCTCTAGGTTTCTGCTGAGGCTGGCACGCGTCCTGGCCACCATGGAAGTTAGGTGAATGAATGACTATACAGAGGTCAACAGGGATGCCAGGCTGCTCCACAGTCCTGCACACGTGACTGCTTATTGTCTTGGTCCCAGGGAGCAAATCATTCTAGACCCGGAATCAGCAATCTATAGCTCCAGGCAGCATCTGCTTTGCCAGTGAAGTTTTATTGGTGCAGCCATACACGTGCATTTACATATTACCTGTAGCTTGAGTGCCATGGACCTGCCTGGACAGCTTGGAAAGCCTCAAGTATTTCCTGCCTCGCCTGCTGAGAACCGTCTTTGATAAGAAGTCTAAATGAGCTCGCGCAAGCTCAGCCCCATCACAGAGTCCTCTCTCTCTCTCCCTGCTAGGCTATCGACGATGACTGCAACCAGACAGGTCAGATGACAGCTGGACTTCTGGACTGGCCGCAGGTGAGGCTGGGGTAAGGAGCACCTGCCCTCGTCCTCCAAGCTCAGCTCCTCCCTGGGGCCTTTGCACCTGTTCTCTTCACTTCTGGGGGTGCTCTTTCCCCACGCTGGCTTCCTCAAGGCTGTGTTTCAGGTCTCTGCTCAAAGGGACCTGTCTTGCCCATACTGGATGAAACGTTGTTCTGAAGAGACTTAAACGTTTGCCAGTTACTAGACTATCAAGGTTTTTGTAACAGCCTTACTGAGAAATTAGGAACCTACAGGAAGCTATGCACACTTCAAGTGTCTGATTTGCAATGAGAGACCTTGTCTCAAAACGTAAAGTGGAAGGCTGGCAAGCTGGCTCAGTGGGTAAAGGGGCTTGCCACCAAACCTGATGATCTGAGTTTGAGCCCTGGACCCACATGGTGGGGGTTCCCCAAGTTGTACACACACACACACACACACACACACATACACACACACACACACACTAAATAAATAAACAAGCATACAATTTAAAAATAAGATAGAGCACGAATGAGGAAAACAGCAGCTGTTGTCCAACAGATTCCATGCGCACCTGTATGTGCTCACACATGTACACAGACACACAAAGCTCACAGCCTGACACATTGTATGTGTTCACACATGTACACAGACACACAAGGCTCACAGCCTGACACATTGTATGTGCTCACACATGTACACAGACACACAAAGCTCACAGCCTGACACATTGTGCTCACACATGTACACAGACACACAAGGCTCACAGCCTGACACATTGTATGTGCTCACACATGTACACAGACACACAAGGCTTACAGCCTGACACATTGTATGTGCTCACACATGTACACAGACACACAAGGCTCACAGCCTGACACATTGTATGTGCTCACACATGTACACAGACACACAAAGCTCACAGCCTGACACATTGTGACACAGGGTTGACCCATGTCTTAGTCAGGGTTTCTATTCCTGTACAACATCATGACCAAGAAGCAAGTTTGGGAGGAAAGGGTTTATTGAGCTTACACTTCCACATTGCTGTTCATCACCAAAGGAAGTCAGGACTGGAACTCAAGCAGGTCAGGAAGCAGGAGCTGATGCAGAGGCCATAGAAGGATGTTCCTTACTGGCTTGCTTCCCCTGGCTTGCTCAGCCTGCTCTCTTATAGAACTCAAGAATACCATCCCAGAGATGGCACCACCCACAAGGGGCCCTCCCCACTTGATCATTAATTGAGAAAATGCCCTACAGTTGGATCTCATAGAGGTACTTCCCCAACTGAAGCTCCTTTCTCTGTGTTAACTCCAGCCTGTGTCAAGTTGACACACAGAACCAGCCAGTACAACCCATGAAACCATCACTGGAGTCATGATAATGCACCTGAGATGTTTAAATTTAAACTAATTAGAATGTGGTGGGATGGCTCAGCAGGTAAAGGCACTTGCTACCAAGGCCGGCCACCTGAGCTCGCTCCCTGAGATGACTGTCAACCCCTCCTCCTCCCCCCTCTACCCCTTGCATGCTGGGTGACAGGCATGCTCCCTAGGCCTGGTTTATGTGGTGCCGGGGATGGAGCCCAAAGCTTTGCGCATACCAGGCAAGCGCTGTACAAACTGAACCGCATCGCCGGTCTTCAAGTTCACGACTCTACAATGGAACTGAAAACTTGGTTCAGGGTTCTTTAACTGACATTGAAGGCTGGAAAGATGGCTTGCCAGTTAGGGAGGCCGGAACATGGTTCCCAGTATCCATATCGGCAGCTCACTACCTGGGACTCCAGTGCCAAGGGGTCCAATACCCTGTTCTGTGCCACTGTGCGCACTGTATTCACATGTAAACACACACACACAGACACACACACACACACACCATGCAAGTAAAATGATAAATGTAGCTAGTGTTAAAGTAGCAAAGGTGACCACAGGCTGAAACAGTAAAACACAAAGCAGACTCGGGGAAGTGACATGTCTAGTGTGTTCTAGCCTTTCTCCCACTATCTCTTAGCTAAAGTTTTTTTTTTAATTTACACGTATGCGTGTGTTTATGTGCATGTGTGGGGGTGACCTTGGAAGCCAGAAAGTGGCATCAGATCCCCTAGAGCTGACTTACAGAAGGGTGTGCGCCATTATGTGGCTGCTGAAAACTGAACTCAGGTCCTCTGGAAGGTAGAAAGTGCCATTTCCCTGAGCCATTTCTCTAGCTCTTAGATTTATGTATATGGGGAGGGTGGGTGTGGGAAGGGTACTGGCCTCTGTAGGGGCCAGAAATGGAATCAGATCCCTGGAGCTGGAGCACGGGGCACTTGAGAGTCACCTCACACGGATGCTGGGAACCAAACGCAGGACCGCTGCAGGAGCAGCCAAGTGCATCCGTTACCCTCCGAGCCACCTCTCTAGTCCCGTGCGACATTTGAATGAAGGGGAAATGAGCTCCTCCTCCTCCTCCAGAGTTTGCAGTGCTGTGGTCGCCCCTGATTTCACTATCACAGGACTCTGGTCCCTCGCTCTAGTCTCCTCAGTCCCCTTCTCCGCACATATGCTCAGCAGCGGAGCCCAGGGCCGGCTCAGTCCTGTTGGAACTCACTCTCCTCTGATGCTGTCCCCTCCAGGGCACATTCGCCTCTCAGGTGACACTGGAGGGGGACAAGGTAAAAGTGGAACGGGAAATTGACGGGGGTCTGGAGACCCTTCGCCTGAAGCTGCCCGCTGTGGTGACTGCTGACCTAAGGCTCAACGAGCCTCGCTATGCCACACTGCCCAACATCATGGTGAGTGGCTGGTGGCGAGCCGCTGGGACCTGCTGTGGGGAGGACTTGGTGCCTCCCCAGTGACTGGATGACACAAGACAAGGGTACAGGACATAGGTCAAAGGGAGAGGGTCACCTAGCCATCTTCCCTAGCGGTTTCCAGGCTCACCTCTACCAGTGGCTAGTGTAGGAAGAGGAGGGCCCATCAGGGTCACACCTGGGGGAGTCTCTCAGACAGCAGAAGCGTTTCTCCCTGTTTTCTTAGCCAGTGGGAGTTCACTGGATAATTCTGGGCAAATAGCAAGACTTCATCTAGTCTTAGCTCGTGATCATTTTTGTTCATGGAAGTCATTATTTAGGCCATCTTGGAGGGAGCTCAGATCTCTTGGTCAACAGGAAGTTGATCCCAAATTCTCACCTCAAGCAGGATGAGTTCTTTCCGTCAGCTTGACCAAGACGATGTGTTTATTGGGTCACCTTGGCCAATATGGAAAGTTGGCTAGTAGGAGGGTTCAGTGGGTCAAGCCAGCCAATGGGGAAGATTCAGTAGATCAGCTTGGCCAGTGGGACGATTCAGTGGGTCAAGTCAGCCAATGTGGAGGCTTCAGTAGCTCAGCTCAGCTGCAGCCTATGGAGTCACCGCATCCCAAGGGGACATCTGTTTACCGTGGGCTCTGTGAGCAGCTTAGGGGGGATCACTGAGGGAGGCCTGCTGTAGTAGAGCCTCCTGGGGCATCCTAGCCTCAAGGGATAGACTGCATCAGGTTTGGCTATGAGAAATCACATTCCTGGCCAGCAGAGAGGTCCTGAGGGATTCTGGCAACAGCTATGGCTTTAAACATGCACCACTCATCAGGAGGAGGTCAGGTCAGGCAAGGGCTTCGCAGCCCCTAGAGTCACTGATTTCTGTGTATAGAAAGCCAAGAAGAAGAAGATTGAAGTGATCAAGGCTGGAGACCTGGGTGTGGACCTGACCTCCAAGGTCTCTGTGATCAGCGTGGAGGAGCCCCCTCAGCGCTTAGCAGGAGTCAAGGTAGAGACCACAGAAGACCTGGTGGCCAAGCTGAAGGAGGTGGGGCGGATCTGAGACCCTCCCTGATACTCTGCAATAAAACTGTGCCTTTCCAAGCCACTGCCTCTGTTTCCTCATTCTATGGATGTCCTTGTTTGATTCACTCGTCAAATGTCTATCTAAATCCCCCATGTGACAGGGCCTGTGTAGGGTGAGGCTGGGAAGCCTTTGACTCACATCCTAGCCACTGACTTCACAGTAAAGGAATGGATGCTGGTAGAAACAACTGCAGCACAGATTAAGGAGGGCTGGGTGGAGAGGCACACGGACCTTTGGGAGAACCCTCCCAGGAAGATGGAGTCGGATGAGTGCTGGAGGAATATCAGGGAGAGGAGGACTCAGAGCTGCGGAGGGTTTGCTATGTCTCCTGCCAAGCTGATCCCTACTGAGACTCGGCACCTAAAAAAGGGTAAGGCTAGATACTTTTGTCTGCTCAGGGATGAGTAGACCAGCAAGACATTAAAAACTCATGGGCCGGGGATGTCGTTCAGTGACCAAGCACTTGCCTAGCACGGACGAGACCCTGTATTCCACCCCAGCAAGAGAAGAATCAAACTGAGTCAACCATCATGGCTTTTGACCAAAATCCTAACGCTTGGGAAGCCGAGATAGCAGGAGTGACATGAATTTGAGGCCAAAGTGGGTCTCATAGTGCAAAAACAAAAGCTTACAAAAAACGTTCTCTGATGAGATGACCAGTCCAGGACCCTACAGTCAGGTATACAGACTAGAGCCTCATAGTCACCCTTATCCAGCTGCCCTGGCTGACCAGAGCACCTGGGGACAGCATAGGGTCATAGTTAAGGCAATGGGTTCTATGTCTCTAGTCCTAGAGTTCAAATCCCACCTCTGGCTGGTTTCTGACTCTAAGGCAGACGTTCTTGGAGTCAGAGTTCCAGCTCATCAGGTGGGATTAGAGTGACAACAGTTACAAATGCAGGTTGCCTTTTGTGGCATGACTAGTCACCCGATGTTTCATGGCTTAAAACAGCATTGGGCTTAGTTTGCTCGTAAATCTGTAATGTGGACCTGTGCCGCAGCCATCTTCTGTTTGTGGAAGCCGCCAAGCTGCCTGAGCCCTCCTCTAAGTGTTCTTTCTTTTTCTTTCTTTCTTTCTTTCTTTCTTTCTTTCTTTCTTTCTTTCTTTCTTTCTTTCTTTCTTTCTTTCTTTCTTTCTTTCTTTCTTTCTAAGAAGATAGCTATGTGTAGATGTAGTAGGAGACTGTGTGCACATGACTACAGGTGTCTCTAGAAACCAGAGGCAAAGCATCCACCGGAGCTAGAGTTAAATGCTTGTGAGCCACAGGTGCTGGGAAGAGCATCCCCAGCAAGAGCACGAAGTAACCACTCAGCCTGAGCCTTCTCTCCAACTCTGGAGTAGCTCTGGTTGGTTGGTTGGTTGGTTGGTTGATTGGTTGGTTGGTTGGTTGGTTGGTTGGTTGGTTGGTTGGTTGGTTGATTGGTTGATTGTTTGGTTGACTGATTTTTGAAGTTTTTAGGCATGATGGTGCAGGCATTATCCCAGCCCTCGGAGCCAGAGGCAGAGGCAGGCAGATCTCTGTGAGTTCAATACCAGCCTGGTCTACATATCAAGTTTCAGAACAGCCAGAACGACATAGAGAGACCCTGACCCCTCCATTATGACCCCATCCTATCTTCATATCCTCTAATTATTTTTTAAATTATTATTGTAACCCACTAATCCTCACAAGTCCTACCTGCTGTGATGTGGACTGATTTTTGTTGGCTAGCTGCTGTGTAGATAACCATAGCCATTGAGCTCTGGAGTGCAATCACCTTGTCATGTCCAGAAGACAGCATTTCACAGCACGTCCTTCCTTCTCCAGCTGTGACATTCTTTCTGCCTCTTGTTTTGTGATGTTCAGGGGGGAGGGGAATGGTACCGATGTCCCATTTAGGGCTGAGCACTCAAAAGTCACTTAATCAAAGCATGTTGGCCAATTATGAGTCTTTGCTTTAACTGCTACTCATGGAAGAACGGCTTCTCTGGCCAGTTGAGAGCAACACTAATCTATGCCAAATACTCCATTTAAAAACAGATTTATTAGTGGATATAGTGATGGTGCACTGCTTTAATCCCAGCACTGGGGAGACAGAGTCGGGCAGAGCTCTGATTCTGAGGCCAGCCTGGTCTACAGAGTGAGTTCTAGTACAGCCAGGGCCATAGACAGATCCCGTCTCAATTTTTCTTATTTATTCTTTAACTTTATATGTATGTTGGACCTGAATATGGTGTGTGTGTGTGTGTGTGTGTGTGTGTGTGTGTGTGTGTGTGTGTGTGCTACATACAAGCATGAAGAGAACATTGAATCGCCTGCAACTGAAGTTACAAATATTTATTAGCCATCACGTAGATGCTAGGAATTGAACTCTGGTCTTCTGAAAAAGCAGCAAGTGCTCTTAACCTCTGAGGCATCTCTCCATTCCCAGACAACCCCCTTTGTGGAGTCAGGGTCTTCCTATATAAGCCAGGCTAGCTTCAGACTCAAGAGCCTTTTACCTTAGTTAATGCTGAGGTTACAGGCATTCAGCAGAACCTTTGGCAGTCTGGGGCTCTGGACCCAAGCTAGGAGTTGGAAGGCCAAGGGCCATGATTCCTCCCCAAGGGACTCCTGGAGCTGCACAGAAACAGCAGCTGTGTTTCAAGGATTGTTTTTCCATATAATAAGTGCACTGCGTCAAGTCTGAGAACAGAAGGTGGACTGGGCACGTCCTTTAAGTGTTCCATGTATGACTATCACAGAACTTACTTAATCCAAGGGTAGAATAGAGACCCTGCTTTCTCTTTTCTCTTTCTCTTATATCCTTTATTTTTATTTAGATTACTGTTATGGCTGAGATAGTGCTTTGGTATTGTCCCAGGCTGACTTGAAGCTTGCTGCGTAGCCCAGGCTTGTCTTTGGCCTCCTAAGTGTTGGGACTTCTGGTGTGTGTTATCAGGCTGGTTCCATTGGCTTCTCTGTTTAGGTTTAGTTCTGGGGCTTGAACTCAGAGACCTATACTTGCTAGGAATAGCCATGGGAGAGTCTAGGCAGTGGCTCTACCACTGAGCCACACCCCCAGTTCATTGGGGGATTCTAGGCAGGGGTTCTACTTCTGAGCCACACTCCAGCCCCTCACTGTGGGATTCTAGGTATGAGCTCTGCCACTGGGCCACGCCCACAGCCCTTCAAGCATGCTAGGCCAGCACTGTATGACCAAGCCATACCCAGCCCTCTCTCTGAGTGTAAATTGCCTATCCTGGCTTCGAACTCACTATAGAATAGGCAGGCTTTGAACTTTGAACTTTGAACAGGCTGTCCTCTTGTTTCAGCCTCTCGAGTGCTGGATGGAGTGGCAGCTGCCAGACCGGCTCCCCAGGGGGTTTTAAAGGTCAAGTGGAAAGCACACAGCTAAAGCTTAAAAGTTAGCATCCACTTATGACAGGAAGCGAGCGATGGTTGTCTTTCTGGGTTACCTCACTCAGGATGACTGTTCCTAGCTCCATTCCTTTACCTTCAAATTTCATGACTTCGTTTTTCCAAGCAGCTGAATTGTCTTCCACTGTGTAAGTGTGTTTTCAGTATCCACTTATTCAAATGGGATATGTATAACACACCCCTCCCCTTAAAGCCCAGTGATCTATTCAGAAGAAGGGATGCAAAGATTGTGAGGACCAGAGTGGCGGATGCCTGCAAGGAAACAGCATTTTCCAGACGCAACAGGACTGATGCGCATAAGAACTCACAAGAGGCTGTGATCCGTAGGCACAGAGCTGTCCTAGCTCAAGCCAGACGAAAGCCCAGCAGGGACAATAGGAAATGGACACAAAGTCCCATACCTAGTCAAGAAGCTATTTGAACCTGATAACTACTCCAAGAGGGAAAATCAGTTTTCTTCAATGGAGCAACACTGGGAACTTCAACCACACACCCCAGGGCATGCCCCATGGCCAAGTGTAGTCAAACAATAAAAAATTGACTCTGTGCTTGATTTTATTTTACTTTATTTTATTTTATGAGAGAGAAAGAACATGAAGACAAGTGAGTAGAGAAGTTGTGAAGTATCTAGAAGATCTTAAGGGACAAGGAAGGATATCAAAATACGTTAAATTCTCAAAGAATAAATTAGAATAATATTATTGTTAATTTATTTGTATTTTCTTAGAGTCTCCCTACTGTCCTAATTGTCCCGGAACTCCCTATGTAGACTAGGATAGCCTTGAATTCAGAGGTCCTCCTGCCTCTGCCTCCCAAGTGCTGGGATCAAAGGTGTGTGTCACTGTGCCCAGCAAGACATTATTTTCTCAAAAGGTTTCCTGACATAGCACTTCTGAGCGATATACATGATAAGATATGGAGCATTCTCAGTGCATTCTGACCATGCTGCCCACCAGCACTCAGGCCCCAGAGGTTCGGAGCTGAGCAGAAGCCTAAAGCCCAGCAAGGGGGTGACAAGAAGACTTCCTGAAGGACTGAAGCAGTCTGACCAGCCGTGACCTAAGCCCAGCCCCTCCTGCTAGCTCTGCAACCTCTCACGGGAAATTCAGCTTTTCTGCATCCTCACCCCTTGGTCTGTGAAGTGAGGACCAAACATTCCACTCAGAGGACACTTAGAAAAAGAAATCAGCCTGATACTAGTGTGCTGGTAGAATTTAGCATAGTTCCTGGGCGAATTGAAGTTGTCATCATTATGGCTGTTAATGAGGTGAGACCTGAAGGACCAGTTGTGAGGTGGCCAGATTGGAGAGGGAAAATGCATTCCAGGTAAAGGAAAGAATCATGCTGGCAAAGGCTGGGGAGGCGAGTTGGCATCAGAAGAGCGCCATGTTCAGGAGGGTAAGGCATGGTGCAGAGAAGTGGGTGAGGCCGGTAAGGATATCTGCAGAGGATGCTGTGAACCCAGGCAGAGCTGGGACATGGAGGGAAGGGCCAGCTGGCCAGAGACAGGGCTTAAGCAGAGTAGGAGGTTGCAGAAAGTGGGGGGTGGGGGAGGGGACAGATGAAAAGGATACGGTCTGAGCAGTGGGTACCAAGAGGAGAAAATGGGGAGAGAGATCTAGGTAGTATTCAGAGATTGATAGATGTACTAGGGGGGAAGACAGTGGGAAGCCTCCCCAGCCTTTGCATAGGTGATCCGGAAAGTATGGGTCAGAGGGAGATGCTGAATTTAGCAGGCATTGGACAATGGAAACTGAGTTCTAGGTATCAGGGAAGATGGCTTCTAGAGACAGCAACTGGGGACTTGCTTCTGAGGACCATAAGGAGTCACAGAAGGATCTGGAGAAGAGGGCAGGGTCGGATAAGAGGCTACAGAGAGGATACCAGAAGGCTGGGAAGAGAGACACTGAGCCAGGTAGGGAGTACACAGGAGGGGCTCTGATTTCACAGACGCGCCTGAAGGAAGTCTTCCTGCACAGTCCCCAAGGCTCGCTGCTTGGTTCCGGTTGGGAGTCCACCTTCCCCTGGGGGTGAGGAGTGGAGGTTCAGCCTGGGCCTCTCCAATACAGCCTCTGATGAAGACAAGAAGGGTGGAGCGGGCCACTCAGCCTCCATATCATGCCAGGGGACCCTGGCACCTCCCACAGGTTTGTCTCCTTTCTCCACCCAGGAAACTAAGCAACCATTCCTGCTGGACTTGTCAGACCTGGGACGATGCAAGCTGTAGATCTCTGTGTAGTGTCCTCTCTGGAGTGTGACCATCACCATGGGCCTGTCACGGGCTCTGCTGCCCTTCTTACTCCTGGGTAAGTTCCTGCGCCTCTCTGCTCCCCAGAACCCACTTCCTGGCAGACTCTTTCAATATTCTCCCCTCCCTCCTCTCCTCTGCAGCCTTCAGAGCTGGGATCCCTGCCCTCCAGCCAGCTTCTGGATCTCAGCGACCCCCTGCCTCCTCCTCACACTCAGTGGGCTCCTCTCAGGGCTTTGTTTCAAACGCCTCCTCCAGCCAGCACCCCCAGCCTCCAGGCCCAGAAGCCTCTGCTGGAATCCCTGATTCCAACCGGTTTCCTCAGGAGCTGAATTCAAGCCATGTGCCTGGATCATTCAGGACCAATGTCTCTGCAGGAGGACAGTATCTCAGCCCTGATGTCACCTCCTCTAAAATCCCTCCTTCCAGAGTGTCTCTTGGTGGTTTAGATTCTCAAGATCCTGCCAAAGACTCTGAGCTTTCCTTCTCTGTCAAGACTCCAGCTTCACAGATACCAGTTCAAGCTCCAGACACCGAAGTAGCTACCAAGGCCTCAGGTTCAAGACTATCCCTGGAGCATCATAATCTTGAACTTTCTGTCCAGAACCCTGGATCCAAAATTTCTTCGGAGATTCACCAGGCTGCGAGCTTCCCTCAGCAAGTTGGGGGACCCCTGGCTGTGCTAGTGGGAGCCACCATCAGGCTCCCCTTGACTCCAGTCCCCAGCTCCAGTCCCCCTGCTCCTTTGGTGGTCTGGCGCCGGGGTTCCAAGGTATTGGCAGCTGGGAGTCTGGGGTCCCAGGCTCCACTAATCAGCCTGGATCCCATGCATCAAGCCCGCCTGAGATTCGACCAGATTCGAGGGGGTCTGGAACTCACCTCTGCCCGGCTGGATGATGCAGGGGTGTACACAGTTGAGGTCATCAGGGGAGGGGTCTCCCAGCAGATTCGCGAGTTCGTGGTGGGTGTGTATGGTAAGTGGGCTCTGAGGTCCGGAGTGCAAGCTGCGAGGGCCTGCTCTCCTCGCAGACCTCTGGGCAAGTCTGTGCTGTGTGAATATGCTTCCTGCCTAGAGGAAAGACAGGGACCAGACCTCCTCACTTTGTCTGAAAGAGGAGGTGTAAGGCTGGACTCTTAGGCCTGGGAGAGGCCTGGACTGCTCTCAGGTGTAAGGGAGAAGGACTGGGGTCTGAATCTCTGGGACTGAGGGAATTAAGACCAGTGTTTGGACTCCTAGGTCTGAAGGAGGAGGATTGAAATCTGAACCCCTGGGTTTGAGGGAAGAGGGCTGGAGTGTGGAGTCCTGGGACTGATGGAACAAGATTGGGGTTAGACACCTAAGTTTGAGGGCTGAAGGCTGAGGTCTGCATCTCTGGGTCCAAGGGAGGAGGGAGAAGGACCGAGAGCTCAGATTCTGGGTGCAGTGAGAGGAGTGAGGAAGGACTGAGGAGGCAGAGACTTGTGGCCCAGGGAGGGTGTTCTGGTGTATGGGCTCTCCAACTCATCAAAGACTGTTCTGGATCTCCAGAGCCCTTACCCCAGTTGTCAGTACAGCCGAGGACGCCAGAGACAGAAGAAGGGGCTGCGGAGCTGCGGCTAAGCTGCGTGGGGTGGAACCCAGGTAGCGGGGAGCTGAGCTGGAGTAGAGACGGGCATGCCCTGGAGACCCCAAACCTTGAGGGCGCAGAGCTACCTCGCATCCGCGCAGAACGGGACCAGCTGCTCATCTCACGTCCAGTACGCAGCGACCACGCCCGGTACACTTGCCACGTCCGAAGCCCCTTTGGCCACACCGAAGCTGCAGCTGACGTCAGTGTTTTCTGTGAGTAGGGGAATGTCCCCGAGGATTCGAGTCTGAGTCCCCGAGAAGTGGGCCCAATGTCTATGAGTCCTTTACAGTCCAACCAACCACCTTGTTGTTTTATCCCCCAACCCCCACCCAAGACGGCCCGGACGCTCCTGTCATCAGGGTCTCCTCGGACCGCGACGCCAGTCCTGCGCTCTACGTCACGGCGGGCAGCAATGTGACCTTGCATTGCTCGGCCCCCTCCCGGCCGCCTTCGGACATCGCGTGGAGTCTGGCGGACCCCACGGAGGCCGCAGTGCCTGCGGGGCCTCGCCTCCTGCTGCCCGCTGTGGGGCCAGGCCACGCCGGCGCTTACGCCTGCATCGCCGCGAACCCCCGCACTGGCCGCCGCCGGCGTTCAGTACTCAACCTCACTGTGGCGGGTAAGAGCTGGAGGGAGGTCCAGCAGGAAGAGGGGAAGCACGTGGAGCCCTGGGTGTCCGCAAAGGGAGGTGACAGCAAGGGGGCGTGCCCTTCAGGGGAGGAGCCAATAAGAGGAGTTGTGCCAGCTACCGGTGGACGTGGCTGCTGGAGAAGAAACCGAGCTAGCCAAGAAGATTAGGGAAATAGCTGCTGATGGACGTGGCTGCCAGGAAAGGGAGGAGCTAGCAAGCAGTTTCTGAGAAAACCTCAAGTAAGCCAGGCCACCAGGGAAAGAGAGAAACTAGCGAGGAAGGTACAGGGACTTCATAGGTGAGGTGGGACATCATCAGGGCGGAGCAGAGCCGTAATTAGAGGGCGGGTCAAGGGGCGGGTCTAGCCTGGAGGAGGGAGGACAATTTAGGTGGGCGTGTACTGTAGGAGGAGGGATATCTGAGGGTAGAACACTCCCCAAGTGCTAATTGGCCTGGCAAGTAAAGTCCTGTGCATAGGGCGGAGCAGATGGGTTTGCAGATTACCGGTTGAAGGGATGAAGGGGTCAAGAAGATGGGGAAGAACCAGCAGGAGGCGAGGGTGGGCGGTCCTGGGAAAGGATTCTCAATCCAGTGAGCAGCAGAGTTAAATGGCAGAGCGAGTTTTGAAAGAGAGAGGACTAGTCAGCCTCCTAGGCTGGTAAGTAGGATCTGTGAGAGTGGAAGAAAGGGAGTCACAAAGAGGCCAGTCCACGCGGGAGGGTGGAGCAATCTGGGAAAAGAGGCGGAGCGAAACCTGGAGGAAGAGTGGAGCATCCCGCGTAGAGGCGGGAGAGGGGAAGATGGAAAGGCAGGGGTGAACGGCCTTTCGTTTGTGGCAGATCTGCCCCCCGGAGCCCCACAATGCTCAGTGGAAGGAGGCCCTGTGGACCGCAGCCTCCGCTTTCGCTGCTCCTGGCCTGGCGGGGTCCCTGCCGCCTCCCTGCAGTTCCAGGGTCTCCCCGAAGGCGTCCGTGCGGGACCGATGCCATCTGCGCTCCTGGTGACTGTCCCCGCCCGCCCGGAGCTCAGCGGCGTCGCCGTCACTTGCCTGGCCCGCCACCTGGTGGCCACGCGGACCTGCACCATCATCCCGGGTGAGAGGGGCTGTGCCTCCTGACTATCTGTAAGGGAAGTGGGTGAGTTTTTCTTTGGTCCTTTGCGGTTTAAGGAAAAAGCCAGATAGAACTTTACTCATTTTGGGAAAGCCAAACTTAACGTTCTTTGGGCGTTGGTTCTCTCCTTCCATCATGTAAGTCTCGGGGATTGAACTCGGGTCGTCAGGCTTGGTGGCAATTGCCTTTATCTGCTGAGCCTACCTCCGGAAACCTCAGACTTCAATGTCTTAGAACCTAGAGCAGAAACAAGGTTTTGTCCTCCGCTCCTGGGTGGGGAGCCAGCAGGAACGGGGTATTTGATTCCAAACCCCTGGTCTCAGAAAGAGGACTATCATCTTCCATTGAGGGGGGGGGGGCAGAGGGAGAAGAGAGAGAGAGAGAGAGAGAGAGAGAGAGAGAGAGAGAGCTAATGATGATGAGTTTCCCAGCCTAGAGCCCTATAACGTGTTCCAAAACTGTGTACTGAGGAAGTCGGAGAATGAATGAATGGGGTGAGCATGATGCTCAGAGCGGAAAAACACTTGCCACCTAGCCTGATGGCCTAGGTTTGATCCCCAGAACCATGGCACTGAAAGGCTAGAACCAACTCCCAGTAACTCCCAGCAACTCCCAGCAACCAACTCCCAAGTCCTCTGATCTCTGCGTATTTTCAGTGGCAGATGCATGCACAATAAATAAATATGTTTTTTTAAAAAAAAAAAACTGTCAAGAAAATGAATGAATAAATGAATGAATAGACAGATCCTCATCTGTTCACAGAGGAGGGAGCATTTGCCACCCGTTGCCTTCACAAGGGACTCAGGACTTGGCTAGTCACACCCGATACGGTCTTGTCTCTCCTAACTGGACTTCTTTCACCAACAGAAGCCCCCCAGGAGGTGCTGCTCCAGCCGATAGTCGAGGAGGCACAGCCAGGGGATGTGGTGGTGGCACTGGAGGTCACTGGCTGTCCCCCACCCTCAAGAGCATCCTGGGCCCGACAAGGACGGCCCCTGGCTCCGGGTGGTGGGGGCCGGCTACGGCTTAGCCAGGATGGCCGGAAGCTCCGCATCAGCAACTTCAGCCTGGACTGGGACCTGGGGAATTATTCTGTGCTATGCAGCAGCGCACTGGGTGCTGGAGGCAACCAGATCACCCTTACAGGTAAGCTCCAGCCAAACCAAGAACACGGATGTTCAGAAACCAGCCCTCTTCCCTCAGACCCAGGTGATCAGGTCCAGGGGTTCAGACCCAGCCCCTTCCCTCAGACCAGGTATCCAAGCATCCCTTCCCAGATGCAGGGGTCCACATCACAACCGTTCTCCGTCAGACTGGCCCTCCTCCCTGTCTCCCCTTAGATCCTCAGCATCTGCCGTCTTTCCTTCCCAGGGCCCTCCATTTCCTCCTGGAGGCTGCAGAGAGCCCGGGAAGCTGCCGTGCTTACCTGGGATGTGGAGCGAGGCGCCCTCCTCACTGGCTTTCACGTCCAGGCATGGACGGAGAGCTCTGACCTGGACAGAGTCACCATGAGTAGAGACTGGGTCTCCCTGCTCGTGCTGGGCCCTCAGGAACGGTCAGCCATAGTGCCGCTCCCTGCTCGGAACCCTGGGACCTGGGCCTTTCGCATCTTGCCCATCTTGGGGTCTCTCCCGGGGACCCCATCCCAAAGCCGAGTCTACCAGGCAGGTAAGTTGAGCTGTGGTACCGTGTCCTGTGTTTCTCGTCTGACCAGCTACTCTCCTTTAGTCTCAGCATCAGACCCCTTTCTTCTGTTAGTCTTGTGGGGGCTCCTTGTGACAGCGTCCCAGTACCTGATTGTCTTGAAACAACAAGTACCTATTCTCTCATTCCTCTTTTCAAATTTTATTTATTTGATTATTAGTTTATTTACTTGTGGAGTGCACGTGTCGTAATGCCTGATATGGGGTTCAGAGGAAAACTCGAGGGAGCTAGTTCTCTTTTGCCATGAGAGTTCCAAGGACTGACCTCAGTCTTAAAGAGTCTCCTCAGGAAGGATGAGTTGAGGGCTTAGACAAATGTCAGAGCATCCCCGGGTCCTGTTCCCTGTCTCCCTTTGGTGTGTGTCTTCCAGGCGCTGCCCTGAGTCCGGGGGCCATCGCTGGCATCGTCATTGGCTCCCTGTTGGGCTTGGCACTGCTGGCTGGCCTTCTCATCCTGTGTATCTGCTGCCTGAGGCGTTTCCCAGGTGAGGGAGGGACCTGGGGAGGGGCGACCGGAGCCAACAGGGAGCTTCCCTGGGCAAAAGCTGAGCCATGGCCCAGCCATGTCACCAGTGCATTAAGTAACAGTCCCACCTGCCCATCACCCTCTGAGACCAGCTTCTCCTACTGACCAGAGCGGCATGTTGGAGCAATCATGTGTTTCCTGTCCTTCTCTTATAGGAAGGACTTCTGTGAAAAAGCAGCACTCCCTGACCTTGGCTCCTGTGCTCACCCCACCAGCAAAAAAGATACAGAGTTTGACCCCAGTGAAAACCCCACGGCCTCTTCCCATCAAAACCCAGATGCAGAACCCTCACCCAGCCAAGGCCCAACAAGTGAGTGTGGGTGTGGCTGCCTCCCACTGTGAGGGACAAGTAGCTTCTTGGGAGACAGGAGTATTCTAAAGTTTTCTAATGCCTTTCTCCTAGTTTTTCTTCACGACTTACAAAGTATCCTAATTAGGGTTACTGTTGCTGTGATGAAACACCATAGCCAAAGCAACTTGGAGAGAGGAAAGGGTTTTGTTTGGCTTACACTTTCATATCACAATGCTTCATCAAGGAAGTCAGGACAGGCACTCAAACGGGGCAGGAGCTGAAGCCATGGAGGGTGCTGCTTACCCGCTTGCTCAGCCTGCTTTCTTATAGAACCCAGGACCACCAGCCTAGAGGTAGTTCCGCCCACAGCGGACTGGGCCCTCTCATATCGAGTACTAATTAAACTGCTCTACAGGCATGCCTGAAGCCCAATTTGCGAAAAGATTTTCTCAGTTGAGGTTTCCATCTCTCAGATGACTCACTCTAGCCTGTGTCAAGTTGGCATAAAACTAGCCAGCACACGACCGGGCAATAAAAGTTACTTTACTTATACATTGTTTGTTTGGCAACAGGGCTTTACTATGTATCATAGCCTATATGACCAGGGATCACCTACCTCTTATGTTCGGTTGGCCCTGCATTTGGCTCATGTGCATCTGAGGATGGGACCTGGGACCTGTGTAGTCTAGACAAATGCTCCACAACAGAGCAGCTGCCCTAGCCCCTCATGTTTTGTTTTGTCTTGAATTCCAGTAATTGGACTTCTTGCCTAGCTCTTATGTACATTAAAAGAATAATACATTCCAATTTATCTTCCCAAGGATAGTGAGATGTGACTTCTGTTTCCTATAAAAATTAGTTGAGACTTCCATTTTTAAACTCTGAGATGGATGGAGTTTCTTTGTTTCCCATAAAAGTTGAGCTGTTTGAAGCCTTAGCTCCCAGGGCTGACTGAACAGTTTTTCCTTCATACACAGAGAGTCCACACCTGTACTCACAGCACTTGGGAGGCTAATGCAGGAGGATTACTGCAAATTCAAGGTCACCCTGGGTGTTTTAACAGGACTCTCTCAGAAAAAGCAAAACAAAAAACAATAAAGAGAGAAAGGGGGCTGGTGAGATGGCTTAGAGGTCCTGAGATCAAATCCCAGCAACCACATGGTGGCTCACAACCATCCGTAATGGGATCTGATACCCTCTTCTGGTGTGTCTGAAGACAGCTACAGTATACTCAGCTATAACAATAAATAAAGAGAGAGAAGGAGGGAGGGAGGGAGGGAGGGAGGGAGAGAGAGAGAGAGAGAGAGAGAGAGAGAGAGAGAGAGAGAGAGAGAAAGGAAGGAAGGAAGAGGAGGAGGAAGAAGAGGAACTCATTCTTTTACATGTCAAAGTGTTTGGCCTGCATTTATGACTGTGTTCTGCAAGCATGTAGGCCAGAAGAGAGCATCAGATCCCCAAACTGGAATTACAGAGCCTTGTGAGCTAAGATGTAGATACTGGGAATTGAACCCAGGTCCTCAGTAAGAGCAGTACATGCTCTTAACCACTAAGCCATCTCTCTAGTCCCTCAGCTAGTTTCCAAAAGGCTCAGGCTGTAGCTGGAGGGTTAAGTGGGTATGTCTTTTGTACCCAGGTTACTCCCTGAAGTCACCTCCTACCTTGCCTCTTTTCCAGGTCATTAGCCCCGGGCCAGCTGTCTCTCCAGGAGGCGGCCAATGGACCGTTCGGGCAGCCACCCAGGTGTGACAAAAGCCAGTGGTCCACTCTCCATGAAGTGTTGTGGGGTACAGTGTCCTGCTTTGGCCCAGCAGTATGAGGCTTTCTCTGCCTGAGGACTGGACCCTAAGAGTGTGACTGCCTGTCTCCCTCTTGTCTCAGAAGACACAAAGTGTCCTTTTTGCATCTAAGGACACCACTGTGATTCTGGGACTAGGAGAGCCACCTGTAGACAGGTGACTGTGGTTGTCACAAACTCAGAAGCCTCATGCAGAGCCTGCAGTTTAACTCCGGGCTGCAAGGGAGCCTGGCCACGGTGTCTGCAAGGGTCTGCTACATTCTCCTGCCCCCAGACCACATCCCTTCAGCCTCCAGAGACTCTCATCCATCATCCGACACATCCGTATCCCATAGCCCACTCCCTCCCCCATCTCCTGATTATCTTTCATTTTGTTTTGTTTGACTCGGAATCTCACCTAGCCCAGGCTGACTTCAGACTCTCTAGATAGCCCAGACTGGGCCTGAACTAGTGTCTCTCCTGACCCAGTCTCCCAAGTGCTGGAATTCAGGCAAGAGCCACCTTGCCCACCACTTTCTGTTTCTTTCTTTCCTCCTGTTTTTGTTTGTTTGTGGGGAGGATCCCAGAGCACAGACCTTGCTGGCCTCACACTTCCCTGTCTCCTGCCTCAGCTTCCTGGGATCTGAGACGGCAGCCATGACTCCCATGCACTTGGTATCCCCTATAATTTTTTCTGTGGGCTCTCCATAGTGTTTAGACATCCTTCAGTCTGTGTATTTTAACCTTTGAGCCCTGTGGTTTGGCCTGTCAACCCCTGTGACTTCTCTTCCACAAGCCTTCTGCCAACCACACACACACACACACACACACACACACACACACACACACACACACACACACACCCTCCAGCTCTTTGTCCCTAGAGTTTTCTCTGCCTGGACACTTCTCTTTCCCACGTCCTTGATTTATCAAGGCTTGAAGTAACCGTTACCACATCAGGACTTCCCCCCTTCCCCAGTCCCCAGCTTCCTTCTCATCCTGTGAGTGTGTAACGACTGAGATTGACAACTTTCCCTCTCTGAACTGGGAACTCAGTGAGGCACACACCACACACATCCCAGAAGAAACAGAGCCTGGAGTGCAGCAGGCAGGCACTCAATAAATACTCGTGGACTGATGAAATGTGCTAGTGCCTGTGACGGGCAACTGGGGTCGCTTCTATCCTTGGCAAGATATATCTTCCCTTTTCAACAAGAGTTCTCATGGGAACTTTAGAGTCACAACAGCGAGGATTCTCATGGCTGCAAGCAACAGACATCAGGAATCATAGTACAGGTAATTCAAGCACTCGGGAGGTTGAGGTAGGGAGATCACAGGGAGACCTGACTCAGAACATTAAGGATATGTTTTCATAGTAGAGGGAGGGCTGGGGGCGCGGCTCAGTGGTAGAGCCCCTGCCTAGAATCCCCCAGTGAGGGCTGGGGGCCCGGCTCAGTGTTAGAGCCCCTGCCTAGAATCCCCCAGTGAGAGGCTGAGGGTGTGGCTCAGTGGTAGAGCCCCTGCCTAGAATCCCCCAGTGAGGGGCTGGGGGCATGGCTCAGTGTTAGAGCCCCTGCCTAGAATCCCTCAGTGAGGGGCTGGGGCCGTGGCTCAGTGGTAGAGCCTCTGTCTAGAATCCCCTCGTGAGGACTAATACTGGGCTCAATCCCTAGTAGTATATATACAAAAGTGGAGAAAAATCAAGATTTTGTGTCTTTCTTGTTTTTATCACTGTCAACAGAGAAAGCCTGACACAAGTTAGCTTATATAAACACAGGTTTTATTGCTTGTGTGTAGGAGAGAGGGCTTCAGGTAGATTTTGATCCAGCTGCTCTAAAGATCATTCTAGGTTGATTCTCTAGCCCTGTCCCTTGCCTTTTCTGCATTTTGCTGTCATCTCTCAATCATGGGCTGGCCTCTTTGTCACTGCTACCCTCTTAGCCCTCCCCACTGCACAGAACAGATAGAGCTACCCTGTATCCCTTGACCAGCCAATCGGAGTTCACTTCCCAAATGGGCAGAGATAGGAAAGGCGCCGGGGCTTGTCTGTCAAATGACCACACCTCCTTTGCCGTCCACTTGCCCAAATCCTCAATGACATTGACTTCCACAGGCGGGGACTTTGGAAAAAGGCGTTTATTGGTGTGGTGGTCTCAACACTCCCCATGAATCGGAACACACGGCTCCCAGGGCCCCCCCTCCCACCTCCCCTGGTAGCCCTCCCCCTCCCCACCCCATCCCGGACCCTGGGAATGGAAGACAATGTGGGATGGGGCCCACGCCCCCGTCTGAGGTACAGTCACTGCCCCTTGCCTCCCTGCCCCTCTCTGCCCTCGTCTTTACCAGGCTCTGAGTGGTGTGGTTTTGGGTATGTGGTTACTGAATTTAGGGCTGGTGGCATGGTGCCTCTGCCTGGCCTCAGGATGTCTGTGTGTCTCCTCTCTCCCAACTCTGTGAGGCCTGATGTGTATCAAGCTGAGGTGTTCCCATTCACAGAACCTGTCAGCTTCCCGTGTGGATGGAGACAGTGGCCCGCTCTGGGGGAACTGCTGCTAGTCACAGACTCTGGGGCAGGTGAAGCCAGGAGCTATTGCTGGTCAGTCGCTGGTGTGCATGTGTGCGTGCATGTGTGCAGGTGTGTGTGTGAGTGTGCATGAGCGTGCGTGTATGCATGCTGTATGTGTGTGTGCGTGTGCGTGTGTGTGTGTGCGTGTGTGTGTGTGTGGTCACAGCAGCCTTTGGAGGTATTATGGGTTGAGAGGCCAAGGAGCAGGTTGCCAGGGAGACCACACTATGGGCCAGCTGCTGGGGCCCAAGGGCAGCTGGAGGGTGCCACTGTGGTCAAGGAGAGTCTGGGGGGTATGGGTGGGGCAAAGCACTGAGACAGACAGGTGACAAGTGCCACTAGCCTATCAATTGAATGGAAGCACCGATTGGCCCGGGAAGAGGGCCAGAAAGTTCAGGGGAGGGGGAGGGGGAGGGCCAGGAAGGGGGAGGGGAGGAGCAGGGAGGGGAGGTTTCAGGCCCCTGAGCCAGTGATGGAGCCTCTGGCTGCAGGCAACTGGGGATGGAGCAGGGAGGAACAGCCTTCGTGGAGATGTAGAGAACCCCGCCTAGTCACAAAGGCCGAGTGACACCTGACACCCACCCTACCTGCCCCTTCAGTCGGGAGGAGCGGGGCAGGCGTGCATGCATATACGGGAAGGTGGACCGCTGGCAATCTTCTTGTCAAAGCGTCCACCATGAAGCCCCGCCCCCAAACCTACCTCCAGCCAAAGGAAGAGAGGCAGCAGGAATGGGCAGGGGCCATGGGGGAGTCAGTGCCAGAGAGGGGGCCTCCTGGTTCCCTCCCCCAGCACACCTTCACACACACACACACACACACACACACACACACACACACACACACGAGCCAGTTGACAGCCTGAGCTTAGAGAGGGGTGTGGGGTGGCTGGGGGTGGGTCACAACTGGAAACGTGAACGGGTGGCGAGAATGGCTGTAGAAAGATGCATAATTTTGCGTTATCCCTCACAGTGATGGGTTCTCTAAAAGACCTTCTCCTCCTCCTCCTCCTCCTCTTCTTTCTTCCTCTGTGGCTGAGAGCTCTTCTGTTCCCCTGGAGACCCATGGCGCGTGCTCACCCCTTTCTCTTGCCCCTGGCCTGAGGCCCCCTGCAGGGGGAGGTGCGCGGTACTGGACGCCATCTACATTCTCCACCACCACAGCCAGCTCAGGGCAGAGAGGAGGGTCAGCGGCCCGGGGGGCCTCGGAGCTGAGTTCTCCAGGGATCCTGGGCCTGGGGAAAGAAAAGTGGTCACAGGGGATGCTGGGATGGAGAGACCCTGAAGGTCTCTCTCCTAGGGGCCTCCTCTCCCTTCAGCCTTTGAGAGTCTCTGTGATCAGAACTCCCCGGGGCTTGGGTTCCCTGAGCTGCCCTTGTGTGCCTCGGTCTCCTTATCTCCTAGATGGTCCCCATTTCCTTTCTGTTGGTCGGTCTGGAGCCTTGGGATTCCCTTTTCCCTGTTAAAAATCCTGTCTGATTTTCTAGCAGTCACCTTCTCGGCACACCAGAAACTTCAGGACTGCTATGTTTGCTTGACTGTGCGGGGTTTTTTTGTTTGTTTGTTTTTTATTTTGTTTTGATATCACTTTGTTTGCTTTGCCAGGGAGGGAATGTATCGATCTGCACACACTAGGAAAATGTTCTACCTCTGACTCCCCAGGCCCTCACTGGGGGATTCTAGGCAAGTACTAAGCTACACCCCAGGCCTCTCTTTGCTTTCTATTTCACAAAAGGGTCTCACTAAGTTGGTTAGGCTGGACTTGAACTGTTAACCCTCTTTAGCCTCCTGAGTATTTGCGATGATACCCTACAGTACAAGTCCCTGGCTCAGAGTCACGTTTGACCCAGCCTCTCTCTTTGGTCACACCTTCTGTACCCAGCCAAGAAAAGCCCCAAACAGCTTGGGATGCTGACCGGGATCCCTGAAGCAGCCTCCTCACCACTCTGTGCTCGGCTGTCCCTCAAACAGCAGTAAAAATGCTTGTCAGCCACATGTCCCTCACCGTTTAACAGCGTCCGGTGGCCTTGACCCCCAGTACAGCAAGGGCAGAGCCTCTGACCGCGGCTGGGAGGCTCTGAGCTGGGTCTCTAACGGCAGCCGAAGGCCGCCCTCCTATCAGACTGTCCTCCTTCCTGTGTCTTTGCGCCCCTGTTCCCTCTTCTGCTGACTTACTCAGGCTCCCCACTTTCTCTGATGATCCTGTCTCAAACTTATCATTCCCAATTCTGTCTATAATTTTCCACGCATACCTGTTTCGTTGACATTGTCTATCAGCCCACCTGCTTATTGTTTTCTACTAGGCCATGGGAGCCCCCAGACCTTGAACTCACTATGTAACTTCCTGCCTTCTCCTTCTGGGTGCTGAGATTACAAATGTGCACCACCATTCTGGCTTTAAATAGTGACTGGGGGTCGTATCTAAAACTTTGTGCATACCAGGCTATCACCCTACTACCTGGGACTCGGTTTCTTTACTCTGTGGCACGGTTGCAGTTTCCTAAATTCTGGTCAAGGGCTGTCCCCACCCATGCTCCGCCCCCTCAGCCTTGCCCCACCCCGCCGCCCGGCGCAGACGCACGCAGGAGCCGCATGGAGGCGCTGGACGCTCCGAGCCGGTTGGCTGCACGACAGGTGTAGTTGCCGTAGTGCCTGGCGCTCACGTTGGCGAAGAGAAGCATAGAGCGGGTGCGCTCGGTCTGCACCTTGAGGCCCTCCGCAGAACCGCTGCTTAGCCTGCAGGAAATCCGGATCAGCGTTGGTCTTGGCCTCCTAGTGCCCAGTTCCTCCACATACATTCAGGCTCTCTTCCTCAAGAGACCTCGAGCTCTGCTGCGTACGCCAGGACCCCCTGGATTCTCCACGGATCCCGTATCCACGCACCAGGGTCACTCAAGAACATGTCCAGTGTGTGTCCCTAATCCCCAGTGTCTCTTAAACTCAGCCCCAACAGTCTCTTAAAATTTGTCTTTGAGACACTTAGCATTGATCTTTGGTGGGGGCGTGCCATCCAAGCATTCATCAAAACGGTTCCCGAAATAGTCTTCCAGGAGCCCACAGATCCCCCGTAACCTAGAAATTAGACCCTAGCCTCTCAGGACCCAGGACTCCCCATCTTTGCACTGCTAGGTTGTCCTGCTTGGCTTTGTGATCTGAGACCTAGGACCTCCCTCCCCTCCCTTTTCCCTCAGCCCTGCCCGGGGCAGTCCTCACAGCCTGTCATCCTTGTACCACTGGAAATCTGCTGGCGGCACAGCCATAGCTTCACAACGCAGCAGGGCAGCCCGGCCCAGGGCGGTGCGCGCACTGGTCACATCCGTGATGGTCGGGGGATCTGAAAAGGAACAGGCTAGGGCACATTCTCTCTGCTTGGGGACTTCGGAGTCCCATTTTAGCACCCTCCCACCTCAGATCGGAGTCCCCACCTAGCTTCCACCGTCATGCTGCAGACCACTCCTCCCCAAGCACCCAGGGCCCGCCCCTGTGCCCCCTTGATGCTCACAATTCACTGTGACCAGCACGCGGCGGCTGTCGGGTGCCGAGTTCACCCCGTTGTGAGTAACGCATTCATATTCCCCGGCCTGGCCCCGCTGGATGTCTGAGATTTCCAGGATCTCACCCTCTGAGGTGAAGCCGTCTGTGGGGGAGGTGGGGATGGGGAGCGGGGCCGTACACAAACACTTAACACGGGACAACACGGGTACAACACGGACACACATCAGCGGGGCGGGCACAGCAGGGCCTGTAGTGCCCGGGTCAATAGGAGCCGGGAAGGTCCTGTGGGGGCAGGATGGGGCTAAGGGTTGGGTTGGGGAGTTCAGAACCCAGTAGAAAGGGGCTAGGATTTGGGGTGCAGGAGACCTAGGCGTCTGGAATCTCCCATGTCATGCTCAGTGACCCACTTAGGAGTAGGGAGTGAAGCCAGGATCTTGGCTTTTGGCTTTCAAGGATCCAGGAAAGACAGACCCAGTCAGGGAGGGTCCAGAGTTCTTTCCGGGTCCAGAGAATTCAGACTTTATAATTAAGAATGGTAATCCAGATACCTGGGGTCTTTTTAACAGACCTGAGGTCACAAAAGACCGTCTAGAACTTATGGCAAGTAGGATTTAGGGTTCAGAAAACATCAAAGGGGAGTTTGAAGGGGCACAAGGCTAGACCAGGCTTCCCGCTCTCATCTAAGGATGGGACCCAGCAATGGTCATTATGGGTCTCTAAAGAAGCAGGAAGACCCGGAGACTGGGGTATCTCAGGATGGAGATGATGCCCTGATCTGATATGTGCCAGGCAGCTTGGTGGTACCTTTTGGGAAACTGGATCTCAGAACTCATTAAGCAGTGGGTAGAGAGAGGGGAGCCCCCGGTTGCCTCTGGATCGAGGGCAGAGGCCCGAGACTGTGCATTTCTGGACAATTTCCAGGAGTTGCACAGGGCTGTCGTCTGGGAACGGTTCAAACCACTAGGCCACCACATCCATGCGGAGGTGAGGATGGGAATGAGGGTGATAGGATGGGGGAGGGGACACTGGATGCAGCCTCATCTGCAGCTTGAGACAGGAGATTGTCAGGTGGAGGGAAGCTGGGGTGGGGAGCACAGGGGAGCACAGGAGCACATCAGGTGGGAGGCCACCAGATGAGAGGATTGGAATTTGGTAAGAAATGGGGGTCAGGTGGGGAGGAATGGAGTCACCAGAGGGCTAAGAGGGAATCTGGGCCTCCAACTAGGGAAAGGGAGACCCGAAGGCTCCAGATCACGGGGAGGATCCTCACCTCGGAGCTGTCTCCAGGTGACCGTGGGCTCCGGCCTTCCCACAGCCAGGCAGAGGAGGTTCACACTGCCCCCTTCATTCACGGCCACGGGGGAGGAGATGTTCACAATACGGGCAGGGACTGGAGACAGAAGGGAGAGTTGGGGTGAGCGTACATTGCCAGCCACCCAGACCTAAGCTGCACGGGGCTCAGACCCAAGATCAGGGCCTGTCTCTCCTCACCTCAGACCCAGCATTACAGACCCCAGCCCTCCTCCATTAGACCCAGGGGTGCAAACTCCGGCCCCATTCAGACCCCATGGGTGTAGACTCCACACTCCAGCCCTCCACCCTCAGACTTAGGACTCCTGGGCTCCACACCCAGGACTCCAGATGCAAATCCTATGTCCTCAGTCCTGGGAGTCCAGACCACAATCCTATCTCATCAGATGCAGGAGTTAGACTTTAGCCCTCCTCCTTCACACCCAGAGTGTACATCGCAACCCTCCTTCCTCATATCTAGGGCTGCTCCCCCCCCCCCCAGACTCTCCTTGGGAAATGAGTGCAAAGAGGAAGAGATAGCCGAGGTGGTGTGTGTGCTCAGTGCCTAGAAGAGTCCCCACCCATGGGTGGTTTCATTCACACAGCTCAGCAAATTGACAGAGCTGTGGGATGGGCACCTCTTCCACTGCCTCGATGGAGAACCACTGTGGTCAGCTCCCCTTCATGCTCAGCTGAATTCCACAAGGGTGAGATGGCTCGTGCTCCCCCCACCTGTACCCCAGCACAGTGACCAGCAGTGCACACAGTGCAGGCTGCTCATGGATGCCTCCTAGCCTGCAGGCCCGTCTTCCTGTCCCCTCCCCACTTGCCCTCATTGTCACACAAGGCTCACCATGGACGATGAGGTAGACCTGAGTGGTGTAGGGCTGGTGACGGGTCTGGAAGGAGCAGGTGTAGAGGCCCTCATCACCGAGCCCCACCTGGGTGATGAGGATGGAGAATTCCTCGGGGGTGTTGATGAGCAGCCGCACCCGGGGGTCACTGGTCCAACGGTCATTGCCCGCGTACAGGATGTTGGAACGGTTCAGCCAGGCTACCCGGGTCACATGCTCATCAATGAAGCAGCTGGGGAAGAAAAGGAGGATGAGGAGAGAGGGTAGGGGTCACCCCACCCACCTCCAGTACACCCGCAGAACCCCGGGAGGCTGGGCTTGCCGTGCCCACTGAATAGGAGGGAAGACGCCTGGAAGCTAGATTTCTGAGGGGCTGCTGTGTGTTAGAGAGAGAGGGAGGGAGAGAGGAAGGGATGGGGTGGGTGGGGAGACTCACTCAGAAGTGGAAGAAGAGCTGGGCAGAGAGAAGAACAGAGATGAGTGGACAAAGAGAGAGAAAATCAGAAAGGGAGCAGAGATCTAGAGAGATAGGTCTAGAGAGAGAGATGAGAGAGAGACAGACAGACACACACACACACAGAGATGGAGAGACAGACAGACACACACACAGAGAGAGATGGAGAGAGAGAGATGGAGAGAGAGACAGAGAGAGATGGAGAGAGAGACAGACACACACACACACACAGATGGAGAGAGAGAGATGGAGAGAGAGACAGAGAGAGATGGAGAGAGAGACAGACACACAGAGAGAGATGGAGAGAGAGACAGACAGACACACATAGAGAGAGAGAGATGGAGAGAGATGGAGAGAGAGACAGACAGACACAGAGAGAGAGAGATGGAGAGAGAGACAGAGAGAGAGAGATGGAGAGAGAGACAGACACACACAGAGAGAGAGAGAGATGGAGAGAGAGATATGGAGAGAGATACAGACATACACACACACAGAGGGAGAGAGAGAGATGGAGAGAGGGAAGAAGGGATGAGAAGAGATATTGACATAATTTGAAAAATATAGGCACATATACAGAGTGAGAGACAAAGATCCAGAAAGGAGGAGGAAGAGGAGGCAGAGGAGGAGGAGGAGGAGGAGGAGGAGGAGGAGGAGGAGAGAGAGAAATATGAGAATAAGGGACAATGACCCTGCTGGGGGAGATATTCTAGTTGAGGACCCAGGGCCCCAGAGACTGACAGCCCTCACCCTGCCCTGTGGTCTACAGGACTTTGAATCCTAATGGGTGCCATCTCTTGACTTACAAGAGTGGTAAGGTCTATGGGTAAGCTCGGCTTAGTGTCTACACCCCTCACAGCTGGCTCCGGATGCACACGGTGTCACCGGTGTCACCAGGGCTTTCGCAGAGCATGTTGGGGGAAGGGGAGTGTCCTTGTGAAGCCCCACGCTGCCTGAGCCCCTGAACTGGAATGTACCTGAGGGTGGCGTTGTCACCTTCGCACACGGTATAGTTGTCTGCAGGTGAGCTGAACTCCAGGCTCTGGGACAGCAATCCTGCAGAAGAGAGCAGATTGCTCAGCCTTGGCAACTGGGGCAGGGCCAGCTGTAGCTCTAATTCGTGGACAGTTGCACACATACGCATGGCCCTGGTGACACGGGCATCTGCCTCCACTGCCACAAGAATTTACTGTTTTCAGAAATCCACACACATCAGACATACTCAGACAAGTCCTGTATGAAATGTCCCTTCCTCTGGTCTGCCCTGCTCCATAGACAGAGTGGAACTCTTGTGGAACAACGCACTTACAGAGGTGACACCCAATCACAGCCCCTCCACATAGACGCATCCACAGAGATACCGCTGCACCCAGACACAGGCATGCATCCACATCTAAGCACACAGCTACGTGAGTAGGAAGACCATACACGCGTGCAAAGCCAACTGTTCAGAGACACATTTAGTGTGCGCCGACTCCGAGTTACATAAGATGGAGCACTGCCCCCTGGGCATGACATGATGGCCGTCTTGATATCGAAGCACCACATGAGGTGTTTGCAGGATTGGACTAATATTCCCTTGTGGAAATGGTGCTCCCTCTCATTGGAGGCAGCACAAGAACGGGTCATGCCAGTTCATGCAGTGGCAGTACATAGACGCCCCCTCGGGAAGAGCCTCGTTAACTTCCCTAGGAAGTATGGGGTGACTCTTTGGTAGTGCTGCCGCCTGCATGTTGGCCACGTTGCTGTGAGTCATTCTCTCCCATGCTGCTGTGAGTCACCAACGCCCACCCTCTTGTGAGTAACACCATTTGAACTCATTGGTCCACCAAGTTAGACTTGCATTTCAGAATCATTTCTCTGATGTGTTGTTTGTGCCTTGTCTGAGTGGGTAGACATTTCCTTTTGTTTGTTGTTGTTGTTGTTGGTGGTGGTGGTGGTGGTGGTGGTGTGTGTGTGTGTGTGTGTCTGTGTCTGTGTGTGTGCGCGCGCACGCGCGCAACCGGAGTTACAAGGCAATTGTAAGCTGTCTGATGTGGGTGCTGGGCACTGAACTCAAATCCTCTGCAGCAGCTGCCTTCATTGTTAGCCATTTCACCAGCCCCTTGGATACACGTTTATTCAAGTCTCCTCAGGAAAAGCCACACAATGTATAGATACAACACATATGGATGCAGACAGACACTAGTACCATGCATATACGTATAAATGTTTAGGACTCACATGCATACCCACATGCACACACAGAGGCACACATGTACACATTCACACAGAGACTGATAAGCATGTGGTGCAACAAATATACACATATACACATAAGCAGGTATACATGCATGCACACAAATACACATAAACACACATTAACTCAGAAATACATGTGCAGACACACACACAGAGAGAGAGAGAGAGAGAGAGAGAAAGAGAGAGAGAGAGAGCGCATGCGCACTATCCACAGATGGGCTTGGGGCTTATATGCATACCTTTATGCACCCCGTGTAGTTGAACACCAACTTTTACACACACACACACACACACACACACACACACAGACATGGCATGTCACTGCTCACAGTACATGCCCATGCCCACTTGGCATGGTGTATACTAGCAAGGCCCAGTCACACCACCACCACTCAAGTCTCTGTGGATCGGGGCCAGCAGGTTGGACCAGAGCCAGGGAGTGGGGGCTGGGGAAGTGGAGGCGGAGGAGACTGCGCTGAGACGAGGTCTGGCTGGATGACCTTGGATGATTGGAGCGGGAGGGCCCTGAATGGGCTGCCCTGCCCCCAGCCTGGGAAAAGGAGCTAATTAATCTAATGAATTAATTGCCCGTGGTGTCCCAACGACTCCCCGGGGGCCTCTCAATCAACAGCCCCTCAGGATGGAGCTAGGACAGAACAAATGTAGCAGACTGGCTAGGGATGGGGTCATTCAGGCCATAGCCATTGCTGCCCTGTGAGAAGTCCTGACTGTGTCACACACACACAGGTAACAATGGGATGTGTACACACATACCCACCCCACCAGGGCCCAGAAAGAGCACAAAGACAAGGCTAAAGTCATGCCCGTGGCTACAGCCCACGTCAGACAGCCTCCCAGCCCTGACACACGCTCAGCAGAAGGTCAGTTGTCACTCGGGAACAGACAGTCACACTCAGCCACAAGCAGACACCAAAGACCAAACAGCATTGGTGCAGTCACCCCAGTCTCCCTTCGTGGTTCCACTGACCACAGATTTGCTCTCCACACACAGCTGTGAAGTCCACTCACCCAGATTTGCAGGCACATACAGACACTCACTTTACCCAGTCTGGAAGGCTCTGGGTCCCACTGCACCATCTGTCCAAGGGGACAGACAACCTCATTGTCACATCCCCTCCAACATGCAGGGGCTGCCCTGTCTAAGAATCTGGTAAGTAAATCGCGAGGTCACCTCTGATCAGGTTGTACTTGGCTGAGCATGAACACATGCATGTGTGTGTGTGTGTGTGTGAGAGAGAGAGAGAGAGAAAGAGAGAGAGAGAGAGAGAGAGAGAGAGAGAGAGAGAGAGAGAGAGAGAGAACAAGTCTGAAAGCCACAGACCAAAATATGCATACATACTAAAGGAAGTGAGGGAATGTGAGATTTAGTTCAGGGACACAGCCGCCTGTGTGATACCAAGATTTCTTCCTAGGCTGGCCAACAGACACACCCCACAGCATGCCAAGATCTTTTGGTTTCGTAGACAAGGCCCTCAACCACTGAGGGCTGGAGATCCCTGGGTCCTGTATGGTACTTAGCTCCCCGACCCCACAGTCGTGACAAGGCAGGACACCCACAGATATTGCTGGAAGTCCCCAGTGCTCTGAAGAGAAGACAGATGGGGACCAGTGAGCTGTCCAAGGTGCCGACCCTGGAGCTGGCATCTCCAGTCCCACGCAAGCAGGGTGAGTGTGGGAACGAGAGCCCTGGGATAAGGAGTGGGGGACCTCAGCCGTGGTCCCCCAGACAGAGGGACCAGCATGAGGCACCCTTGCCATAGGAATCTTCCCAGCATTGCCACAGCCACTTCTGAAGCCCCCAATGGCCCCTGGGACCAACTGTAAAGTCTCAATATCTCAGTGATACCCTCCTGCCTCCAGTGCCCTGTCTTGTAGCCCCGATAGGCCTCTCTCTGCCCCTCAGTCCACTGACCCCTCAAATCCCTTCTTCTCCAGTGACTCAGGTGAACTCCGACCTCCATGCTCAGGTCACACAACCTTGAATCAAAGTGGTCTTGTGGACAGTTCTAGGAGACATGGGATAAATGAGCCTGTCTCTCAATGGGACTTTAGCTCCTCGTCTATGAATACAGATACCTCAGATCTTCATATATGCATCAAGACAAAAGCAAATCCAAACAAAACAACAACAAAAATAAAAAACAAACAAAAACAGAAACAACAACAAAACCCCAGACTCTGGGATCTGGTGCTGGACAACCTTGAGGGAGTCCTAGTCCTGCTCTGGGCTTTATTCAGAGTGTGGAGATCAAGGCAAGTAGCAATTCACTCACACAAAAACAGTTTTTTGTTTGTTTTGTTTTGGAACAAGGGTTCTCTACATAGTCCTAGCTGTCCTGGAACTCATGTAGACCAAGATAGCCTCAAACTTTTAGAGATCCACCTGCCCCTGCCTCCCCAGTGCTGGGACTAAAGGCATGGGCTGCCATGCCTGGCTCCAAAGACAATCTTTAGAGTTCACTGAACATAAATCCTCCTGCTATTGCCTGAGTTTCCCAACTGTTGCCAGATCTAGGACTTCCTCTAGGGCTGCAGCATGGTCCAGTGCAATGCCTGGCCCACAGCAAGCGTTGAAAGATGTTTACTGTACTAATGTGTAAACCCTGCTAGGAACACTCCCAGACTCCACCAAGACTGGTCCTCCTTCCCACAGAACGTGGGCACTCTCCATCATAACTAAATTCACACATGACACCCATCTCCCCTACAGCTTAGACATGGTTTAGGGGCAGAGCCTCACTGTGACTCAGACCTTTGTGCCTAGTGTCTCCCAGCTCCCACTGGGGTTGTCTTGGAAATAACTTTTGTCTGAGTAAATATGAAGAGACCTGTGACTCTTCAACTCTTGAACTCCTTCTCATTTCTCAATACCCCAACATAAATACCCCACTTAGGAAGAGCCCTGTGACTGCTCAAGGAGAGCCTCCATGCCCTGTTCCAGGTGGCCAGTTTAGATGTCTACAGCACCTCCCTCACCTGACCTGGAGTTTCTGGATGTTGCAATTAAAGAAATAAAGATTCAATTATTTGTACTTTAAAGTGTACATATGTGTGCCTGTGTGCATTTATGTGCACCATGTGCATGCAGAAGCATCCAGAGAGACCAGAAGAGGGTGTTAGATTTCCTAGAAGTGGAGTTGGTGGTCTTCTGCAAGAGCAGCAAATGCTCTAACCCACTGGGCTGTCCCTTCAGTCCCACATGGTTTTGTCATGATTTTGTGATTTTTATTTATTTATTTATTTATTTTTGTCTATGTGACCCAGAACTGTGCCTTGCTTGGATCAGGGAGGGGTCTGTGGAGAGGAAGGAAGGAGAAGGTTCTAAAGGCATGTAACATTTCAGAGGAGCCTGGACTAGGAAGCTCAGTGTCCACCCTGCCACGCCTTGACTACACATCCCCATGGACTGAGCCTCAGTTTGCCCGACTGAAGAAGATGAAGAATAAGAATTCGATGCAAGTTTTTCTGAGTGCTGCCTTGAGATGAGACAAGCAAAAGGTATGTTTAGCTCTGCTTCTGGCGTGGCAAATAGCTGGGCATGCCTAAAAGCAATTTTTTTTTCTTTTTTAAGAATTGCAAACTGCTTTCCCTGACCTGGTGTCAGCCATTTGGCTGGGGCAGAGGAAGGACTGTCTAGTTGGCTGATAATTCTGAAGTCCACCACTCCTGCAAGACACCCTGTCAATATGTGTTCTAGCAATCCTACCCTTGCTTGTCCTAGGAGAGAAGGTGGAGTCTCAGGATTAAGGGTCACTAGTGTCCCTGAGGTATAAAAGTCCCTCCACCTCTCTGGGAGTCAGTTTTTCCACTGACAAATGAAAATGATGATTAGCCTCCCTCTTCCTCTGAATATAGGGTAGGTTAAAGAGCTACTGTGAATGTCAGGCTTGGTGGCTCAGACCTGTAATACCAGCACTTGGAAAGTGAGGTAGGAGGATTGCTGCAAATGTGGGGTCATCTTAACTACAGAATTCCAGGCTAGCCTGGGCTATAGAGTGAGTTCCAGCCCAGTTTGAACCATATAGTGAAACTAGGTCTCAAAAATAAGTAAATAAATAAATAAACAAACAAATAAGCACGAGAAAGAAAGCTGAAGGGCCGGGAGGCATTCTGTGAGGTCAGTCCCTGCTCTTGTGAGATTTCCAGTCTAGACCAACAGCATAAATCAATAAACAGAGGCCACAGTCAAAGGAAGAAGATATTTCTGAAAAGCTCTGCGTCTAGAAATTAGAGGTGAGACTCTTCGAGAAACTGGATGGACGTCAGGCAAAGCTGGGATCCTTGGGTGAGGACGGGGTCTAGAATGATCCTGGAGTCCTTGAAGTCAATGCTAGTGAGGAACCTGGGGTCTGGAGACTCTGTGAGCTCCGTAGGCTGCCCAGGGGAGGGCTGCAGAAGGAGACATCTCTGCCATGACTGACACCCAAGAGCCCACCTCTCTGCTCAACCCGGAAGCCCGGGGCCTCCACCCAGGCGATGCCTGGGCCCCGAACCTCAAGCCATGCTTTCCTTCAGGTTTCCTGGGGGACCTGGCTTCTCTTCTTCCTCAGGCCTCCCTCTTCTCACTGTCCTAGGGGTGGCTTTCCAGATGGCCCCCCTCTAAAATGGAGGACACATTCACCAGGGCACTTCTATCCTCTTCCCATTATATGATACTTTCTGAGATGAACTATCCACTTGTTTGCTAGATTTTTTTTCACCATCTGATTCTTTCCACTACAGGTTCTGTGAGAGAGTGCCTGCTCCTGCCTGCTCCCTGTCCCCCCCACACCACACATCACATTTCTCAGGAGCTTAGAACGACAGTATATGAAACATTTGCTAAGCCAATGAGGCAGGTGTGACGGTACGTGACTGTAATCCTGGTGCCGAGGACACTAAGGCATGACAACTGCTCCGAGTATGAGGCCAGCCTAGGCTATCTGCAAAAGAGGAAAACTATCTGACTACCCACTGCATTCCCGACCAGCTCGGACTGCCAAGGCTGATGACCTGAGTTCAGTTCCCATCGTGGAAAAAGAACTGACTCCCACAAGCTGTCCTCTGACCTCCAACACACAAACAAGTAAATACAATACAAAAATAGTTTTAAAAAGCAAAATGGGGTGTGGGGAGGATCAAGAGTCAGAGCCTGGTCCAGGGAACAGACAATGAAGTGGCACTGGCTTCGTCCTGGGATGATGTGATGTACTGCCTCCTCCCCTCCAGCTGCCCCACGAGCAAGGGGCGTCTCCCCACCAACTCACTCACTCTGTTGATTTCTTTTTTGATGCAGTTAGTTTTGAGCCAAGGTCTCAAATAGCCCAGGTTGGCTTAGTGGTGGAGGCTGACCTTGAACCTCTGGTCTTCCTGCCTCTGCCTCCCAAGTGCAGGGAATACAGGTGTGCAAGCATTCTACCAACTGAGCCCCATCTCCATCCAGCAGAGTTTCATTTTGTGGGTGAATATGTAAATGTGTGGATGGCGTTGACATAAAAGATTTAGGCAGGGTGGGGAGCAGAGGGGTTAATTGTAGGTTCATAGTTGCACGGCCAGGGAGGGTTTGCTCAGTGTAAGCCAGCAACAGAAAGATGGGCTGGCATGATTTCTACTTCAGGATGAAAAACGCTAACGAGAACCAACCAGGCCTTCTTTGCTTCGCATTGAAAGTTGTGTGGAATGACTTTGTGAAAGGAAGAGAACGCTAAAGGGGTGTGTTCCTCTGCTGCCTGGCTTCTGAACCATTGGCTTCTCTCAGGTGTGTGTTAGAACTGGCCACGCAGCCCATTCCCATAGTCCCAGGATCTAGGAAGAAGAGGCAGGCGGACTGCCTTAAGTTTAAAGCCAGCATGGTCTATAACTATGGCTACGTACTGAGACCTTAGCCTGTATATAATATCATCAACGGCCCAGGCTCATGCCTGCAGTCACAGCATTTGGGAGGCAGAGACAAAAAGATCACTTTGAATTTCCAGGCCAGGCCAGCTTGGACTACATAGTGAGACCGACTAGAAAAACGCATGACTATATGTGAGCAAGCTGTGGTTAGGGATTTGGCTCATACATGCTCCTCGTGAACATGGGTAAAACATGGATGCAAACTTTACAAAATGGGGCGTCTTTCCCCTCCAAAGTAACAGTGGGATACAAATGGGGCACCTACCCAACAGGCGAATCTTTGTTCACCCCACTGGGTCTCACCTTCTCTCACTCGGTTTTCAGACCGGGTACCCAAGCCCTGAGACCTGATCAAGGTCGTGTGGCTTTGCCAAAGGTCCCCCTCATCCCCGGGGCCATGCATGTAGCCATGATTTCTGAGAGTCAAATTAGCAAATGGGACAGTCAGTACTCTAAGAAGAGAGCTGGGTAGCAGTCAGGGTTTAAGAACGTCCAGTAAGAGGGGGAGGAAGAAACAGACGCCAAGATGAACGAGGGCTGAATGTATAAGAGAGAGAGTAAGGGAAGCGGAGGGGCTCAAACATGGGGGCGATGGAGCTCAGTTAGAGAGCCGGATGTGCCACTGTGCTGAAACCAGCAGGGATACGAACACAGCCCAGGGAGATCAGGAATGCCACCATCAAATAACAGGGACTGGAGACAGGACCCCATAAAAAAGCCAGAAGCCATCTAAAGTAACAGGAGAGAAAGGTACCCAGCCGGTGGTCACCCATTCAGGCAGGGCTCAGCCTTGTACTGTGCTAAGGGGTGGGCTTTGCGCCTCAGTCCACTCCTGGCAGAATCCATGCCCTCCCCCAGTGGATCTGTGCCGCGCGTGGGCGTCCTGTGTGGACAGGGCTCATGATGTGACTCTCTAGTCTGCAGGTGCAGCTTCGCTGTGAAGCAGTGATGTTTGTGTGGCTGTGGGTGACTTGATTGGAAGACCCGATAGCTGCTTCCCTTGGGGCTGCTGGGGGTCACAATGTTGGGGACTACTGTCCCTGATGGCATAGTGTGACCCTGATACTGTGATGCTTGATTGGATAAGGCCTGGAGGAAGTGATGTGGAAACACCACATTAACACTTTCCTGGCTTCCTGGCTTCCTGGGGCTCCACAGCTCAGCCTCTGCCCCATCCCTCTTCCTCCTGTGCCATCTCCTTGACAGGCCCTGCAGGGGAGGCACAGTCCAGACACATCCTCAGGGCAGGACTCGCTCCTGCTGTTACACAGGGTCTCCAGGCCCACTGAACTGGCTGAGACTAGTAACCTTGTGACCCTGCATTAACTCTTCCTGTCCTGCCTTTTCCAGCCCGACACCTGCCCCCCCCCCCCATCCACCCAGATATTCATTCAATCAAAGACTTTAGATCAGAATTCTTAGCCCAGCACCTCAACTTTCTGGCTTTCCAGGACCCATCTCCCAGTTAACTGCAAACACCCCAAATGTTGAGAGGAAAACCCCCGGATAGGGAGTTTCAACCCCTTTCCTGGTATTCCTGGGTCTGGGGATTTCAGCCTGTAGACCATCTTTCCTCATTGCTTACTAACCCTGGGAACACATCCCCTCCTCTACCTTCGCCTTAAGATGCAGAGCTCAGTCCCTAGACAAGGACTGCGCAAGGAACCCTCTCCAAGACGCAAAGACAAGACCCCTCCACAACACAGGGCATCATTCCAGGCCTGGTAGCTACCCCAACTAGGTTCGGAGACCCTGCCCAGGTGAGGACTGTCACCCCAACGTCTGAGCCTCTCCCTGACCTAGAGCGGTACATTCTTGCCGCCCCAGGCCGGCAGCAGGTGTCTGAGACCCCCTTGCTAGAGATGGAGCAGCTGACCAGATGAGGACGTGCATCTCGGTACCCCAGCGCGCATCCATGCACCCAAGGACCCCCTGCCCATCCAAGAACTGCCGCCCAGGTCTCAGGCTCCAGACCTCCGCATCCCTCTCCGGGGATGGGGGAGAACTCCCTGTTTGCCCCCGCCCCGGTCCTGTACCCCATCCCAGGACCTTGGGGTTCCCGCCGAGCCCCCCGCCCCCGGCGCTGCGGTACCTCGGCTGATGACGGCCAGGCCGGCCAGGGCGGCGGCGGCGAGAAGCCGGAGCCGGGCCCCGGGCGCAGGGGGGGGCATCGCGGCGGCGCAGAGGGGGAGGGGAGGGGGCGGTCGGGGCGCGCGAGCCTGGGGGAGAGGGGGAGGGGGAGGGGAACCCCGCCTGCGGCTGCACCGGCCCGGGGGGCGGCGGGGGCGGGGGGAGGGGGCTGGGGGGGCGCGACGAGGTGGCCGGAGCTGCTGCAGACCCAGGGAGGGGGGGGTGGCGCTGACGGGCAGGGAGAACGGCCAATCAGGGCAGGAGGGGGGCCGCGGAGGCGGGGCCGGGGGGGTTGCTCGTCGGAGGGAGAGGCCTTTGTTACTGTGGCCCTGCCCCTCCTCTGCCCTCCCCTGGGCGACCGGCGTCCTCCCAGTCTCCAGAACCCCGGCCTGAGATGCACTTCATCCAGCTGCCTCCCGCTGAAGGAGCCCAACCTTCCTCCAGACTCTGGCTCCAGCCCTCCTCCCTCAGACCCAAGGTGCACAGACCCCAGAGCCTCTTCCCTTAATCATAGGAGTCTAGACCCAATCTCCCTCCCTCAGGCCCAGGGATGCTTTACCAGGTGCAAGAGCCCCAGCCTTCTTCCTCAGACCCAGATGCGCAGACCCTAGCCTCCTCCGTCAGACGCTGGGAGTCCAGGACCCAGACTCCTCCCTTAGACAGGGTCCAACCTCAGCTTCTTCCCTCAGACCCAGAAATCCGATTTCCATACAAAACAAATAAATGTAATAATTTACTTATTTTTTTTTGTAAGAACTAAGTCAGCTAAGATAAACAGTGGGGAAATAGTTGTTCTCTTTTCATGTTTGCGATGTGGGGAGGTTCCCCACTCTTTGGGCTCAAGACAGTTGGCATAAGTTGTAGGAGAAAGCTCTGAATCCCTAAATTGAATCCAAGACCTTGGGCTTGCCAGGCAAGATTTATATATATATATATATATATATATATATATATATATATATATATCCCTTAGACCGCATCCATTCAATGGGGGACTCTGGGCAAATGCTTTACCAGTGAGCATGCCCCCATTCCCTCACTGGAGGGGATTATAGACAGATGTTCTACCACTGAGTCACACCCAAGGCTCTCACTGTGGGGATTCTAGGCAGGAGTCTCACTAGGCCACACCCTTAGCTCTTCCCTTGGGCATTCTAGGAAGGCTGTCTACTGTTGACCTGTAGCCCCAGCCTTAATGAATCCTTAATGTAGGCAAGTGGAAAATCAGCAAAGGGCAGCTATCTCTAGTGTGTGACAGAATGGCACAGGACTGGAAGGTACCTAATACACAGGTCAGTTCTATCCCGTCTGCTCCACTGGGCACTACAGTGGATCATTTCCTGATCCTTGAAGTATTGCAGGTTTGATGTTTATTACTTTCCTCATTGTTGTGACAAAATTTCTGGCATGAGCAACTTAAGAGGCAAGGGTTTAATTTCGGTTGACCATCCTAATCTGAAGAACTGGAATTCAAATCACTCTAAATTCTGAAGCATTTAATTTTTAATGTCATTTTATTCATCTCAGTGCGGTGCTGCCCACCTGCAATCCCAGCACTGGCGAGGTGGCAGCCAGGGGACCTGGAGTTCAAGGTCATCCTTGACCACATACCAAGCTTGAGGCTAACCTGGACTACATCAGATCTTTTCTCAAAACGTTTCAGGTTCTGATACATTTTGGATTTCATATTTTTGGATTTAGGGAAGCTCACCCTGTCATAGTGTTTGGATTTTATCTCTTGACTCTGTGAAGTCACCTCTGTGTGTTTGAATGAGAAGGGCTCCTATTTGTCATATACTCGAATGTTTGGCCCCAAGTTGGTTTGGGGATCTATTTGGGAAGGATTAGTAGGTGTGGCCATGTTGGAGGAGGTGGGGTTTGAGGTTCCGAAGCCCACCACCCTCCCACTTAGCACAGGAATGTTCTCTGTCTTCTCCCTGAGCTTGTGAATGGGATCTGAGCCCCTACTGCTCCAATGCCAGGCCTGCCTGCTGCCATGCTGCCCACCACGATGGTCATGGACTCTAAGCCTGGAACTGTAAACCCCCAATAAACTCTTCCCTCTGTAAGTTGCCTCAGCCCTGGTGTTTTGTAACAGCAATTGAAAAGTGAGTGAGACACCACCCTTTCTTGACTGCTTGCACGAACAGACCTAGAGTCTTGTCATAGTTCTGCTTTGCTGTGGGTAGCAGAAGGACCTCTGCAAGGAGGAACAGGGCGTGTTTTCCTTGCCCCTCTTCCTAGAGACTTCATAACCATGCGTGCCTCAGTTTCCTGCTCTGTAAGGTGGATATGTTGACCTGACCAAGGCCCCAGGGTTGCTGGATTGAATAGTCTCTGAATGAAGTCTCGGTTGTTCCCTCCATATGTAGGAATGAGAGATGTCACACAGCTGCCTGCCTGACTCTCTTCCTTGTACATTCTGTCACCTCCTCTCCAGAGCCAACCACCTGCCGCTGACTACATTAGAACCATTCCCTTGGGGGCTTAGTCATTCTTTGATCTCCCAAAAGAAAAAGGCAGTCCAGAAGGACCTGAGGTGACCAAGCCTAGATGGGCACAGGGGCATCTTCCTCTATGAGATACTGGCCTCAATTTACCCCTATTGAATAAATCTGTATCTTGGTCTGGGTTGTCACCAGTCCATCTTGACCATGTGTTCCCACAGTACTCAGTGCAGAGTAGCACCTGGGTACACGAGGAAATGTTTGGTAAATGAGAAGGAGAAGGAAGGGAGGGCAGAGTGAGAAATGACAAAAGAAGACCAGGCATGTGGCTTGTCACACATGAAGCCCAGCATCCATCCCAGCAGCACATAAACCAGGCACAGTGACGCTTGCTTGCAACCCCTGCCCAAGGCAGCTGAAAGCAGGACAATCAAGAATTCAAGGTCATCCTTGGATACAGATCAAGTTGGAGGACGGCCTAGGGTGTGTGAAACTCTGACTCAGAGAGAGGAGGGGCGGCCGAAAAGAGGCTCATATACACCCCAAAAGCATGGAACCGACAAAGCAACCAAAGTAATGTGGAGTGTTGGAGACAGAACAAAGCGTGATTGTGAGGGGGTGGGGTGGGATGGAAATGTGTGGGTCAAGAGCACGAGATAGATACAAAGAGTAAAGTGAAGAGAGCCGGGTCACAGCAGAACACCTGTGGCCAGCAATGTGCTGTTGTATTCAAGACTCTTGTCTTTTTTAGAAAGACTCATCACATACAGAGAAGATAGTTGGTTGATTCATTCTTATTGTCTCTGCCTGTCGCACAACTGCTCTCTCCAGAGTGCCCCGAACCCCCCAGTTCCCATCCTTGAACTTCTGGTCAACTCTTTTCCGCATGACTTTTGGGTGAAGTCAAGGCCCTGCTTCCCCTGATGCCTGCCCTTGAGCCACAGGCAAGGACCAGGCCACCACCCTGGAAGAGACTACATGGAAGTCAGGACAAGAGAAGGAGGAGGGGAGGAAGAGAAAGAAAGAAAGAGGGGAAGGGGAAGAGGAATGGGAGGAAGACAGGGATTGGGAGGAAGAGGAAGAAGAAGATGGAGAGAAAAAAGTAGGAGTGGGAGATGAATGTGGGAAGAGAAGAGGAAAAGAAAGAGGGAAAAAGGGAAGGAGAAGAGAGGAGGAAGGGAAGAGGAAGAGAAGAGGAGGGAAGGAAAAGGAGGAGAAGGTGAGAGAAGAGGGGGCATGGAAAGGACAGGGAGAGGAAGAGGAGGAAGAGGGGGGACAAAGGGGAGGCCTGGAGAGTGGTGGGTTTGCCCAGCCACAAGGAGAGCTGGGCTGTAGGTCTTGTCTCTGGAGTCTGAGGTGGAGATGGTGTCTTGCGCCTCTGCAGGTCTGTCAGGCTAGAGGAGTCTGCCGTGCACGGCGATCTAGCTTCAGTTCCCGTGTGGACACTTCTTTCTTTCTCTGAGGCCCTGGTGGACTCTTCTTTCTCCGAGGCCCTGGGCTGTAGAAGGAACAGAGGCTGCCTTTCCTTTGGGGTTGGAAAGTCCCGTTCCTGCTGAGTATCCCACTCCAGGGGCTGGGCTGGCTTCTATAACCCTCCATCATAGGTAAAAGGTGTTGCTCATAAAAATGTCTTTACTTTTTGTTATTGATATTGATTGATTGATCGATTGATGATTGATCGATTGATTGCAGGATCTCGTGTAGCCCAAGCTAACCTCCAACGTACTATATAGCTTGAAGTACTGATCCTTCTGCCTCTGTCTCCTCAGTGCTAGAATGAAGGTGGTGCGAGCCACATCCCATTTGTGGGATGCCAGAGATAAGACCAGCCAGGGTTCCGTGTGCGAGGCAAGCACTCTACCAATGGAGTCACACCCCGAGCTCCTTCATCCTAATTTCTCTGCTGAAATCCAAGCATTACCACCTTACAATACACTTACATTTGGAGACAAGACTTGACTGAGGTAACCGAGTGAGTTCATGTGGGCGGATTAGATTCCAATATGGACTATGACAAGAAATTGGGGTTGAAATGGGAAGGAACTGCCAGGCAGTGGTGGCGCATGCCTTTAATCCCAGCACTTGGGAGTCAGAAGCAGGCGGATTTCTGAGTTCGAGGCCAGCCTGGTCTACAGAGTGAGTTCCAGGACAGCCAGGGCAATACAGAGAAACCCTGTCTCGAAAAACCGAAAAACAAAAAAACAAAACAAAACAAACAAACAAACAAACAAAAAAAAACAAAAAAAAAAGAAAAAGAAAAAAGAAGAGAAAAAAAGGAAAAAAGAAAACAAGAAAAAAGGAAAAAGAAATGGGAAGGAACAACTATCTTCTTACCTACTCGGAGGCTGAAGCAGGAGGATCTCAAAAGCTCAAGGTGACCTTGGCTGACTTAGTGAGACCCTGTCTCAAAAAGAAAGAAAGGAGGGTTGAGAAAACAGAAATGTGGAAGAGTGCTCTTTTATAATCCCCCAGTGAGGGGTTGGGACCTAGGGGGTGTTCAGTCAAAGAGACTTTTGCTAGGAATTCCCAGTGATAGGGTCGGGGGTCGGGGGTCGGGGGTCGGGGGGCAGTAGAGCTCTTGAGGACTTCCACTATCAGAATGAGCAAGGCCCTGCATCCCTAACCTGGAGCTACAGAAAACAAAGAGATCAGATGTAAGGGGGCGGGGTTGAGATGACACAAACGCACCCAGAGGTGCCCTGTGAGGACACAGAAAGGAGACCGACATCTCCAGGTAAAGGAGAGAGTCCCCAGGAGAAGCCAGCCATCTGGACACCCCTGGTGGTCTCTAACCTCCAGAATTAAGGGGGGTGGGAGGGAAATATCTGTGGTTTGAAGGCGTTCATCTTGTGGCAGCCCCAGTGGACTTCCAAAGCATTTACACTGGATTTCCTCCCCAAGGTCTCCACTGTGGGACAGTGCTGGGCCTGGAGCTCCACAGGGTCCTTGCCATGGTCGCTGCAGGTCTGCGCTGTTCCATGGGACCTCGGTGTGAAGAATGTGCAAACCCAGACCCACTTCCAGTTAAGACTCTTTAGGCTGGAACAGAGCTGAGTGCAAGGATAGGGTTGCAATGGCCGTTCCCAAGGAGAGAGCGCCGCCTGGTGGCTGTGCCTAGGAAGGTGCGAGCAGAGCATACTTACCTGGAGCCAAGCTTAGTAGACCAGCCGCTTCAGACTTCAGGCAGGTTGGCGCCTCCCAAAACTGGTTTCTTGAGGGTCGGGGCTTCTTTGTTCTTGCAAGTTTTATTTTCCTCCCACCAACTAAGCATCTTCATTCTAAGACAACGAACCTTGTGGTGAATGTTGAGTTCAGCCCCACACCGACTTCAGTGCTGGACACCCTCACACACACACACACACACACACACACACTCTTTTTGTTGGGTACAAGTTTATTTTACATATTTCTTTCTTCTCTTAACATTTTTGGCATATATGTGTACAAGAAACTCTCAGGTTTTGGTGTTCTAGTCACTGGACGTAGCAGCGATTACATAAGTAGTCACCTGCTTGTGGAGACGCCATAGCTACCGTGGGCTCTGTGGTATCATACAGCTCCCCTCGCCCCAACAACGGGAGCCAGATTGTTATAGTTGTTCCTTAGTCTCTACCCCTTTCCAGATGAAAAGCCTTCTTTGGCTTCCGTGTGAATTGAGAGAGTAAGATCCAAATTTTCATTTCCTGTCCGAGAACCATCCTTCTATTAAAAATGACTGAAAATGGTTTCCAAAGCATTGCCAGAGACCAGTAAGAAGCTGTAAGGGAGCCATGCTCTGCGTAAACCTAGGGCTGGCTTCTGTTTGCGGAGTCGAAGGAGACCTTGGCAACACAATGAATTTCGTAAAATTACACTTTCTTAATTTAGTGTGTGTGTGTGTGTGTGTGTGTGTGTGTGTGTGTTGCAGGGCATGTGTAAACGTGAGTGTGGAGGCCAGAGGACAGCTTGCAGGAGTGGATTATTTCTTCCACAGTGTAAGCCCTGGGGGATCAAACTCAGGCCCTCACGAGGGGTTGGAGGCAAGTACTCTTAATTCGAGCCATCTTTCCGTCCCCCTCTTGAATGAATTTGACTTGAAGGAAGTGTATATCGTGAGTGCCTTCAACGAATGAGAAATGCCCATTTCACTTAAGCCTGTGTAGAAATTCTTTAACAAAAAAAACTGCTGCAAGGAGAGTAAATTGGCATTATTTATAGCATATTTTATGATTCTATTTAATTTAAGCTAGAACGTGTATCTGTTGGTCCTGTGGTACAGGACTGTTATACCAACTACTTTGGAGGCAAGAAAGTCCAAGACCAGTGTGCTGAGGCTGTCTTAAAATAAAAGTATAAAGAGGACTGAGGATGTAGCTCAGTGGTAGAGCCCCTGCCCAGAATCCCCCAGTGAGGGGCTGGGGGCGTGACTCAGTGGTAGAGCCCCTGCCCAGAATCCCCCAGTGAGGGGCTGGGGGCGTGACTCAGTGGTAGAGCCCCTGCCCAGAATCCCCCAGTGAGGGGCTGGGGGCGTGACTCAGTGGTAGAGCCCCTGCCCAGAATCCCCCAGTGAGGGGCTGGGGGCATGACTCAGTGGTAGAGCCCCTGCCCAGAATCCCCCAGTGAGGGGCTGGGGGCGTGACTCAGTGGTAGAGCCCCTGCCCAGAATCCCCCAGTGAGGGGCTGGGGGCGTGGCTCAGTGGTAAAGTCCCTGCCCAGAATCCCCCAGTGAGGGGCTGGGGGCGTGACTCAGTGGTAGAGCCCCTGCCCAGAATCCCCCAGTGAGGGGCTGGGGGCGTGGCTCAGTGGTAAAGCCCCTGCCCAGAATCCCCCAGTGAGGGGCTGGGGGCATGGCTCAGGGGTAGAGCCCCTGCCCAGAATCCCCCAGTGAGGGGCTGGGGGCGTGGCTCAGTGGTAGAGCCCCTGCCCAGAATCCCCCAGTGAGAGGCTGGGGGCGTGGCTCACTGGTGGAACAATTGTCTAGCCTGTTCAAAGACTTCACTGAGCCTTCGGTACTGAAGGAGAGTGTGAGCAATTTACTAGAAAGCATTGATATTTCTACTAGGTTGAAAATCATAATGGAAATCGGAAGTGTTTCAGTCAAACGATAACATAGTTTGTAATCCCATTTGTGGGATGCAGTTAAACTTATGCTTAAAGGGATATGTATAACCCTAAAAGCAAACAAAGAATGTCTGGAACTTAACAGGGAGTCCAACTCAACAGAAACTAAACCGGAAGAAAATGTGATGACGAAACGAGCATCGCTGGTTAACGAAAGTCCAGAGAGAAGCTCTGTGACTGAAGGAGCCTGCAATCAAGACCGACCCACGCGGCGGAAGAAAAGGCCAGCTCCTAAAGTTCTCCTCTGATCTCTAGATGTATACTATGAATGGTACATGCATTTGCACACACGCACACACATACTCGCATACATGCACACACAGTCAAAAGAATAAATGTAGTTTTAAAAACTAGTCAATATGGCAGGTTTCAGGGAGGGATTGGTGTTGAATTTGAACTCTGATACTCACACCAGTACAACGAGGAAGAAGAGGAATAAGGCAGACGATATGGTCCCATACACGATGCCCTGGATTAGTCCTCTCAGGAACACAGTGGAAATGGCGCTCTTATCTGAAATGGAAGGAACGAGAGCACAGTCTTCCTGAGGCTTCAGACTCTGACTCTCTTCCTTCTGCTCTGTGCTTGTTCTCATCCTGGTCTCCAAGGGCTGGACTTCCATCCCAGTCATACCAGACCTCTCTCCATTCACCTGGTATCAAGAAGATTCTGGACGTGTGGACTCCATATTGGTTCTTCCCCTCACAGCGAAGTCTCCTAATGATTTCCGGTTCCCACATGAGGTGGATGGAGCTGTTGGTCCAGGGTTCTAATGTGGAGGTGGTCGTGTGTAGGATGGCATCTGTGCTATTCACATTCGCAGGTTTTTCCCCCACCCACCACTGCACTGAAGGTGTGGGGATCCCATGGAAGGAACAGCTACATGTGAGTGTCCTCTTCAGCAAACAGGAGTAGTTGAGCAGCCTGGCGGGTGCTGTGGGGAAGAAGGGGCAGAGGTCAGAGAGGCATCCACACTTCCCCTCATTTCCTCCAAAGCCCAACTTCATTCATACTTATGTGCATATGTGTGTCTGTGTCTGTGCACGTGAGTACAGTTCCCACGGAGACCAGAAGAGGGCACTAGATCCCCTAGAGCTAGATTTACAGGTTTAGGCTGCCAAACACGGGTGTTAGGGGGAACTGAACCCAGTTCTTCTGCGAGAGAGGTGTGGTAGGTAGTTTGAATGAGAATGCTCTCCAGAGGCTTGTGCAGTTGAACACTCGGTCCCCAGTCGGTGGTGCTATTTGAGGAGGTTTAGGAGGTGTGGCCTTGTTGGAAGTATGTCACAAGGTGGGCTTTGAGAACTAAATTCTTAAGTCATTCCCTATGTGCTCTGCTTCCTGCTTATGGTAAAGGATATGGGCTCTTAGCATAATGCTCTAGTTACTAGGTCTCCCGTGATGACTCTATCCCTTTGGAACTATAATAAACATTCTTTCTTTCATAAGTCTCCTTCATCATGGTGTCTTATCACAGCAACAGAAAAAGTAACAAATGCACGTAATGAGCGTGCATAAATGAGCTCTCTCAGCCATTTAAGCCATCTCTGTAGCCCCCAGCCTTACTTGATTCTCAAAAAGATTTGGAAACTTTGAGACCCAGAGGGGTTCTCCTCCATTTTTTGGTGTTTGAAGTCCACACCAAACACAGACTTGACTCTTACCTGGAATCTCTCAGCCCCACAGGGTCAAAATATGACCACTCTTCTTCAGGGCCCAAGTCTTTCTCTGGGGCCCAACATTTCCCCCAGACTCTAGGTCCTGATAGTACCCAAGCACTCACAGACCAGTTGTAGCTTGACCACTTTACTGCTGGACAGGTTATCTAGGGATAGCTTTAAGTGGCATCTGAGATTAGTGCCCTGGTCCTCAGGTTTTGGGTCAACGGTTAGTGCTGAAGAGGGGTGGATGGAGATGGTCGTGTTGGAAGACATGCTGGGTCCTTTCCAGGAAAGGAAAAGAGTTTTGGGCTCTTGGCAGACGCCTTGCATGGTACAGGTCAAGGTCACAGGCTCTCCAGCCACACTGCTTTCTGGGATGTAAAGCTCTGGGTTTTGGGTCAGGTCTGGAGGAGAGAGAAAAAGGTTGTGTTTAGATTAGTGTTTTCCAGGTATGTCACTGCACAGTATTTCTGACCAGAACCCCTGGACTTCTTCCAACAATCCCACAGAACCTGGGATTGCCATGTTCGCCTGGTTTCTCACCAATCTGCTATCAGGAAGCCCCCTCCACCTCACCCCCAGGCGCATGCACAAGATGAAGGAGCTTATGTAAGCTTGATGCTGAACTCTGGATTTTTAAAAAACGATTTAAATTACATTATTTGCGGCTAGCAATATGTCTGAGCAGATAAAGGCAGTTGCCACCAGCTCCAACAAGTCCCCAGGACTCATAATGTGGAGGAAAGAACAGCCGTTCACAAGTTGTGACTTCTACACACACTCAGTGGCAAGCACGTGCACTGTATTGGTTTGTTTTCTATTGCTCTGATAAAGACATGACCAAAAGCTCCTGGGAAATAAAAGGGTTTATTTCATCTTACACTTCCATGTCACACTCCATCATTGAGGGGAATCATGACAGGACCTGGAGGAAGGAACTGAAGCAGAAACCATAGAGGAACTCTGCTAATTGGCTTTCTCAGTCTGCATTTCTATACAACCTAGGACCACTTGTCTTGGGGTGATACCACCCACGGTCGGCTGGGCCATCCTGCTAATAATCAAGAGAATGCCTTACAGACTTGCATAGTCCTTGCTGTCTGCCTTGCTCAGGATGGTCTCTTGTTCTTTGCTCAGAATTCCAGGCTAGCTGACCCGCAGCTTCCCAGGATCCTGCTGCCTCTGTTTTCTGTCCTACCTCAGGAATGCTGAGATTACAGATGTGTGTTACCAAGCCTTGTTCCATGTGGGTAAGCCTGGAACTCACTCTGTAGCCCAGGCTAACCTCAAATTCCTGGCATTTCTATCACCGCTGCTCTAAAGTGCTAAGATTACAAGGACTTTTGCTTCTGTTTCTGAAACTTCTATTTAGAGACGTGCCAACTGTACTTAAAGCATTAGGCCATTTTGCAAATTAAATAGCTAAGGTTTTGTAAATTTTACATTAGTTAATTTATGTGCAGCCAGGCATGCATGTGGAAGTCAGAAGACACCTTGCAGGAGTCTGTTCTTTCTTTCCATTACGTGGGTCCTAGGGATGGAACCCAGGTCTTTGAGCTTGGTGGCAAATGCCTTTATCCACTGACCACTCTATCACCAGTCCCTAGCTGGGTTAGTTTTGTTTGTTTGTTTGGTTGGTTTTTGTTGTTGTTGTTTTTAACATTTACTTTATTCATGCATACATGTGTGCACAACTGTGCATGTGTGTGTGTGTGTGTGTGTGTGTGTGTGAGAGAGAGAGAGAGAGAGAGAGAGAGAGAGAGAGAGAGAGAGGCCCAAGGTTTTATAAAGTAACCTGGTCACCAGAATTCCCTCTAGATTTCCTTCTTCCTAAACCACTGTGTGAGCCCAAACATCATGTGACAAGGAGAGTCCACCCTCCGCCCTCAGGACAGTACCTTTCTGAGCTCCTAGACCCACATAGAGCGAGTAGGTCCTGTTTTCTCTTCTGAGAGTGTTGTGGGTCATCAGGATGCAGTATTCCAGCTCCTCTGTGGAGACATCACCCGTGGGGGCCCTGGGCTGGATGGTACCCACCCGGAAGCTGATGTTTTCATTAAGCCTATAGCTCACAATGTTGGGATTTCTGAGAGATGCCTTGGAAAATTCAATCACACAAGGGACTGTACTGCACAGACCATCTTCCATTGCTGTCTTCTTGATGTCAACCAAAACTGGAGAAAGTAACCCTGTGGGAAGAGAGCTAAAATGGCAGTCTGTCCCACCTCAAGTTTTCAGAGTCCTGCCTGTCGATCGAAGGCTTACACCATTGTCTTTTCAGGACAGGTTTTGCATTTGCCCAGATCTGGGAAAGAAGTCACCTCAGAGGCCCAGAAAAGTCCTTCCTGGTAAGAGGGTCTCTATTAATATGCATCATTGGTCACACTTGAGAGTCTAAGAGTCATGTGATTTATGGCAGAGTCCTTGGGATATGTAGTATTGTTCATTTACAGTCTCTCTAGCTGCCACTCCCCCTCCCCCAACCCCGATCAAGTCACACTTGCCTGAAACGCCCTCTGGACACATGCATTACAGTTTTGTTAACTCTACACAAGACTAGAGATATCTAGGAAGAGGGAATCTCTATTGAGAGATTGCCTTCGTCACACCGGCCTCTGGGCAGGTGTGGGGGTGCAGGTCTGTGGGGCAGGTCTGTGGGGTGGGGGAGTCTCTTCTTGATTCCTAATGCACATGGGGAGGTGGGCTAGCCCACTGTGGACATGGTGCTATCCCTACCTGTGGACAGGTAGGTCTGGATTATCTAAGAAACTGAGCAAGTCATGGGGAACAAACCAGTAAGCAACATTCCTCCATGGTCTCTGCTTCAGTTTCTCCCTCCAGGTCCTTCCTCAGCTTCCCTTGACAACAGACTGTAACTGTAAGTTTAAATAAGCCCTTTCTTCCCCAAGTTGTCTTGTTTTGTTTGGTTTGGTTTTTTTGTTTTCTATTTTGTTTTGTTTTGGTTTTGGTTCTTTCTTTCTTTCTTTCTTTCTTTCTTTCTTTCTTTCTTTCTTTCTTTCTTTCTTTCTTTCTTTCTTTCTTGTCAGTGTTTTTACCACATCAGCAGAAACTATCCACAACCGCTGTGGCCTCACAGCCCCTCAGGCCCTCTGCAGGTGCAAACCCAGCTCTCTCTGAAACCCCGGACAACTGGGAATTGAAATGTTATTTTTTCATTGTACCTATCTGTCCATTTGCTTGCTCATTGTGTGTGCGAGCAGTCCTGCCTGCGTGGGTGTGTGCATGCTTCTGAAGGTCAGAGGACAACTAGCAGAAGTCAGTTCTCTCCTTTCACTATGTGAGTTCCAGACAGCAAACCCAAATCATAAAGCGTGAAGCAATCGTCTTAATCTGTTGAGCCCTCCCATGGCCTGAATTGCAATGTTACATTTACCCACTGCCTGCCCATCTTGTGACTCCTGGCTCACAGGCTCAGCCATATGTTGTGGAACTTACCCCCTCCCGGAGCCTATAAAAACAGACATGTCACTGGGCAGTGGTGGCGCACGCCTGTAATCCCAGCACTCTGGGAGGCAGAGGCAGGTGGATTTCTGAGTTCAAGGCCAGCCTGGTCTACAGAGTGAGTTCCAGGACAGCCAGGGCTACACAGAGAAACCCTGTCTCGAAAACAAACAGACGTGCCCCTCTCAGTCTTATGGAATTTAAGAACATCTCCGTTCAGGAGCCCATTGGGATACCTGTACCATCTGTCACTCTCCTAATGAAGCTCTTTGTGCATGTGTGTGTGTGTGTGTGTGTGTGTATGGTATGTGGTGTGTGTTGTTGTGTGTGTTGTGTGGTGTGTGTGTGTCTATGTGTTGCATATGTTGTGTGTGTGTGTTGTATGTGTGTCTGTATATGTGTTGTATGTGTTGTGTGTGTTATGTGTGTGTTGTATGTGTGTGTAGTGTGTGTGTGTGTGTGTGTGTGTGTAGCAGGTTGGTAATTCATCTCACCTTTCTTGCCACAGAGCCTGTAGCATTGCTATTTTTTATAATAAGCATCATTTTGATCTCTGGAAGTATCGAATGCTAAGGTCTGTCACAACTGCATGACCAGACCCCCTGGAAAGCCTTGTGCTCAAGGCTTGGTGGGCTCCGTGAGTGGGGGGCCCTGAACTTACACTTTGTGTGTCACTGTGCACTGCTGCCGAGAGAACTGTGCTGCCCGCACAACTTCCCTAGGAGAGGCCAACTGGGTGCTCGTACTTAGTCCCCGGCAACCCCCCCCTCACCATCTCTTCCCTTGCTAATCTTAATCTATGTGATTTTGATATAACTGGCCATCACCATAAAGACAAGTCTCTCGTTGGGACAAAGTCTCTAGCCTCGATTGGCCTCAAGCTAACTGTACAGCCGCGATTATGTGGATTTCTGATGTTTCTGCTCCCAGTTCCCAGCTCCTGAGATGATGGTGTGCACCACTACACACCGCTTTACACAATTCAGTGCACCAAACCTGGGGCCTCGGGCATGCTAGGCAAACACCTTCCAGGTGTGGGTTCGATTCCCAGATCCCACGACAAGTAGCTCACAACCATCTGTGACTCCAGCACCAGGACACTGGACACTTGTGGTCTCTGTGGGCACCAGACCACATGTGCATATGTGTGTATGTCCACACAGAAACACATACATTCATACACATAATTAAAAATAATGAATCTTTTAAAAAGTAACATTTTTTTTTTAATTAAAAGAGAGACTATGTGTTCTGTTGGAAATGGGACTTCTATATCAACCTTCTATCCCTGGCCAAGGCTCAGGGAATATTGAGAAAGAAGGGGCAGAAAAGATGGAGGATGGATGGAGCTGTAGCTGTGACTGCTGCCTTCTCGATATGGTGTGGCTCTTGCAGTCATGGGCTCATAGCAGGTGCAGTCACCCGCACAAGATCAAGCCAGCTAAAACTGGCAGCACAAATGGTGGAGGACCTACTGACAGCTGTGGGAGGAGTCACTTTTCTTTGGGAGGTGGCTACTGGTAGGCTGCCCATGTTGCACTGGATAACCCCTACCCTATGACCTCTGCACAACAAGAACTGGACTCAGTAGCTAAAAATAAACACACAGGCAGACTTGAAGTTGGGAGGAGGTATTGGGAATGTCCTGGAGGGTCTCTAGAGCAGGGGCGTGGGTGGATATGATCAAGTTACACTGTATACATGTATGAATTATTCATACAGAATGAATAAAAATAGTGTTCTTTTTAAAAGAATAATTTAATGGAATAGGGCCTGCGGATGTGGCTCAATTGGTAAGGTGATAACTCCAAACCACCCGTTTCCTGTAAGTTGTATCAATAAACCCATTGGGTCTCCAAATTGGACTCTAATAAGTTATTCCTCTGGTGTGTTTGCCCGCTCTGTATGCAGTGAATAGAAATAGTCTCTTGGGGGAAGTTACACAGTTCCAGAGCCCATGTGGTCCTCTGTAATAACACTGTGGACTGCACCTTAGCTGTAGCTCATGGCAAACAATTATCCCTTCACCTCCCCTTCCACTGTCCCAGGTGATGGTCTCACGATGTGTGTTACTTACCCAAATACAGCAGAAGTAGGGACGTGAGCCCCCACAGCATCTCAGGGACAAGAGAGAACAGGGATGTTTCCTGCTGCTGACTCCGGTCACAGACAGAATGTCCTGTAGGGCACGATTTGGGATGGGTGAGAACAAGGGTGGCCGAAGAGGCAGGTAGTGGGGGAAGAAATAACGTTGCTACCTAATGGAGCCCTTTGTCTCCTCAATCACACGTAATATCGCCTCGCCTTGGGAGCTGGGTTCCTCTTGGCAACAGATGCTGGGAGCTTTGAGGACAGGCATCTTCCCCGTGACTCCCTGAGAGCCTAACATATCTGCTCTCTTCTCTCTAACTATCTTGTCTGTCTTCTTCCTCCTTCAAGATCTGGGGCACTGGGTTCACTTTAGCCCACAAAGCAATCTCAAGGTTTGTGATAAGGTTTTAGACTGATGGTTGTTATGAAACCACAATTGTCCCATAACCTACACATGCACACACACACACATCCACATTATAAATAGGGCAAAAAAGTAAATACTTTAGTGTGTGTGTGTGTGTGTGTGAGAGAGAGAGAGAGAGAGAGAGGGAGATCCTTGAAGCTGTAATAGCAGGTGGTGATAAGCCCTCTGGATGGGGACTGGAAATCTCTCTCAGATCCTCTCTGCAAGAGTAATTATCCCCACTGAGCCATTTCTCTAGCCCTTATATTTGACATTTTCAGACAGCGTCTCCCGTAGCACAGGCTGCTCTCAAACTCCCTACTAACTGGGCCTGAATCGGAACCTCTGGTCTTCCCGTGCCCATTTCCCAATGCTGAGATGCCATGCCTGGCTTACAAGTTCAGATCAAAGAGGGGAACCGTTGTTCTGTGTTGGTTCCTGCATCTCAGGGGTGAACGGCATCGCCAGCACTGCCCTCCTCTCTTTCCTCACCTTTGAGCTGGGAGCTCTTCTCCTGGCTCTGTTTTGTTTGGGAGTCTCAATACTGCCGCCTGCCGACGCTGACCTAGAATCCCCTCTAGTCCTGTCTGGTTTTAACCTCCTGTTCTTCTTTACCCCTGTTCTTCTTTGGATGCCAGCAGAGACCAGAAAAGGTCATTGGATCCTCTGGAGCTGAAGTTATAGGCAGTTGGGACTTAAACTCCAGTTCTCAGCAAGAGCTGTAAGCACTCTTAACTGATGAGCCATCTCTCCAGTCGCAACAGCAACGTTTTGTCCCTTCCTCTAAACGATCAATTTCTTCTCCAATTCTACCTCCTTCCTGGTCTTGGTTTCCTAGGGCTCCCGGCTCCTCAGCATTCCTTCTCTTGGGTATTACAGAGAAACTTAGCAGAAAGCATCCAGTAAGGGGGCTGACTGAAAGTTATAGATACTGACTGGGGAAGTTAGATTCTAGAGGGGCACACTGGGCTGATTTAAGGACGCAATGCCCACCCGATGAGCCCACAGGAGGGATGAAGTCGCGTAGACTTGGCAGGACTGAAGTTGAGGAAGCCTAACTGATCAGCCCAGACACTGGCCTCTGCAGAAGCCCCGCCCACACAGGTACCAACGAGCAGGCGCATGCCTGTTCAGAACAAATCAGAGTCTGAAGGGGCCAAGAGGGAGCCCGTGGAAGGCGGGGCCGCCGCAGCGGATTTCTCTCCTCAGAGCCGGTCCCTTAGCAATCAAATCAGCTCTGTAGAGCAGAGCCTCTACCAGTTAAGAGATGTTTTTACATTTCTGGATCAGGTGGATCTAGGCTCTGCAAGAGCTTGGGTTAGCCATCTCTTAAAGGACGATTGTACCTCAATACCTCCGCACAAGAAGGTGATGGGTGAGTGGAAGGTATTGATCCAGCAACCAATGCCTGGCCAAGCTTGACTCCCACAGAAGACATTGTGTGTACCCCTTCATTTCCTACCCTGTCAATAAGTCACCTATAACCAACCAAACAAGACTTAGGAGGAAGCCAGACCTCCCTGCTCTCTTTCCAGCGTGGCCCCATCACTTCCTCTTTGTTCCTTTTGTTGTGAGATAGGATTTCACTCGGAAGGTTGACCTGCTACTGGAACGCACTAGGCATCCCAGGATCGCCTTACGCCTGAAGTTCCGGGGTTACAGGCGCAAGCCGTCACAGGTGGCTCTTCCATCTCTCCTTCCGTCTCCTTTTCCTCTTCTTTGACAAACCTGCCAACACTCACCCCTCCCACCTCATATTCTGGTCCCTCTCTGAGGGATTTCTATGGAGGAAGGAAGCCCAAGCCAGTTTAGAAGGTTCTGTTTTCATCAGTGGTTCATATAGCTGCTTCCTTTGAATTCAAATGGTTATGTTAGAGCAAAGGAAGAAAAACACAAGCCCAGGGAGCTCCTGAAACGTACAAGATTTACAAGACCTGTCCCTGTGTGTGTGTGTATGTGTGTGTGTATACACACACACATATATGTATATAAAGATATTTAAATAAGTATATAAATATATACACATACATGTTTACTTATACACACATATACATACATATATGCATGTATATATCTATGCATATATGTATATGTGTGTATGTATACACACACATATATATATAAATATATATGGCCTGTCAACACCTGTTAACACACAGATTCACACACACACACACATGCACGTACGCACACACATACACATACACATGCACATATACATATACATACATATACATATATACACATACACATAAACATACACATACATACACATACCTATATGTACATATATACATATATACATGTATACATATATACATGTATGCATGTATACATACATACATATACACATATACACATATATACATATACACACATGCACATATGCACATATACACATATACACATATACACATATACACATATATACATATATACATATATTCCACAGTGGCTGCTACAGAGAGACTCAACTCCTGCCCCAATTGCCTGCAAGCTGTCCCAGGAGCTCCAGGGCTGCACCTGCCATGAGCCATCGCCCATCCTGGAGTGGGCTTTTTTGGGGACACAACTGCCCTTGAGTCGTCCAGGTTCCTCTTTGTAACCCCTCACCTATACTCCTGTAGCTCAGAAACCTCACTGGTGCACCAAGCTAGATTTGGGTGTGTCTTTGGTCTGCTACTGGTGCTCTCCTTGGGGTGGATAGCTAGATGTTTCATGTTCAGACCTCCCCAGGAAAAGTCACTCAACACCTGTCAACACAGACTCACACAGATAAGGCTACACTAGGGCTGGAGAGATAGCTAAGCAGGTAAAGGCTCTTGCTGTGAAGCCTGATGACCGGAGTTTGAACCCCAGGGTCCACATGGTAGAAGGAGAAGGCCACTCCCACAAGTTGTCCACTGACCACCATATGGGCATTCACAGTCAGGATGAATGAGGTACAATAAAAAACAAAGCCACACTGATGGGAACTCATTTTTCCAAATTACTAAGCACAGGACGAAGTAGTACTCCCAGAGTGGAGATGAAAGCTAAACTTGGGACTTGGAGAGATGACTCAGAAGTTAACATCATTCATCATTCTTGCAGAAGACTCAGGCTCAGTTCCCAGCACCTGCATTGTGAGCACAGGCTCACAACTGCCTGTGACTACAGCTCTAGTAGACCCCTCTTAAGTCTCTCTCTCTCTCTCTCTCTCTCTCTCTCTCTCTCTCTCTGCCTTTCTCTGTCTCTACTCCCTCAACTTCTCTCCCCCTCCCCTGAATAAGCTCTATTCTATACAATACTGTTTTGTGCCTGGTCCCTCATGGGGAAAGAATGCCTCAACATGGGTCCGTAGAGGAACCTCCTTCCCCCACACCTTACCAAGCCTTCACCAAACAGATCCCTGGTTTCCCTTTCTTTTTATAAAACATAACACTTTACATCTTCCCAGGAAAGTCATAAAGCTCTGTAATGTTCTCCTGAAAAGAACATTACAGAGTTCTCCTGAGAAGGCTCACAGCCTCTGTTTTAGCTCTGCCCCTTCCAAAGACACCACACGCACCATATCTCTCATGCAGAGAGCAATCTCTCTCTCTAGATCTGCTCATTCCTCTGCTTTGCTCCAAACCTTGCAATGGTTCACGATGAATCCATCCATCTATTCAAGTACTTCACGAACAGTTCTGCATGCATTTTATATTTTAGACACCATTCCCAGTACACAGGGAGGTTCCTGTGACAGGCACATTCCTGTGCCCGAGGAATCAAAATTCTGAGGGTCAGGATGTGGTCCCATGACACAGTGTTTTCCAATGTTTTAACTTTGAGTTCGCATTCATCATGGCATATTTTCTCCACCTGTGAATCTGGGTACCACTTTTCACAACCTAGTCTCCACTCAAGTATACTTTATGCGAGCCTACAGAAATTTAAGGCAGAGAGATAGCGGTGGGAGGTCTTGTAAAAGGTTTCACCTGCTAAGCACTGACATTAGAATTGGATTAAAAATAATGGCTTGTGCGAGCTTCTGTGTGTGTGTGCGTCCTCTGTCTTTGTCTCTGTGTCTTTGGGCCAATCTGTGGAACTGGTTGTAAAGAAAGGAATGAAAATCCCTTGTTTCACAGTGCCATGTGTATTTTTTCTCCCCTGTGACTCTGCCCCAGAGTGAGACATATATCTTTTAGCTTGCCCAAATAACAAATCAACTAGGAGACCTTCAAAAGTCCCAAGAGCAGGCCCAAGAGTAGTCTCCATCCCGTGGAGTGTATGGGATGGACAGAGGCTGAGAGGGAGGGCTTAGTGAGCTCAGATTCCCAGAACCTCAAGTTTATTATGGACTTGGGGCTTCTGGGGTCTCCATGGGTTTTTGTAATTCCAGGGGTAATAGGAACTTTGTATGTGACGCAGTTTCCATGGTCTTCCTTGGCTTCGGGTTATCATCCTTTTCCTGGAAGATGAGAAAGGAGCGGGGCAAAAAATGCTGATGTAACCGATTTACAGGGGAAGGAGCCACACCCGAAGATGAACTCTAAGTAAACACGGATCAAATGTTGACTTAAGTTTCCTCACCATTCCTTGACTGGAGCCTATGAACCCTCTCTCTTCCCTCTGGCCCCTCCCTGATGCAACTATGGGCTCCCAGAATATCCCTCAGATTCCTGAGGCATTGTATACGACGTCCTCCTGCAGGTTTTTCTCCAGGCTCTGGATCACCTTACCCTCTGACTTGGTTCTCTTTCTGGAAAGACACCGCTCCCTGCCAGCTTGGCGACTCTCTAAGAGCAAACGCTGAGTGTGCCCCATTCCTGGGACCTCGCACTGCACAGCCTGCAGATTGGGAGACACTGCAGGAAGTGCTGGTGGGATTGAAGAGATGCTGTGCATTGGTTTCTATTCTTATTGAGGACCAAACAAATCCCTGCAGCATAGCGAGGGAAGGTTTATTCCGGCTCACAGTTCAAGAAAGCGTACAGCCCACCGAGGCAGGGCGGTAATGGCGAGAAGAGTCTGAGGCAGCTCTGGTCACACTGAGTCTCCAGTCAGGGAGCAGAGAACAGACAGAAACTGTGACCAGGGTGCGGGAGCTTAAACTCCATCAGCACACACCCTCACTTCCCTTAGCCAGACTCTACCTCCTAAAGGTTCCATAGTCTTCCACAACAGCACAACTAGCTGAGAAACAAGTGTTCAAATTACACAAGCCTGTGTGTGTGTGTGTGTGTGTGATTCATGTGCAAAGCACTACACTTGGTTTATCCACAAAGGGAGGATACTAGCTCTGTGCACAAGGCCTTAGGAGGGTTCCGGTGAGGTGGTTGGAATGAGAAATTTCCCTCATGGGCTCTTGTATCTGATGACTTAGTTGCCCCCTCCAGTTAGTGGCACTGTTTAGGGAGGTCATAGAGCTTTTGTGAGGTGGAGCCCAGCCTTCCTAGAGGAAGCATGTCACTGGGGCTGGACTTTGAGTGCTTATAGTCTCTCCTGGCCCATTTACTGTCTACACCTGGCTTCTGACTTGCATTTTAACATGTGAGCTCCCTTCTCCTGCCTACTACCACCAGCACAATGGACTCTTGAACCCTCTGGAACCACAAACCCAAACAAACTCTTCTTGGTCTTAGTGTTTTATCACAGCAATAGAAAATAACTAATAGCAGCCAAGTGCCTGTGGTTCTGCAGACTCACAGATGACAAATAAAACCGAGGCAAGCACTCTTCCATCCAAGATGTCCTGGGGCTGTAGGGATCAGGGCGAGGGAAGGATCAACCTGGGGATTTGGTTTGGATGAGAAATTAGATGCAGGCTCTCCTGTGTTGACCGTTTGGTCTCCATCTGGAGGTACTGTTTTGGGGGGGTTGTAGAACACTTGGGGATGGATGAACGGCTGTAACAGGTGGCTCAGTTAGAGCCTGGCCTTCCTTCCTGCCTGAGCTCTCTACTTTTTATTTTTGGGAGGAGGGGTGTTTTTAAGATGTGTTTTTATTTAGTTGTGTTTGTGTGACTATGTGAGCATGTGTATACATGCCGACGGAGGCCAGAAGAGGGCATGAGATCCTCTAGAGCTAGAGTGAAGTCAGTCGTGAGCTGTCTGATGTGGATGCTTGGAACAGAACTCAGGTCTTCTGGAAAGGGCAGGAAGTGCTCTTAGCCACCAAGCCATCTCTCCTGCCAGAAAAAAGGTGGTTTTGGGTAATAGTTCAAGGGGCAGTCCTTCACGATGGGGAACTCAAGGCAGCAGGAACTTGAAGCAGCTGATCACATCACCAGCACAGTCAGAAAACACAGAAAAGAACTTCTGCATGCCAGCTAGTGGTCATGATTTGATAGGTCAGAATCATGGCTCTGATTCTCCACTTATACCGTTCATGATCCCAGCCAGGGTATATATAGTGCCACCCACAGTGAGCAGGTCTTCCTGCCTCAATCAGTGAAATCAAGGCAGGCCCCACAGGCATGTCCAGAGACCTGTCTCCTGAGTATGTCTACATTCTGTCCAGCTGACAGCTAGCACTGGTCATCACAGACTGTACCCCTTGAACCATGAGCCAAAACAAATCCTTTAAGTTGCTCCTGTTCAGGCATTTGGTCTCAGATCTGAGACTTAAGGACTACCCAGTCTCCAAGCACTTGGCCAAGACTTGGGCCTGAGGCTGTAGGTGGCTGCTGCCTGCTGAACACCAGAGGCCAAACCTGTGTTTTCCACTCTGATGCTACCACTACTGCTGGGTAGTGTGTGGGTGTAATTAGTTCTCTTCCCAGTGGGGATTCAGTGTGTCTGTGTGTGTGTGTGTGTGTGTGTATGTATGTATTATATGTGTGTATATTCTATACATACATACATATGTATGTATGTATGTATCTCTATGTGTATGGAGTATATGTGTGTGTATGTATGTATGTATGTTTATAACTGTATATGTGTATGTTGTGTGCATATGGTCAGTATGTGGATTTATATGGATATGTGTGTGTATGTGGTGTATATGCTATGTATGTATAGTGTATGTACACACATGTATGTGTTATTTATGGTGTGTCTATGTGTCTATGTGTGTATGTGTATGTTTATGGAGTGTACATGTGTGGTATATATAGTGTAAATGTGTGCATGCAGCCGGGCGGTGGTGGCGCACGCCTGTGATCCCAGCACTCTGGGAGGCAGAGACAGATGGATTTCTGAATTCGAGGCCAGCCTGGTCTACAGAGTGAGTTCCAGGACAGCCAGGGCTATACAGAGAAACCCTGTCTCAAAAAAAACCAAATCCAAAAAAAAATGTGTGCATGCTACATTTGTGTGTGGTATATATGTATTGTGTGTTGATAATTCTAATTATCCTTTAAATTATGTATCTTAATTTATCCCATGATGCTCTTGGAGTCTCAACTTCAGCACCTGTAAAACAACCTGCAAGGTCATTGCGCCTTATACAGCCCACAGGTTGGGCAGCATCTCTCCAAAGCAGCATGTAAGCTCTCTCCTGCTAACACTGTTCTGCTTGACTGGATTCCTCTTGGGGGGGCACTCACCGAGAGCTGCTCCTCACAGGGTGGCTTAGTTCTGGATTTCCGAGGCTGCTTGGACTTCACCTGGGATCCCTGGTCTGTTCCAACCACAGAGTCCTGTTCTCTCATCTGGGCCCACTTCCTTGCCTGCTTCGTCCTGAGAAGTTTCACTCTAAGGAAATGTGTTTGTGGTCAGTTCTTCTCTGCACCCCCATGTGGGCTCTGGCTGTGATCAGCATCCAAATCTGGAGCCTCAATAGTACTGCCAGCTTGCTGTTGGATCTCGGGACTGCCACCTAACTTCTCTGCTCTCTTAACTACTGAGCCATCTCTGCACTTCCTTGTCATTTGTTTGTTTGATTGATTGATTATTTATTGAGACAGAGTGTTATGTATCCTCCCAAGCCAGCCTTGAACTCACCACATTAAAAATGACCTTAAACTTCTTATCTTCCTGTCTCTACCTCCTAAGTGCTGGGAATCTGGGCCTGAGCCATCACACTCAGAGTATGCAGTGCTGGGGTTGAAACCCGCCGCTCCGCGTGTGCCCGGCAAGCACTCGACCACCTGAGTGATATTCCCAGCCTGCATTTGCCTTCGAACCAACCTCTTCTTCACGCTGTACCACCTCACTCCTCTTCTCCTCTCCCCTGATAGACAGTCACCCAGTCCCAATTACCACCCTTCTCACTGCCAGATGGCATTAGAGGGGGTCAGGCCCTGATGGTGGCATTAGGGACTTTATGAGAAAGGATGCTTGCTGGGGATCCCAGCTTGTGATACAGCAAGAAAGCCCTCGCTGGCTCTAGGTGCCGGCACTGTGCTTCTGCACTTCCTCAGCCTCTGGAGCCCCGAGATAAGTAAACCTCTGTGCTTCATAAAGTAGCTCACCTCAGCTGTTTTGTTGCAGCAACGTGAACTGAGCTAAGACATACTCACATGAAGGGGAGGAGGCAGAGAAAGAGGAGTGTGATTGCCATGGCTGCGTAGACAACGCCCCGTAGCAGAGCTTCCAGGAAAATCTGGGGAGCCAAAGGGCCCCTACCTGGAAGCAGAAGGCATTTCAGTAAGGCTTTCTTTTTGTAAGTAAAGAAAAAAATCTCTAAATTGTGTGTGTGTGTGTGTGTGTGTGTGTGTTGCATCTCATGCACCACAGTGTATATATGGCAGTTAGAGGACAAGTTGCAGCAGTCTGTTTTCTCCTGCCGCCGTGTGGCGCCTGAGGACTGAGCTCAGGTTGTCAGCCTTGGCAGCACCTTCACCTTTCCCTGTGAAGCCATCGTGCACCCCCTCAGGAAGCCTTTAAGACCTCAGATTCAGATTCCAGGCTGTGCCCCCTCTTCTGCCCTCAGTGCCAGTCCCCCCTACCCCCCCACCCCCGTTCACTGCCCTCACCCAGTCTCCAAGTCCCCACCCTCACTTGACATCAGTAGGATGCTCAAACCATGGATGCCATGTTGGTTCTTTCCCTCACAGAGAAGAACTGTGCCCATTTCCAGGTCCTTGGCCAGGCTGAGGGTGCTGTTGTCCCAGGGACCAAGTGTGGTAGAGGTCACCTGGAGGTGGCCATGTCCAGTGTTTACATCCACAGGAACACCGTCCACCCACCACTGCACAGAGGGTGTGGGGATCCCATGGAAGGAACAACTGCACTGTAATGTCTTCTCCATAGAGCAGAAGGAGTTAAGCAGTCTGGCAGGTTCTGTGGAGAGGAAGGGTCAGGGGTCAGGGGTCAGGGGTCAGGAAGAAGACCTGACTTTCTTTATTGATCTTCCTTCAGGACCCAGTCTTCTTTTCTATGTTTGTCCTACTGAGGGTGAAACTCAAAGCCTCCTACATGCTAGATAATGCTCTACCACTGAGCCACACTCCCAGTGCCTCACTGGGGACTCTGGGCAGGTCCTCTCCTGCTGAGCCTGGCTCTCAGCACCTTCCTGGGGTTTCTAGAGATGATGTCTAATCCAGAATGACGCTCTGTCCTGCACACCGTTCTCTCCTCTTTCTTCATAGTCCTGTCTGCAGCTTCCCCAGACAGCTCTAGAAGTGCTGTTTGTCCAACTCACCGAGCTGTGGCTGTAGGGGGTCCATGTGTAGCTGCAAGAATTCCTAGGCGTACGATGCTATTCCCTGTGGGGAGTGAGGTGATGACAGCTGAAAGAAGATGGGGAAGTGGGTGAGCAGAAACGTCCTGACCACGCAGGTACTTGACACCCTCTTGATCATCCCAAGCATCAGATGACCCGGAGAAGCAAGAGTTACATGGGACAGGATGTGCGAGCATATCTAGGGGTAGGGAACATCCACTATGATCCTCTGCAAAGCCCCAATACTGTGTATCTGGGGCATTTCAAGGTCCTAAAAGCTAGTAGGGACGCATGGAAGGATGGTTCACTGTGCAGAGATGGGATGGAGACGTGTTTCTTTGGAATTCTTCCACTAGGGCTATTTAAGAAAGGGCCAGGTTGGGAATGACTGAAGGCAACCACGGAAGAGACCGCTGTTGTTACTGAGAAAGAATGGCGCACCTGCGTTGAAATGCGAGGGACGGGGGAAGGATTCAGAGGGCTGGGTAGAATTTAGGCTTTTTTGGCATTCCTTGCACTGTCCAGAAATGAGTCATCAATCAGAAGTTCATGGCCAGATGTGGTGGCTCACTCCCGTAGTCATATGACTTAGAAGACTGAAACAGGAAGACAGCTGTAACTGGCTGTAGAGAGTGGGCTAGTCTCTGCTCATGAGTACCAGGGTCGCAGGAAACAAACAAAGAACGATTGTTCCTACCCCTCCCTCCTCCCTCCCCCCAAGGAAGAAACCACTACCCAGGTTTCCTGGTCACAAGTGCTCCTTACATTGCCACCAAACACGAGCCTCATTTTTGTACTGTCAATTTTTCCTTCCTTTCCCAACTTAAAACCCCAGAATAAACCCAATATCTGCATCCTGGCCCAAGTTCTGCTGGTAAATCACCACCACATCACTCTGATCAAATACCATCCCCTCTCCAACGCTGTTTTCAGCTTCACATGGGTGGGAGTTGCTGCTGGCGACATAGGGATCCACCTGGCATTATAATTCTGATTTCTTCCCGCTCCCCTCGGCCGGCTCAAAGGAGTACAGCTGGGAGGGCTCCTCACCGGTCCCTTCCTGGTTTTCCTCTGTTCATCACTTCTTATTTTACTTCACATCTTGTTCTCAGGGATCCACCAAATTATTTTCCCTCAGCACGCTTCTATCTGCCTGTCTCCGTAGCCTCCTTGCTAGTCAAGTGCTCTCCAACTGTTAGATTTTTTTTTAATTTTTTTTAATTTTTAATTTTTTTGTTTGGCTTTATGTGGACTCTGATGTAGCCCAGGCTGGCCTTTCTATATAGTTGAGGATGATCTTGAAATCCTGATCCTCCTGCCTCCACCTCCGAGAGCTAAAATAATTAGTGTGTAATTAGAATTAATTGACCAAGAGACTGTCGGGAGCCTAATTAATGTATTAACCTGGCAGGTTATGACAGATATGGATTATTGGATTACTGATTTATGAAGCTACCTCACATGGTCACTAAACTGATCGTTAACTCACAGACTTCTTGCTTGTTCTATGAGAGTGGTGATCCACTTGCTTCTTTTCTGGTTAACTTGGTGACATACTGAAGGTGACTCAGGGGTTGACAGGATGAAGAAGAGCATGACAGAGACGGGACAAATAAGTGACAGAGAGGTGACAGGTTGACTGGGTGACCGAGGGGAGCAAGATGAACAGCTGACCAAATGCTGAGGGCTGACAGACGGGCTAGCGTAGAAAGAGGCACCTGGCGAGCCGACCGACCGGTGTGCAGCCGCTCTCTGCTGCCGATCCAGGATCGGCTTTAGATGAGCCAAGGAGCTCGCGGTACCTTGGAGCTGAGGCTGCCGGGCGGCCTAACCGCTCCGTGGCTACCGCGTGAGAGGTCCAGGAATGCCACTGGCTGAGGACTGCTTGACTAAGGGAGAAACTCTGTGTCCCCAGGAGGTGGTCTTCAGGGACAAACAACTTCCATGCACAAGAATTCCATAGACTCTCCCACAGGCCCAGGTGGCCCGTCATCTATCTTAGGTCTGCCAGACTCTAGCCACAAGAGGGGTGCAATACAGTCTTTGCAGTGTGTGTGTGTGTGTGTGTGTGTGTGTGTGTGTGTGTGGTGGTGGTGGGGTGCACGCCTATGCGCATGCGTGTCTATCTGTCTGTCTCTGTGTGTCTGTCTGTCTGTCTGTCTGTCAGTGACCTGGAGAGGTATAAGCATCCTACCCAGCAGCCAACGAATAGCTGCACTCCTATGCTACAGCCAATCAGCGAGGTTATAATGCACAGACACCACAGTCAGGAGCTGAACTTGCAAGTCCCGCCCCTCTTTGTTGTGGCTCTGAGCCAATCAGAAGCTAGTATGAGCCGCTGGAACTCAGGCGGGAGTTTCCTCAGCAAGGCCTTTCAAGACCACTCTCATGAAATCACACCTTGGCCTCCAGTCCTGCTTATTTGCTTTCCGGTTGGTAAGCCCTGCTTGATTTTCTTCTACTTGACCCATTACACATACGTTCTGACCCATTTCACATTTTCCAGACTGCATTTTAGCTAAAAGATTATATTAAAATTGTATTTATTGACTGCCTCACTAAGACTTGCAGTTCTTGTCACGTTTTGTTGACAAGTTTTCGCAACCGTCTCTCGAGGTTGAAGTACTTGACTGTGCTTCATACACAATGAATATAGCCGTAATCACGGGCAGGGTGAAGGAGCAGGACATCAGGGGTTCACGTGCTACAGGTTCGCTTAACTTCCTAAGATGCTGTCAAGTGGACACCTTAACCTGCTCCATATCAGCCACACATGACAAGAGTCATTTTATAAATTTAGCCATTCTGGTGTGTGTGTGTGTGTGTGTGTGAGAGAGAGAGAGAGAGAGAGAGAGAGAGAGAGAAGGAGGGAGGGGGAGGGGAGAGAGGGAGGGGGAAAGAAGAGGGAGGGGGTGAAGGAAGAGAGGGAGGAGAGAAGGAGAGGGATGGAGGGAGGGAGGGAGAGACTGGCTCACTGAGATTTTAATTTGCATTTGCCTGAGAATCAATATAACATTCTTATGCTTTTTTGTTGTTGTTTCTTTTTAATTTTTTTATTCGATATAATTTATTTACATTTCAAATGATTTCCCCTTTTCTAGCCCCCCACTCCCTGAAAGTCCCGTAAGCCCCCTTCTCTTCCCCTGTCCTCCCACCCACCCCTTCCCACTTCCCCGTTCTGGTTTTGCCGAATACTGCTTCACTGAGTCTTTCCAAAACCAGGGGCCACTCCTTCTTTCTTCTTGTACCTCATTTGATGTGTGGATTATGTTTTGGGTATTCCAGTTTTCTAGGTTAATAACCACTTATTAGTGAGTGCATACCATGATTCACCTTTTGAGTCAGGGTTACCTCACTTAGTATGATGTTCTCTAGCTCCATCCATTTGCCTAAGAATTTCATGAATTCATTGTTTCTAATGGCTGAATAGTACTCCATTGTGTAGATATACCACATTTTTTGCATCCACTCTTCTGTTGAGGGATACCTGGGTTCTTTCCAGCATCTGGCAATTATAAATAGGGCTGCTATGAACATAGTAGAGCATGTATCCTTATTACATGGTGGGGAATCCCTGGGTCATTCTTATGTTTTTTAAGTTAATTATTTTCATATTTTACATCCTGACCCTCCTCTCCACCCAGTCCTTCCCATTCCCCTCTCCCTCAGTCTGCTCCTTCTCCCCGTCTTTTTTTTTTTCAGGAAAGGAGGGGCCTTCCATGGGTATCCCCCAGCCTTGGCACATCGACTTGAAGCAACACTAGGGTCATATCCTATTGAGACGATGAGGCAGCCCAGTAGGGGGAACGGGTTCCAAAGGCAGTCAACAAAGTCAGAGAAGTCCCCTGCTCCTGCTGTTCGGAGTCCCATATGAAGATCAAGCTACATGACTGTTACATGTGTGCAGAGGGCCCAGGTCAGCCCCACGCGTGCTGTCTGGTTGTCCCGGGTTCAGTCTCTGAGCTCCTGTGTGCCCTGGCTGACTCTGTGTGTGGTTGACTCTGTAGGTTTTCCTATGGTGTCCTTGACCGCTCTGGCTCCTACAATCCTTCCTCCCTCCCCTTCTGCAGAATCCCCTAAGTGTTTAGCTCTGGGTCTTTGCATCTCTTTCATCCCATTGCTGGGTGAAGCCTCTCTGAGGACAGTTGTGCTAGGCTCCTGTCTGCAGTGCAGCAGACTATCATAGCAGTGTGGGCTTCCTCTCATGGAACGGGCCTCAAGGTGGACCAGTCATTGGTTGTCCGGTCCCTCAATTTCTGTTCCATCTTTACCTCTTCACATCCTGTAGGCAGAGCTAATTGTAGATTAAGGTTTATTACTTGGTTAGTGTCCCAGTCCTTCCACTGGAAGTCTTGCTTGTTGGTACATGGCTAGTTCAGGCTCCATGTTCCCCATTGCCAGGAGTTTTAGCTGGGGGTCACTCTCATAGATTTCTAAGAGTTCCCACTGTCCAAGGTTTCTAGCTTGTTTTAGAAATACACCCCCTCCAATTCCAGTTGTCTCTCTGAGTACTCTATTGCTCTGCTCTGACCCTGCCTGATCACCCCTGTTCCCAACCCCAGCTCTCCCCCACAATGTCTTGCCCCATCCATCCATGATGTCTATTTTCCCTTCTTAGTGAGAGTCACACATGTCCCCTTAAGGCATCCTTGTTTCTTAGTTTCTTTGGGTCTGTGGATTGTAACATACTTATCCTTTATTTATGGCTAATATCCACTTGTGAGTATATACCATGCTTGTCTTTCTGGGTCTGGGTTACCTTACTCAGGATGATCCATCTATCTATCTCGCTATCTCTATCTATCTGCCTATCTCTATCTATCTATCTATCTATCTATCTATCTATCTATCTATCTATCTATCTATATCTATCTATCTCTATCTATTTATCTATCTTTCTTTCTTCCTTCTTCTTTTACTTCTTCTTCTTCCTCTTCTCTCTCTTTCTCTCTCTCTCTCCATCCCTCCCTCTCTCCCTGCCTCCCTCTCTCCTTCTCTCTTTCTTCCTTCCTTCACTTTACACCCCAATCACTGTCCTTCCTCCTGGTTCCCCCTCCCACAGCACCTACCCCCACCCTTACTTCTTTTCTCCTCTGAGAGAACTGGAAACCCATCTCCACCCTGCCCAGGAATTTCCTAACACATCAAATCTCTGCAGGGCTAGGCACTTCTCCCACTGAGGCCAGAAAAGACAGCTGAACTAGGAAAATGGATTCCACAGACAGGCAAGAACTTTAGGGATAGCCCCAACTCTGGTTTGTGACTCACATAAAGACCCAGCTGCACATCTGCTACATATGTGCTGGGGACCTAGATCCAGCCCTTGTATGCTCTTTGGTTGGTGGTTCAGTCTCTGAGAGCCCTCAAGGGTCCAGGTTAGTTGACCGTTGGTCTTCCTATGGAGTTCCTATCTCCTTCAGGGCCCTAAATCTGTGCCCCAAGTTTTCTATAAGAATCCCAGAGTGCCATCCAATGTTTGACTGTGGGTCTCTGAGTCAGATGCTGGGTGAACCTCTCAAAGACAGCCATGCTAAGCTCCTGTCTGCAAGCCTGACAGAGCAACATCAGTAGTGTCAAAGATTGGTGTTTGCCAATGGGGTAGGTCTTTAGTTGAGCTGGTTATTGTTTGGCCATTCCCTCAGTCTCTGCTCCATCCCTGTGCCTCAATTTCTTGTAGGCAGAATACATTTGGGGTTGAAAACTTTGTGGTTCAGTTGGTGTCCCTGTCATTCCACTAGAGCTCCTGCCTGACTACAGGAAGTGGACTCCTCAGGTCCCATGTTCCCACTCTGCTGTGAGTCTCAGCTAAGGTCACCTACATTGATTCTTGGGAGCCTTTCCTATCCCAGTCTATCTATCTATCTATCTATCTATCTATCTATCTATCTATGGAATAGTTTGAAGAGTATTGCTATTAATTCTTTGAAAGTCTGGTAGAATTCTGTACTAAATCCATTTGGCCCTAGACTTTTTCTTGTTTGGAATTTTTAATGACTGTTTCTGTTTCCTTACAGAACACAGGGCTTTTAAAATAGTTTACATGATCTTGATCTACAGTGGTATCTGCCTAGAAAATCATACATTTTGTTAAGATTTTCCAATTTTGTTGAGTATAGGCTTTTGAAGGAGGATCTGAAGAGTCTTCGAATGTCCTCGGTTTCTGTTGTTGTGTCTCCCTTTTCACTTCTGGTTTTTTGTTTTGTTTTGTTTTGTTTTGTTTTGTTTTTTTAACTTGTATACCGTCTCTCCGTCTTTTGGTTAGTTTGGCTAAGGGTTTGTCTATTTTGTTAATTTTCTCAAAGAACCAGCTCTTGGCTTTATTCATTCTTTGTATTGTTTTCTTTGTTATAAATGATTGATTTTAGCCCCAGTTTTGATTATTTTTTGCCTTCTCCTCTTAGATGTGCTTGCTTCTTCTTTTTTATTTTTCTAGAGATTTTGGATGTTCTTTTAAATTCTTGGCATGAGAACATTCTTTTTTTTTTCTTTTTTTGGTTTTTAAGACAGGGTCTCTCTGAGTAGTCCTGGCTGTCCTAGAACTCACTCTGTAGACCAGGCTGGCCTTGAACTCAGAAATCCACCAGCCTCTGCCTCCCAAGTGCTGGGATTAATTGTGCAAAAATTCTTAGATGAGTCCCAAGTGAAGAATAGAATGTCTCTCACTGTTAGAGTTCCTTGTGTTTCCCACCTTGTGTTTCCCACCTTGTGTAAAGCCTTTTCCCCTTGTGTAAGTGGATTTGATTCTGACAATTTAATCACTAGAATTCACTCTCCATGAGGGCAGGGATCTTTGACTTGGTTTTATTTTATTTTATTTTTGACATTTTGAGACAGAGTTTCACTCTGTAGCCCAGACTAGCCTCCAACTCTTGAGACTCCTACTCCAGCACCGCCCCCTGCCCCCAGTGCTGGACTGTAGCTTGAACACAATCATCTGGGATTGCTGTTGTTTGCAGAACGGTCAGCGGTCACCAGACACTGAATAAACAAGTTAAGTCAACGTCCAGGGGGTCAACTGCAAGTGTTCTGGGTCTGGGGTCTTTTTGTAAAGACAAGGAGAATGACGTCACTTGTAGCAGTTACCAGTCAGAGCTGGGGATTCGTAGAGCTACCACCTTTAAGGACGTCTCACATTTTTTCCAAAAATTCATTTATTTTTAAACACAAAAATCAGGTAAGCTTTCTACAGTCCAATTCTCCAGGAACAAGCCAGAATTTGGCTTCCAGCCCATCAGAAAGGTTGGACAGCAATAATGCCACACAAAGTTATCTCTCCCCGCAGGAGACAGAAAACATTCTGCTTGGTTGCACACATGTAATTCTCTAAATCTGGTTGGTACTTCTGTCATCATGTATTCCGTCCCAGGGTTCTGGCATGCAAGAGAATCCATCTCTAAAATTCAAAGTTTCCAAACTGAGGTGTGTGGTTTTGTGTGTGTCTGAATTGGGGTTTATAACCAACGCGATCATTAAACATTTGTTCCCTGCTTTTGGAGTCACTGCTGAGCCCAGCAGCCCCTTCTCCATCGCTAGTTCCTACACCTTCCACATCTTCCTTCTGTTTCTTAAGGAGCCTCCAGGTCCTTTCAAGTGCTCTCAGACTCCTCAATGTCATCGAACTTGAGCTCCAGGAGAGTTTGTTCTCGTTGCAGCATATTGAAGTTGACTGGGACTTTAGAGGAGCCAGACCCAGTGAGCTACAGGCTGTTAAAATGGCAGGAGAAGGAAAGCTGTGGGTGCCAAGCCTCAGTTACAAACAGATGAATCAATTCACAAGAGTATCCACAGGAGCTAAGCGGGTCCTAAATGAGTAAATTATTCATTAATCAGATGCTTCCTGTGTTGAGCTAAAGAGTTGAAAGTCACTGCCGAAATCTCTCTCAGGTCTCAGAAGCTTCCCAGATCCTCCGTTCCCACCATGACTCCATTGCTGCGCAGCCCGAACTGTGCCTACCTTTTCACTGACTTCTTTTTTTATTTCTTCCCCAACCCAGAGATCAATGAGTAGAGAGTTGTTCAATTTCCGTGAGTGTGTAGGCTTTCTGGTGTGCCTGTTGTTGAAGTCTAGCTCTAACCCATGGTGGTTTGATCAGATACAAGGTGTTCCTTCAATCTCTTGAGGCTTGCTTTGTGACTGACTATATAGTCCATTTTGGAGAAGGATCCATGAGGTGCTGAGAAGAAGGTAGATTCTTTTGTGTTTTATGAAATTTTATAGATGTCTATTAGGTCTATTTAATTCATAATGTATGTTAGTTTTGTTATTTCTCTGCTTAGTTTTGTCTGGATGACCTGTCAACTGGTGAGAGTGGGGTGTTGAAGTCTCCCACTGTGTGAGTTTCAATGTACAACTTAAGGTTTAGCAATGTTTATTTTACAAATATGGATGCCCTTATGTTTGGGGCATAGATGTTCAGAATTGAGATATTATCTTGGTAGATTTTTCCTTTGATAAATATGAAATGTCCTTCCCTTTCTCTTTTGAATAATTTTAGTTGAAAGTCTATTTTATTAGATATTAGCATGGCTATTTCAGCTTGCCTCCTAGGCCCATTTGCCCCTTACTCTGAGGTAGTATGTATCTCTATTGCTGAGATATGTTTCTTCTATGTGGCAGAATAATGGACCCTATTTTCAAATCTATCTAGTTAGCCCTGTGTTTTTTTTATTAGGGAATTGAGTCCATTGATGTTGAGAAATGACCAGTGATTATTACTTCCTGTTATTTTTATGTTAGTGGTGTTAGTGTGTGTGTGTGTGTGTGTGTGTGCGCGCGCGCGTGCGTGTGCGTGCGCATGTGCGAGTTTCCTTTATTTTTGCTGGTATGGAATTACTTATGGAATTCGTATGGAAATGTACATGTTAGTTTCCTTTGTTTTTGCTGGTGTGGAATTACTTGTTTCCTGTGTTTTCTTGGAGGTAGTCCTGGGGTTGAAGTATTCCTTTTAGTATTTTCTTTAGGACTGGATTTGTGATAGATATTTTTTAAATTTGGATTTGTCTTAAAATATCTTGCTTTCTCATCTATGGTGATTGAGATTTTTGCTGAGTATAGCAGTCCAGGTTGGCTTCTGTGGTTTCTTAGAGGTTGCAAGATATTTCTCCAGGTCCTTCTAGCTTTTAGAGTCTCTGTTGAGATGTCAGGTATAATTCTGATAGGTCTGCCTTTGTATGTTACCTGGCCTTTTTCCCTTGCCACTTTGAATACTTTTTCTTTATTCTATAGATTTTGTATTTTGATTATTATGTGGTGGGAGGATTTTCTTTTCTGGTCCAGTCTAATTGATGTTCTGTGTGCTTCTTTTATGTTTATAGGCATCAGAAACGTTTTCTTCTATGATTTTGTTGAAAACATTTTCTGGTTCTTATAGCTGGGACTCTTTACTGTCTTCTATGCTTGTATTCTGAGGTTAGGTCTTGTTATGATATCCCATATTTCCTGGATGTTTTATGTCATGATAGTTTAGATTTAACCTTTTCTTTGACTGATGTATCAGTTTCTTCTATTGTATCTCCTATGCCAGAGATGGTCTCTTGCATCTCTTCCATCTCTTCCATCTCTTCCATCTCTTGCATCTCTTGCATCTCTTGCATCTCTTGCATCTCTTGCATCTCTTGCATCTCTTCCATCTCTTGCATCTCTTCCATCTCTTGCATCTCTTCCATCTCTTGCATCTCTTCCATCTCTTGCATCTCTTGCATCTCGTGCATCTCTTGCATCTCTTCTATCTCTTGCATCTCTTCCATCTCTTGCATCTCTTGCATCTCTTGCATCTCTTGCATCTCTTCCATCTCTTGCATCTCTTCCATCTCTTCCATCTCTTGCATCTCTTCCATCTCTTGCATCTCTTCCATCTCTTGCATCTCTTACATCTCTTGCATCTCTTGCATCTCTTGCATCTCTTGCATCTCTTGCATCTCTTGCATCTCTTGCATCTCTTGCATCTCTTGCATTCTGTTGATGATGCTTGTTGCATCTGTTGTTCCTCTTCTCCAGAGTTCGCTCAGTTTTATTTTCTTTAGTGCTTCAATTTCCATTTTCAGATTTTAAACAGGTCTATTTATTTTGTTTTCCTGTTTAATTTTATTTTCCTGTATTTCTTTAAGGGATTTTGTTTCCTCTTTAAAGGCCTCTACTCTTTTGGTTGTATTTTCCTGTATTTTTAAGGGATTTATTTATTTCCTCTTTAAAGGTTTTTTTTTTTTTGGTCATTTTTATCAGATTAGATTTAAGATCATTTTCTTGTGCTTTAGTTGTGTAAGGATATTCAAAGCTTGCTTTAGTAGGGGAGCTGTGCTCTGAAGTTGTCATATTCCCTAGCTTTTGTTTATTGTGTCCTTTTGAGGTCCTTTAGCCATCTGGATGGCTTTAGTCTCTAGATATTCTAGTTGTATCAGGTAGTGGGAGGGGATGTAACCTCCCTGATACTGGTGTGGCTGACTTGGACTGTATGGTTCTGGATCAACATACAGAAGAAGGAAGACAGAGAGGGATGGTGGGAAAATGGGGTCCAATGGGAATAACAGGTCTCTCAGAGCACCTGGAGGTGCCCCCAGGGGACTCAGCAGGCACAGAAGATGGGTTTAGGAAGAGAATCTAACCTGTGTACTTCTGGATCAGCAGGGAAGGTGGGTAGAGAGGTGACAGGATGATGCAGGTCCTCTAGGGATAGCAGACAGCTCAGTGCAGATGGAGGTGCCCCAGAGGACTCAGTGGCCGAGAAGATGGCTGCAGGAAGGGACTCTCGTGGTTGATCTTTGCAAGTTCTCTCCATTTGCCTGAAATTTTCATGATATATTTGTTTTTAACAGCAGATTGATACTCCATTGTGTAAACATACCATATTTTCTTTTTCTGTTCTTTGTTTGATGGCTGAATAGATTGTTTCAAGTTTTTGGTTATTATGAATATAATAGGTACTATGAACACAGTTGAGCAAGTATGGTGGACATACTCTGGTTATGGTGGACATCCTATGTATATATGCCCAGGAGTGGTATAGCTGTGTCTTGAGGTAAATATATACCCAATTTTCTGAAAAATTGCCAAATTGATTTCCAAAGTGGCTGTACAAGTTTGTGTCCCATCAGAAGTGGAGGAGTATTTGTTCCCCGTGCTCCACATCCATACCAGTGTGAGATACTCCTTGAGTTTTCTTTTTTTTATCTTGGCTATTCTGGTGCATGTTAGAGTTGTTTTGACTTGCATTTCCCTGCAGATCAGATGTTGAACATTTTAAAACATGCTTCTCTGCCATTTGAGATTCCTTTGCTGAGAATCTGTATCCCATTAAATTGGGTTATTTGGTTAATGTCTAGTTTCTTGATTTATTCATATATTTTCACTACCAGCCCTCTGTCAGATGTGGGGTTGAAGACCTTTTCTCATTCTGTAAGGTGCCATTTTGTCCTTTTGACAGTGTCCTTTGTCTTACAGAAACTTTTCAACTTCATGAGGTCCCAGAGTTAAGTCAAGATCAAATAAACAATCTAAATAGACCTATAACCCCTAAGGAAATTGAAGTAGTCACTAAAAGTCTACCAACAATAGCAACAAAAAAGGCAAAGGTCAGATGATTTTAGTGTAGAATTCTACCCGACTTTCAAAGAAGAACTAATAATAATACTCCTCAAATTATTCCAGAAAATAGAAACAGGAGGAACACTGCCAAACTCATTCTATGATATTATGGTCACCCTAATACTTAACCCACACAAAGACTCAGCAAAAAAAGAAAACTTCAGACCAATTTCTCATGAACACTGATGCAAAAATACTCAATAAAATGGTTGCAAACTGTATATAAAAACAACTCAATAATATCATCCACTGTAATCAAGTAGATCCAAGGATGGTTAAACATATGAAAAATTATCGATGTAACCCATCATATAAACAAACTGAAAGAAGAAAAAAATATGATCATCTCATTTGATGCTGAAAAAACCTTTGACAAAGTCCAATACCCCTTCATGATAAAAGTCTTGGAGAGATCAGGCATACAGGGCACACACCCAAACACAATAAGGCAACACAGCAATGTGATAGCCGACATCGAACTAAATGAGAGAAACTAAAAGCAGTACCACTAAAATCAGGGGAAAGGCAAGACTGTCCAGTCTCTCCATACCCACTCAATATAGTGCTTGAAGTTCTAGGTAGGGCAATGTGTCAACTAAAGGAGATAAAGGGGATGCAAATTGGAGAGGAAGAAGTCAAAGTATCATTATTCACAGGTGATATGATGGTATACATAAGTGGCCCCAGAAATTCTTGCAGGGAACTCCTGGAAATTTTAAGTGATAAACATCTTTAGCAAAGTGTCTGGATACAAAACTAAAAAGAACAAAAACAAAAAACAAAAAACAAGCCCACTAGCTCTTAGGGAAAAACAACATCCTTTAAAATAGTCACAAATAGTATAAAATATCTTGGTGTAATGCTATGTTAAAAAACATCAAGTCTTTGAAGGAAGAAAGTGAAGAGGATGTCAGAAGATGGAAAGATCTTCCATATTCATGGATCAGAAGAATTAACATAGTAAAAATGTTACTTCTTACCAAAAGCAATCTACAGATTCAATAGGATTCCCATCAACACTTCACCGCAGTTCTTTACAGACCTCAAAAATCAAATTATTTCAAAAACTGATTTGTTATCATTGTTATTTCATTTATCTGTGAATGTCATATGTGTGCAGGTGCCTATGGAGTCCAAAACTGGGCTTAAATCCCTTGAAAGTGGAGTTAGAGATGGTTGTGAGCTATCTGTTAGGAGTGCTGAGACCTACTATGTTACAGACATTTCCTGGGAAGATGCTACAAAAACCCATACCCACCCCCAGAAAGAAAGTCCACAACAGACCGAATCAACAAATGCACAAAAGCCCAATTTGGTGAACCAATGAGTTTGCTTTATTGTTTTATTAGTAGGAACATTACAATAAAATTAAAAGTATACTACATGTTTTAAATTTAAATGTCTAATGTGTGTGTGTGTGTGTGTGTGTGTGTTTGCCTGTGCCATGTGAATCCAAGTGCCTAGAGAAACCACAAGGTGGCATCAGACCTTCTGAAGCTAGAGTTGCATGGTATTTTAGGTCAATTGATGCAGGTACCAGAAACCAACTTGAATCTTCTACAAAAACATTACATGCTCTTAACCAGCAAGCCTTGTGGGATGTTAAGCACAAAACTCCCACATTTAAAATTTAATGTAAAAAAAAAAAACCAAGTAAGTTTTAAATGATCGTAGAATTGGGCAGCATTTAGTAGCTGTGTGATGTAAGAGAAGAATGGAAAAATCTCAATTTCAAACCCTCCTCTTCTTCCTATTCCTGTATAAGCAGTATTCCACAGATTGAATTTTCTTTTTAACCCAAATTTAATGTCACTTTAAGATTAGAGAAAACAACTAAAAAAAAAAAAAAGCATGAATGGAGAGGCTGTAGCAACATTAGTGGCTAAGTCCACTGGCTGCTCTCCCAGAGGACTCAGATCTGATTCCCAGCACCCACATGGTAGGTCACAACTGTCTGTAAATCTAGTCCCAGGGTATATGACACCCTCTTCTGACCTCTGTACACACTGCATGCATGAGGCATGCAGGCAGAGATGTAGGCACTCACACTCATAAAAAGTAAAACAAATCTTTAGAAATATGAATGGAAAATAAGTAAAAAATAGCACAATGAAGAAAACCAGGCAGGGGAGCTAGATGGGCATGGTGACTCAAACTTGTCACCATGTAGCATGTAGGTGACTGAGGCAGGAGGATTGCCATGAGTTCCACATTGGCCTGGGCTTCAGAGTGAGACCTGGTCAGGAGCCATCTAGGAGAGGCCAAAGGCTAGCAGGTGATCTTCCAGAGATGGTTCATTATGGACCTGAGGTGATGAGCCCTTGGAGGCAAGGCCCAAGGGGCAAGTCTCAGGATTTGATTCCTGCTATTGATGTTTTTCCTATCATTATTAAATTAATTTAACAATCTCTGCACCTTAGGCCACTCTATTGAGCAGGTTTTCTGTATATCATCCAAAAGTACTTGTCTTATAGTGATGCTATACAGAAAAATAGATGATTTCTTCATTTCTAACAATGATTCTATAAGAATTCCTAAGGTTATACTAGTAATTATTAAGCCCATACAATAGGGGCTACAATTAGAGCCCTCTATAATATGATAGCTGCAATTGGGACTCTGAAATTCTTCTTATATCACGAGCTAATTGTACCAGATGGAAAACAGGCATACAGATTTAATATTTAGGAATACATTCCTTTAGGCCATAAAACAATGAACTAAAGGTTGTAAAAGTAACGACTGATTTATTGTAGGTGCAAGGACAGAAGATAAAATATTGACTGGGTTTAACTATATTAAACTTCAGTGTTAACTTAGACATAAGAATTATATCATTTTAGACTCTCCACAAACCTGTGAAACAAGTAACAGATAATGAGCCTTACTAGCCTAACTAGATAACTAGCCTTAATGAGACACAAGTAGACATCTCTGCTGTCAACGTCTTCTTCAATGTATGACTTAAATTTATGTTTAAACTTGGGATGAACTTTTGATTGCCGGAATGCCGTGTGATCATGTGTCCTGGGAAAGTACAAAACTAGGAACGATGACGTCAAGTAAACAGAACACAGAATACAGAACGAGAATTAGAAACCAAGGCAGATGGTAGAGGGCAGACGAAGAACAGAGAAGTAGAAGCAACCTAGAGACTTTACAGGGATGGGGGGGCTGAGCAGACGAGGAGAGACGGAGGAGAAAGCAGAATTAAGTAGACGAGGGAGAAATAGAAGAGAAGCAGGGTAGAAGCAAGGTTGTAAGCAGTAGACTACAACAGGGGCTGAGGAGGAAAACCAGATGAGAGTCAGAAGACAGGGAGCTGCAGGGAGAGCAGAAATCAGCAGGCAGGCTTTTTGTACAATGAGACTCTCCATTTAACTTATTTAGCAATAAAAGGGTCGAAGGTTTTTTTTCCTTTCTCTGAGCAATAAAAGTTAGAGCTTGTTTTTCATCCAGAATGACTGTGTTCTTTTTGCACTAGATCAATAAAACCTGCTCTTGGAGGCTTTCTCTCTCTCTCTCTCTCTCTCTCTCTCTCTCTCTCACACACACACACACACACACACACATATACACACACGCATACACATATACATATACGAGTGTGTTAGTATGTAAGTTGATGAGACAGATTGCTGAGCCCCACAAATAAGTATGAGATAATAAATGTGCATATATGAATGTGTGTATGAAGGGATGTGTGTTTGTGCATATTTGCCCGGGTAAAAGATTTTCCTATTGCTAGTGTGACTCTCTTCTCCTGGTTCGATAAATGTTATTATTCCAAGTCTCCTTCTTACCTGGCCAGTGAAAGGTGAGGTTTCTGGGCAAGAGAGAAAGGAGCCCTAGGGATTAATCCCTTACTTAATGCTCCGCTGTTTAACAATAGGGTGTTAATTTGCCAGAGACCTGCAGTTTTGGGCATCAGAGTAACTTAGAGTTAAGATGGTGAATTATAGAATAAGCAAGAGTTAAGTTTCCTAGCACTAATCAAGCACAGAGATTTGTAAAGTAGATAATAGAGAGAGAGTAAAGTTTCCTTGGTGTTTAATGAAGTGTGCAGTAGTAATGGATAAGCTTTAGCACAGAGCAATCAGAGTTAAGGCCCGAGCCCTTAAGGAAGCACAGACAGTATGGAAGGGCTAAGTTTTCTTTATTAGATATTTTTTTATTTACATTTCAAATATCCGCTTTCCTAGTTTACCCTCCAAAAACACCTATCCCACCCCCCCACTCACCAACCCATCCACTCCCTCTACCCTGTCCTAGCATTCCCCTATACTGGGGCATCCAGCCTTCTCAGGACCAAGGGCCTCTCCTCCCTTTGATGTCCAACAAGGCCATTGTCTGCATGAGTTTCCAGTAGTCTGTGAATTGTATCTTGTGTATTCCAAAACATAGAAAGTTATAGAGAAAAGAAGTCAGTGATTATCAGCCACAGAAAGAGCAAGAGAGTGTTGAAAAATAAGTCTCCAGAAGCTATCATCAGCTCCAGCGTCCAGCATAGTTAGAAAGTTACAAGGCATACTAATTCCCCCAGAAGTTCTTTTACTGGTGAGAATAGTTTTAGCTATCCTGGGTTTTTTATTATTTCAGATGAATTTGAGAATTGCTCTTTCTAACTCTATGAAAAATTGAGTTGGGATTTTGATGGGGATTACATTGAATCTGTATTTTGCTTTTGGCAAGGTGGCCATTTTTACTATATTAATACTGCCAATCCACGAGCATGGGGGATCTTTCCATCTTCTGAGGTCTTCTTCGATTTCTTAGTCATCAGGGAAATGCAAATCAAAAGAACCCTGAGATTTCACCTCACACCAGTCAGAATGACTAAGATCAAGAATTCGAGAAACAGCAGGTTCTGGCGAGGATGTGGAGAAAGAGGAACGCTCCTCCACTGCTGGTGGGATTGCAAGCTGGTACAACCACTCTGGAAATCAGTCTGGCAGTTCCTGAGAAAACTGGGCATGATACTACCGGAGAACCTTGTTATACCACTCCTAGACATATACCCAGAGGATTCCCCAGCATGTAATAAGGACACATGCTCCACTGTGTTCATAAAAGCCCTATTTATAATAACCAGAAGCTGGAAAGAACCCAGATGTCCTTCAACGGAGGAATGGATACAGAAAATGTGGTATATTTATACAATGGAATACTACTCAGCTATTAAAAACAATGAATTCATGAAATTCTTAGGCAAATGAGTGGAAATGGAAAATATCATCCTAAGTGAGGTAACCCAATCACAAAAGAACACACATGGTATGCACTCACTGATAAGTGGATATTAGCCCAAAGTTTGGAATACCCAAGACATAATTCACATATTAAATGATGCCCAAGAAGAAGGAAGAACAAAGTATGGATACTCTGGTACTTCTTAGAAGAGGGAACAAAATACTCACAGAAGGAGATACAGAGACAAAGTGTGGAGCAGAGTCTGAGGGAAAGACCATCCAGAGATTACCCCACCTAGTGATCCATCCCATATACAGTTACAAAACCCAGACACTATTATTGATGCCCACAAGTACTTGCTGACTGGGCTGGATATAGCTGTCACCTGGGAGGCTCTACTAGTGCGTGACAAATACAGAGGGGGACACTCTCAGCTAGCCATTGAACTGAGGCCCCAGTGGGGGAGTTAGAAAAAGGACCCAAGGTGCTGAAGAGGTTTGCAGCACCATAGGAGGAACAATGATATGAGCCACCCAGTACTCCCAGAGCTCCCAGGTACAAAAACATCAACCAGATGGTACACATGGCTCCAGATGCATAGGCAGCAGAGGATGGCCTTGTTGGACATCAAAGGAAGGAGAGGCCCCTGGTCCTGGAAAGGCTCGATGTGATGAGGCAGTGTAGGGGAATACCAGGACAGGGAAGGGGGAGAGGGGTGATTGGGGAACAGGGGGAGGAGAGATGGCTTATGGGACTTTCGGGGTGGGAGGGAACCAGGAAAGGGGAAATAATTTGAAATGTAAAGAAAGAATATATCCAATAAAAAGGAAAAAAAAGAAAGTTACAAGGCCAGAGATCATCAATCTTTTGACCTGCATCCGTCCAACATCTGTGCCCACTTCAGTTTCTTCCCTCAAGGCCAGGCAGACCACCCGGCAAGACTATGTCTCAAAAAATATAAATAGATAAATAAATAAAAATAAAGCAATCTGAAATTAAAAAAAAATAGGTGACAGCTGGGCAGTGGTAATGCATGCCCTTAATCCCAGCACTTGAGAGGCAGAAATAGGTGTATTTCTGAGTTTGAGGCCAGCCTGATCTACAGAGTGAGTTCCAGGACAGCCAGGGCTACACAGAGAAACTATGTCTCAAAAAAACCAAAAAATAAAAAATAAAAAATAAAAATTAAGTGAGGAAATCATTGGCATTCCTGGGTAGAAGTCAGGTCTTTGCTTAATATCCCATACTTCACAGGGGACACACATAAACACACATACACCATACACACACACACATACACACAGACACACAGACACGCAGATACACCATACATACACACATACACGCACATATACCATACACATACACACACACATACACTATATACACACACACATACACACACATATACCATACACATACACATACACACACATACACTATACACACACACATACATCATACACGCATACACACACATATACCGTATACACACATATACACAGTCACATACACACACATACACCATACACACACACATATACACATACACATATACCATACATACACACACACATACACATACAAACACACACACACACATATCATCCAGTTTAATATGACCAACGATGACAAGCATTGCGATTGATGAGCCCTTCCCCAGTCCACCCTGCATGGTTATGCAGAAGCTAAATGTGGGGCAGCTTGTCAGAGGAAGTGGTACTTGATCTAAGCGGATCTAAATTGATTTTTGAATATGGTTGAGAGGTCTAGTTTCATTCTTCTGTGTATAGATAAATGTGTTTTGTTGAAAGAGACTAACTTTTCTCCAATGTATACTTTTTACTTCCCTGTCAAAGATTAATGGCTGGGGGCTGAAGAGATGGCCCAGCAGTTAAAAGCACTGGCTGTTCTTGCAGAAGACCAAGGTTCAAGTCTCAGCACCCACATGATGGTTTACAATCATCTGTAACTCCAATTCAGCAGCTATGAAGCAGCCTTCCAGCCTATGTAGGCGGGCTGATTTCATGTGCACAAACAAACTTGCAGGCAAATAATACACATAAAACAAAAATTTAAATTAAAAAACTGCCATCTTTAGTTGTGTGGCTTCAGTCTAGACTTTGAAAAACAGTGTCATCACATCTCCAACAGCACTTTTATTCCTCAGGGCTGCATTGACAATGTAGGGTATTGTGTGCATCAGTATGAATTTTTGGATTTAAAAAAATGTGTGTGTGTGTGTGTGTGTGTGTGTGTGTGTGTGTGTGTGTGTGTGTGTAGAATGGAGTTTCCAATTTGACTGGGCTGCACTGAGTCTGTAGATTGCTTTTGGTAGAATGTCCATCCTTAGAGACTATTTATTATGAAACATGAACATGGGAGGACTTTCTGTTGCCTTCCTATCTTTCTTTAGTGTTTTAGAGGTTTCATATACACACCTTCCACTTCCTTAGTAAAGTTTATTCCAAGTACTTTTTAGACTACTGTGAAAGGCATTGTCTCCCCAATTTCTTTTTCACTACATCTGTCACTGATACCTAGAAAGGCGATGGAGTCTCTAGAAAACCATTATGCAGGAGGCGGTAGAGGGGACTTGGTGGTAAACTGAGGACCTGTCTTTGGATTCCCAGCATTCACACAAAGTTACTCACACAGAGTCACAGTATGTAACTCACATCAAAATACTGGAGGTCAGAAAGAGGTGACCAAGGGGTTCACTGGCCAGCCAGTCTAAACAGCAAACTCCAGGTTCAGGGAGAGAGCCTGTGCTTTAGTTAGGGTTCTATTGCTGCGTAGATACACTGTGACAGCAGCAACTCTTATAAAGGAAAGCATTTAACTGGAGATGGCTTAGAGGTTCAGAGGTTGAGTGCATCATCGGTCATGGCGGGGAGCATGGCGGCATGCAGACAGACATGGTGCTGGAGAGGCAGGGAGCTGAGGGTTCCAGATCTGGATTGGCAGGCATCAGGAAATAGAGTGACAGTGGGCCTGGATTGAACATTTGAAACTCCAAAGCCCACCCCCAGTGGCACACTTCCTCCAACTAGGCCACACCTACTCCAACAAGACCAAACCTCCTAATTGTGCCCAATGGAGGAGGACATTTTTATTCAAACCACCACACCCTGTGTCAAAATAATGACGATGATGATGATGATGATGATGGTGATGATGGAGAGAACACTTGACCTCTGGCCTTCATACATGTACTCATGGGCCAGAGCATTGGCACACACATGTGTATATCCATCCGTATGACAGATGTAGAGAGGGAGACGTAGAGAGAGATGAGGCAGGAGGAGAAGGTGGGGACCATTATACTGAGTACAGGTCTCTTATTGCAAAGTCAGACGAGGTCGACACAGCTGCGTAACCCACTGTCTGTCGGGATCAGAGGGATCCAGGAATTATCTGCGGGGAGCCATGGAGGACACAAGTGCTTCACGAGAACAGAGCTTGCTGAATTTAGATCTCTGAGTACTCCTGAGGCTCCAGTCCCATGGAATCCAGGGAAATCTTGGTGTAGATACTGCTCTGTTCCTGAGGCGAGTCCTTCTGCAAGGGTCTTGGGTTCTCAGGGTCGCTGTGTACCTTGTAGGCCTGCTGATGAGCCTGTGTGGAGAGGAAAGAAAAGAGTCACAGCAGGGCACAGGGAGGAGATTCAGGGAGAGAGAGAGAGAGAGAGAGAGAGAGAGAGAGAGAGAGAGAGAGAGAGAGAGAGAGAGAGAGAGAGAGAGTCTGTGTAGAGCATTCAGTGTGATAAGGCCCTTCTTCCACAAATGGTTCTGAAGCCATCACTTAGTCCCTCACTGGTAAGGGTGAGGTCCTTCAAATGCTCACCCATCTCGTTCTCTCTGCTCCACTCTAGATGTGCCTGAATCGCCAAGTGCACTGATCACTGCGTCCACAGGAGGGCAGCACCATAGAGATGAGACACTGGTTCAGATGGTAAGAGAAGACCGCAGATTGGGAAAACAAGACTTGACTGCTAGCAATGGCTGCCATGTAGGTCAACCAGAGAGAGACTAAGGAACAGCAGTTTCCCCAAGGCCCACTTCCTACTGTGGGTCTCTGTGTGGGGGAGGCACCATGGCAGTGCTGTTAGCACAAGGCATGAGGTGCCTGTCACGGACAGGTGAGTGGAACCTCCTGGAGCCCCGCCACCAGACGCTGTTGGAGATGGGCAGTGATTATAAAATGGGATCGCTTCCTGCCCCTAATGATGTTTACCAGGAGAGGAGAATAAAGCCCTCTCCGTCGAAAGCGGGGAGGGAAGAAGGAGAACAAGAGTGAGTGTGGAGAAATGGGTAAAGGTGGAGAGAGGCTGAGGGAGAGAGGCTAGGTGGTGTTTCATGGCGTGGGAGTGGAAAGAGTAAGAGAAACCCACAGTGGGCTCTACATGGAGCTGGTGCCAGCAGGAAGGTGGCTCTGGATGACTCCAGGTGGCTGAGCCAGGCCCCAATGCAGCTCTCTCGGGCATGAAAGAGACGTGGAATTCATGGGCCCCAGGTGACTAACCTTGACAGGGTTTTCACAGTCCATGTGCACTGACAGCTTTGTTGCCTTCCTTCTGTAGAACATCACACTGAGGAAAGGAAGGATCAAAGTGTGGGCACTTGCTGTGTCAGAGACGAGACAGACATGACCAGCTACCACCACCTCATTGTTGAAATGAGTCAGTCAGCACGTGCACCAGAGCTGGGCACAGACCTCTAGCTCATGTGCAGTCCCTACACACACACCCCTGCTTCATTTGCTCTGTGCAGATCTCTTCACACACACACCCCACTCCTGTCGTCCACAGGCCTTCTTTATATCCCAGGGGCAGTGCTTACATGAGACACACGAGACAGAGTCCGAGAATCAGGAGCTTGACCGCTGCCTCCCCCACAGCCACCAGGACCACCTCTCTCATCTGGTCCAATTTCCCTGCAGAAACACACGCACTGGGCTGGGCTTCCCATGAAACCACAGCCCAAGTCCTTCCTCTCTCAGTTGGACTTGGATATTTGGTGTCTTGACTGACAGTAACGAGAGTTTAAAAACAATACCCATCGAATAAGAAAACTTCCTTGCTGACATAGGCGTGATGAGTCAACACTCCCCAGCAGTCTCTCTCAGCCTACATCACAAGGAACCCAAACAAAGAAATTCATAAACAGCAACAAGACCGCAAGACAGAACTTCTCAGAAGATGGGGAAATGGTCACGGAGAACAGGAGATCACTGTCTCCTTCATTGTCAGTTAAATGAAAACCACAGTAGGACACTTCTGAGCACAGTGACAGGCTGTGTTTTCCTAAAAAGGGAAGTGACCCCACTGGCGGGAATGTGGGGTGTGCAGAGCTCCTGTGCACTGTTAGAGGGGGTGGTAAACATTCACACAAACGCACGTTCCCCAAGCCTGGTGCCCAATAAACGCAGAGCAGAAATGACTCCAGAGTCTGTCTTCTGACAGGCTGATGAGCAAGTGTGGTCTATGCGACACTGGGGTGCCGTTTGGGTGCTCAAGGAATGCAGGACTGCTGTGTGCCACAGAGACCTGAGCCCAGGATGCTGGGAAACAGCAAGTCAGATGCAAAACGACACATTTCCCGGGTTCCATTTTTGTAAAAAGTACAGATGAGGCAAATGTGCAGAGTCGGTCAGCGTTTGCTGGAGGAGCACAGGGAGTGATCGCTGCAGATCAGAGGTCCTATCTGGGGACATGCAAAGGTTCTGGAGTCCCATAGTGTGCTCCTTATCATATGACAGTTGCTAGTGATGAAGTTAATACTGTATAGATTATATACTAATGAATTTAAATTAGCACGGTGTAGATTGTGTACTCGTGAAGTTAGTACTGAATGAATTTATGTAAAGTAAAATTACAGACATAAAATTATAGACATAAAAACAACCAGGCAATTCCAAAGTCCCCCTGACGACAGAACTCAGAGCATTTCTCAGAGTCTGGAGTACGGCTTAGGGATCATCCAGGATCAGTCGCCAGCACCAAAACCCAAGCAAGAAACAAAGGTTTTGCCGGGAACTGCATAGGTGAGGACAGGGCCACTTCATCCCTCTCCGTGAGGAAGGCACCTTTCTCCACACTTTCCTTAAGACCTGTTTCTCAGTTACGGTCAGATCCAGCTGGATTTGAGCAGTAGCCAAGGTTCATGTTCAGAGGTCCAAAGGATTGAGGAGTTTGTGGGTTCAGGTGTTAATGGATCTGTGTAGGCGGTGGATGGGGAGGGGGGTCACTGGTTCTGTACCAAAGAGTGCCTCCAGTGTGAGGAGAGGTGGTCTTTAGGCTGAGCTGAAGAGTTCCATGATAGCTCTCCCTACCTGTGACATGAAACTAGAGAACCTGTACAGAATCTTTTAGAGAAAAAGTCTGTATGTTGAGCTGAGCTGAGGACAAGACAGGAATTCCCATAACTAGTCAAGACATCATAGTCAGAAAGACAGGGCTTGTGCATTTCCAGGACCCACAAATAGCCAGGCCACCAAGACACAGCAACCATGAAGCCCTGCTTTATACTCAGAGCCTTGTCGCTTGACCCAACACTCACAGGTAACATTGAGCTGGATGGTTCTTTCCACAGTGACACCTGCTCCAGAGAAGGTCACCAGACAGGTGAGTTTGGTACCATGGTCCTGGGGCTGAGGTGTGAGGGTCAGCACTGATGAGTTGGTGGTTCTGGAACTCAAGGAGGTGAGGGCAGCTGACATCCAGGAGAAGGTAGGGGGTGTCCCCTGCTCACAGGCCCAGGGCACAGAGCAGGTCAGGTTGCTAGGATGGCCAGCCTCCAGGGTCCCCGGGATTATGATGTCAGGAGTACGTGATAGAGCTGAGGAAGGGAGGAAAGAAACAGACAGACAGACAGACAGACAGACAGACAGACAGACAGACAGAAAGGTAGAGACATAAGCCATGGTAGACACTCAGAAACTCCCTGGACAGCAGACTCTGCCTCAGGACAACCATCTTCTCTCACACAGTCCAGTATCTGCTTCACAGACCTACCAAGGATGAGGTATAAGTCTTCCAACACACACACACACACACACACACACAGACACATTGTGGCCTCTTAAGATACTATCAGGTGACTTCATTGCTTACGGGTCACATGCAGCGACAGCTGGCTTTTTCTGTAAGAATATCTCACAAAAGGCTCTCTAACCACTCTGAAGAAGTACACTCCTGTGTCAGTTTTCTGTGCATCTCTGATGAGCAGGGAACAGTCGTGTCTCTGTGGGTCCCCAAGGAGTTGGAATCGGCCCTGTGTTGCCTTCTGCACAAGTTGTCTGGGATCATTTGTAGCCACTGGAGGGTCTTCATGAAGAGTGTCCCCTTTCCGGAACCAGGAGCCAATGACAGGTCCAAAAGTGGAGGTAATGGAGGGGTAGGAGACACTGCAGGCCACGTGGACACACAGACCCTCCTCGACTGTCACCGACTTAGGCACCACCAGCCGGAATTCTAAATCCTGAGCCAGGGACCCTACAAAGAAATGAGAGGTATCTTGGTCCTGTCCCACCAACCGCTGTCCCAGCCCTCCCTGCCACTCACCTGCACACAGCGAGAGCAGCAGCAGTGGCCACAACATAGCACAGTGAGCAGTCCTGGGTTCAGACAAGTAAAAGGGGAAGGAAGGTTGGGTGGCTGAAACTTCCTGTCATGGATGAGAGTTGCAGGCTATGGTGTCACAGGACTGAGAAGAAATCTCACTGGAACCTCAGTAATGAGATCAAGCAGAGAGTAACTGACCACAGAGAAGGAACTCTCCACACGTATGCTATTGGAGCTGCCACAGAACTTGAAGATTAAACCCTTCCATGGTCCACATGTTGGGCTGCACTCATTCAGGAGAGCCCACCCCCTTTCCCGTCTCCTCATTGTGGCTCCCTCCCATTCCGCTGGCACCATCAGAACGTTAGATGACGTCTGAAAATCCACAGCTTCTGAATGCTCTCAAAAATCAGTCTGGCAGAGGCAGGGTTCAAGTGGTTAACAGAGGAACCTTGAGGGGTAATGAATAAAGAACAAGATATGGCAGGGCACATGGACACACAAGCCTTCCTTGACTGTCACCGACTTAGGGACCACCAGCTGGAATCTTGGCTCCTGAGCCAGAGACCCTACAAAGAAATGAGGCGTGGGGGGGGATGAATGTCCCCTAGGGTGAAGTATGAGGAAATGAATAAATGAATGAAGGAGTGAATAAATGAATGAGCATGTGGCAGAAGCACATCACAAGAAGCTCCTCTTGCTGGAAAATGGAGAGGAAAGACTAAGAAGTTCTATATGGAATGAAGAGAGACTCCAGCTGCCTCAGGGAGGGATGAGGGAACTGCTGGGAGCCTTGACTACCCTGTGTATCCAGCGAGAGGGTTTTCAGGGATAAGTGGGTAGAACAGGAGGACCAAACTCCAACGGCTTTGTAAAATGTGTCCCCCAGCTTGACATTCCAGTGCACTTACTTCCTTTCCTCAGTTGTCCCTGGTGTGAACCACACAGAGCGGGTTATACAGACCAGCAAGGGAAAAACATCCAGAAGACCCTGGAGAGAACATCTAGGGTTGCAGAGGCAGATGTCCTTGTCTGTGTCCCTTCTGTGGCTCACTGTTCAGCAGAGAGAATACAGTCCCTGTCTTAGAGCTTCTGTCTCTGTGATAAAATATCATAAGTGGGGTTGTCCGACTAAGAATGCTCCCCCTCCGTGCAGTCTCATATATTTGAATTCTTGGCCATCAGGAGGTGGCACTACTTGAGAGGGATTAGGAGGTGTGGCCTTGTTGGAGGAAGTGTGTCACTGGAGGTGGACTTCGAGGTTACAAAGGCTCAAGCCGGATCTAGTGTCACTCTCTCTTCCTGCTGACTGCGGATCTGGATGTAGAACTCTCAGCTACTTCTCCAGTGCCATGTCTACTTGCATGCCGCCATGCTTCCCGCTATGATAAAAAAAAAATGGACTAAACCTCTGAAATGGTAAGAACACTCCAATTAAATGCTTTCTTTTAGAAGAGTTGCCATGGTCATGGCATCTCTTGACAGCAATAGAACACAGGCTAGGACGGAAGTTGGTACTAGGAGTCAGGTATCGGTGCGACGGGTCAGACCATACTGCTTGTAGGTGGAATGTGGATTTCTGGATTTTACTAGAAAGGCAGTTGAATACTTTAAGTAGGGTTTAATGGGCCATACTGGTAGGAGCAAGAACAAGAGTGGTACTGAGAGCCATGTAGATTATGACAGCCTTGCTCAAGAGGTTTCAGAGGAGAAAAAGATTATTAACTGGCCTAGAGACTGTTCCTGTGATACTTTGGAGAAGAATGTGGCTGCTGGGGCTGGGGCATAGAGCCCTTACTGAAATACATTTTCCCCCAAATTCATGTTTTCAGTGGTTTCCTTAACTGTCTAAACTTGGCTGGCCTTGAACTCAGAGATCAGCCAACTTCTGCCTTCTGAGTCCTGGGATTAAAGGTGTATAACACCACAACCAGTACTAAACTTTTTTAAAAATTACTTTTCACTTTTAAAAAATTCTTCTTCACAAGTTAGAATCTTGGCTAGGTGGGGTCTTGCTCTGAGGTCACCACTCCCTTTAGTCCAATGAGTATCAGGCTTTTCTTTAATTTGTTTATAATTCCTAGTACCTCCTTTTGCTTCAAACTATATATTTTGTATTTTTCTTTGCTCGGTTTGCTCCTTTTTATTATAGATTTGCATAAGACTGGCTACTAATAACTATAGGGCATAGTCAACACTAGGCTATTTGGAAATCTCTTTTGCCGATGCAATTAACCTAAACTCTCAAGTTGGCATCAGGCATACTTTTCAGACAAGGGCTAAAAGTAGTCACATTCCTTGCCAAATATAAACCTGACCTCCACAGTTCGAATCACCCTCAGCACCAGTCTTTCATGCTCCTGCTAGTATGGTCCATTAAGCCTTTTGGCTGGCTTATAGTTCAGAAGTTTAGTCTATTGTCACCATGGAGTAAAACATGGCAGCCCATAGGGAGTCATGGTACTGGAAAAAGAGCCACGAGTTCTACATCTGGATTAGTGGGCAGCAGAAAAAAAGATTTGGTACCAATTTTTGTCTTAGGGTTTCAATGGCTGTGATAAAGCATCATGACCAAAAGCAACCTGGAGAGGAAAGGTTTTATTTCATCTTTAAGTTTATAGTCCATCATCCAGGGAAGTCAGGGCAGGAATTCTTGTACCTCCTAAATTGTTATTTTATTTTTTCTATTTTGACCTTCTTTGGTTATTTTTACATACCAAAGGCTGTCCTCTTCCAATGTCCCCCTCACAAAGTCCCTCCTCCTTCCCCTCCCCATTTTCTCTGAGATGGTGTGCCCTCCCCCCATATCCACCAGTCCTGGGGCATCAAATTTCTGTAGGATTAGGCGCATCCTCTCCCACTGAGGCCAGACAAGACAGCCTTGTTAGGGAACAAATGTCACAGTCAGGCCAAAGCTCTGAGAACCTCTGCTCCAGTTGTTGGGGACCCACATGGAAACTGAGCTACACAACTGCTACATATGTGCCAAGGGCCTCTTTGGTTGGTAACTCAGACTCTGAGAGCTCCCAGGGGTCCAGGTTAGTTGGACTCTGTTGGTTTTCCTGTGGTGTTCCCATCCCCTTCAGGGCCTATAATCCTTCCCTTGACTCTTCCATAAGGTTCTTCTCTGACTTCTACCCAACGTTTCGCTATAGGTATCTGTATCTGTTTGTCAGCTGCTGGGTAGAGCTTCTCAGAGGACAGCTATGCTAGGCTCCTGCCTGCAAGCAGAACAGAGTATGATTAATAATGTCATGGATTGGTGCTTGTCCATGAGATGGGTCTCAAATCTGTCCAGTTATTGGTTGGGAATTTCTTCAGTCTGTTCCATCTTTGTCCCTGCATTTCTTTTAAACAGGACAGATTTTGGATTGAAAGTTTTGTGGGTGAGTTGGTGTCCTTATCCTTCCAGTGGACATCCTGCCTGGCTACAGGAAGTAGCGTCTTGTTATAACGATAACCAAGCAAGCGAGAGACCTGTATGACAAGAGCTTTAAGTGCCTAAAGAAAGAAATTGAAGAAGATTAGAAGATGGAAAGATCCCCCATGCTCAAAATAGGTAGGATTAACATCGGTAGGATTGGCCATTTTACCAAAAGCAATCTACAGATTCAATGCAATCCCCATCAAAATACCAACACAATTTTTTACAGACCTTGAAAGCACAACTTCATATGGGAAAAAAAAGCCCAGGATAGCCAAAACAATCCTAAACAATAAAATAACTTTTGGAGGCATCACAAATTCCGATAAAGAAACCTATATACCTATGGACACTTGATTTTTAACAAAGAAGCCAAAACCATATAATGGAAAAAAGAAAGCATCTTCAACAAATGGTGCTGGTCTACCTGAATGTCTGCATGTGGAAGGCAAATAGATCTATGTTTATCATGTGGCACAAAACTCAAGTCCAAGTGGATCAAGGACCTTTTTTAAAAAGCCCTTTTTATTGATTCATTGTTTATTTCTCATTTATTGTTAATATCATTCATCTCCCCATCCTCCCATTTCCACCCTGTGTCCTTGCAACCTGCCCCCCCAAAGAAGTCAAAACATCTCACCATGAAGCTCTGGTGCGTCACAGTGTGTCATACAGTATATATCCTCTCGTCCAAACAGCTTTTCTTGCAAATGAACATTTCAATGAGTTATTGGTCTTGTTCAAGGAGGCCTCTGGCTTCTGCTATACTATTAGCAGACCCTCAATGGGACTCCTCTCAGATATCCTACGGTTGTCCTGTGTCATGGAGATCCTGCAGCTTTGGTTCTGGAGGACCAGCACCTTCACACAATTCAGCAGTTGACAGATGGTGGAGATGTCGGCACGCACCAACTCAAAGATCTTGATGTGGCCTGGGTGGTAGCCCAACAGCTCTCCCATGCTCGTACAGCAGGACAACCTCTCCCACACTGCACCCATGCCACTCGGGCCAGCTCTTCAGCACGACCCAGGCAAGGAGAAGAGCAAGCTCACCCATTATTACATCCTCAGACCTGGCTCTCCTGCACACACACACACCACCACCACCACCACCACCACCACCACCACCACCAGAGCCAGTTCTACTATGCTGCCTAGGCAAGGTGAGGGGTGGAGCAAGCTCACCTGCTTTAATGCCCTCGGGGCTAACTCTCCCATGATGCCCAGGCTCGGGGCTAACTCTCCCATGATGCCCAGGCTCGGGGGGTAACTCGCCCATGATGCCCAGGCTCGGGGCTAACTCTCCCGTGATGCCCAGGCCCGGGGCTAATTCACCCGTGATGCCCAGGCTCGGGGCTAAGTCTCCCATGATGCCCAGGCTCGGGGGTGAGACCCTCTCTCCCATACTCACATCTTTGAGGGGTGGGGAGCTTGCATGCACTCACAACACCAACGGCAGCTCTATTGTGCTCCCGGACTGAGGTGTAGGACTTGCTCTCCTGAGTGCTGCACACAACGAGTGGCAAGACAGCTCTCCTGTTTCCACATCCTCCAGTCCACCCCCTGGATTTGTCAACCTGTCTTATTACACACCCCGGGACTGTCACCCTGGGTCACAATGACTTGAGAGTTGTATGCTAGAATAAACCAATTTCTCCTCCAAGTTGCTTCTTGTCCTGTTGTTTTATCACAGCCAAAGAATCCATAGCTCAGACAGGCACAATGCTCAGTCTTTGAATCCAATGAGAGAATGGGGAACAATGTTTTTTATTGTTGTTGTTTTGTTTTTTTTTAGACTCATGGATGTTGGGTGTTTAGCTTGTGCAAGAATTCCCGTGGGCCACCTTGTCTGTCGTCATTGTTCAGTCTGAGACTCACGTCCCCAGAAAGCCCTTCCTCACTATCCACAGCCTGCAGGAATTCTTTCTGAGTTTTCCCAAGGAACCGTAGGGACTGGGCTCCCTGGTTTCTTTTGTGCTACCTAGGGAAGAGACAGAACCGCTCTCGACATAGTCACATGTCTGTACTCACAGAGCATCATGGGATTAATCAGGTCAAAGTTCATGTTTTGATGTCCCAACTCCCCAGTCCCTCAAACTACGCCTGCGTCTGGAACAAACCATTTAAAGGGTTGTAGTGAGGCATTTATCATGGCCCTAACCCAATACCATTGTATTCTCATTAGAAGAGGAGCTTTGCAGCCGTGTAGGGGAAAACCAGGACAGGGAAGTGGGAAGGGGTGGATTGGGGAACAGAGGGAGAGAAGAGGGCTTATGGGACTTTCAGGGAGGGGGGATCCAGGAAAGGGAAAATCACTTGAAATGTAAATAAAGACTATATCGATAAAAAAATAAAGAAAAATTTTAAAAAAAAGAAGAAGGAGAGGAGCTTTGGACATAGAGACACAGAGGGCGTGAACGTGCAAACATTCTCAAGCACATCCTGATCTGAGACTTCCAGCCTCAGGGGCCATGGTTTTCTACTTGGTTGGAAATGACAGACAGACTCTCAAGAGATATATGAGGGGCAGGAGCAGAAACAGGGTCACAGACTGCCAAAGTCTGGGGTAAGCCATATAGCCATGGCAGCCCAGGAGATTATGTGTGGGTCTCCCCAGAGAATAGGACAGTTGAGCCAGAGACAAGGACATTCCTCGCAAGGAACCAGGTCCTGATCCGGACACCATGAAGAAACCACTTGAGAAAACAAACTATATCCCAGTAGGGAATCATAATATATGCAGAATCATACATGAAGGTGTAAATGTGTTTATACAATGTATGGGTCATAAACTATGCAATAGGAAAAAACTCTGCAGTTGAGAAAGTTTGCTTCACCAAGATAAGCCAGGGGATCTGGGATGGGGGTTGTGTAGTTTGCAGGTGTGAGTGTATTCATGAAAGGGTTCCCAAAACAAAAACTGGAGCCAATGACCTCAGGGTCCCACCCATCACTAGCAATTGGCTCAGGGGGGAGGGGTGATGAATTTTCAGCTCCTGAATGGCTATGCTGTCTATGAATCAGCTTTGACAGGCATATGCTCCACCTGCCTGATTGGCTGCTGTGTAGTGGTCTTGTGTGACCGTGTTCTGTGCCCTTCTTTCCTTAGCTTGGCAGGCTGACCATGGCTGGCTATTCCTGACCTGAACCTAACAATATTCTGTGAGAGGAGAGCCCTGGTTAGAGAATGAACACCCAGACATCAGCACACGTTGGGGCTCTTCCCTGAGTCAGGGGCATAGCTCACTGGGCATCCTTGGGCAGTGGAGAAGGTTGGTTCAGTCAGTTAGGATTTCCAGCTGGAAACTGTGTACCACCCAGGTCATCATGAGCCTCAAGGGTCATCTGTTCATCTTGTGAACTGTTCATCTTGTTACCTCTCAGTCACCTGGTCAATCTGTCACATGTCAATCACCTGTACACATGTCACTCATGCTTATTTTGACATTCCTCAGTCACATGTCAGTCTCTCACCTGTCACTTACCTAGTCATCTAATTAGTCCTCAGTTTTCTGGCCAGATTGTCATCACATCAGTCACTTGATCAAATGGAACCCTCTCAGGCACCAGATTAGGCTGTCACTCTTAATCAAATTGTCACCCCTCAGCCACAGCCAGTTAATACATCATGCTATCTAAGCACTGATATTTGGTTAATGATCAAATCTGTACACTTATGAGCCAAAATTTTGTCCTTTTGTAAATCAGTGATTCTACTGATGAGATAGATAATCTATCCTGCCACACCTAGAAAAATAATTTTTTCTTATAGGAAAAGAATTGCGCTTGCCAAAGCCTCTGAATGTGTGTGAGTCTCTACTGCTCCTGTGAGGTCTTTGCTTCACTTAAGCATCATACAAGTTATCAAAGAAAAAACTAAGTTACAGATACCAGAGTGTGGTTAGAGTACACACTGGGCAGCAGGGGAGAGTCTCTCTCTCTCTCTCTCTCTCTCTCTCTCTCTCTCTCTCTCACTCACTCACACACACACACACACACACACACACAAAGAGAGAGACAGAGACAGACAGAGACACAGAGAGACACACACACACACAGAGAATATATTATAGCCATTTATTCCTGCTATAGTCAAAAGACTGTCCTGCCACGTCAGTCCTGCTGGTGACCTGGTGCTATAGGGCTTCTCTTCCACCTAGAAATCAGAGATCATAAGATCACAACACAGGCTGCCTTGCACCATGTGTTATGGGTGTGTTTGCGGTTCCTTCCCGAGTGTGTGTGGTGATGAGGGCGTGGGGGGGGGGTGAGGAGTGAGTCTATCTCTGCCTTATTCCTACTCTCATATTAGTCATCTTGTCACCACTTTCTCAAGTTCTCCTTGGCTGTCTCTAGCACCATTGCCAAGGTTTCAAGTTATGTTAGACTGAGAAGGAAGGGAAATGGAGTCAATGCCATCTTCTTTGGATAAGAACTCTAAAGTTGCCCTTCAATGTTTCAAGGTGCAACTCTGTCCTTAGGAAATATCCCATTACATTACCTTAAGCTAAAGTAGATTCCATTGTCCCTTCTGAGAAAAGAGGAGAAGGTGTGAACCACAGATGCTTTTCCTGGGAACTTCCATTTGATTCCTTAGCTCGCATCATTGATGTTAGCATAGTGCTTTTATCCACAGTTGGTGGGATTATTATGGGAATTTTGGTCATTTACACTGCGACTTTTTTGCTTGTTTTTTACTACCTATTTGTTGTTCGTGTGGAAGATCATAAACTCCTTCTCCTGACTCTTTGAACTCATTTCAAAGAGTATTAAGTTTCAGCATCAGGGGGGAAAGCCGTCAGAGACAAGACGCATGGACACACAGACAGAGACAAGAAGGGATGCCCCATAGCGGGCATGGACATAATGGCTCAGGATCGAAAGCTTAGGACACAGCTGTGGAGGAGAAGAAGCCATATAAGAATGGTCTAGAGCATAGCTTGATGCCCTGGAGCCCACCGGTGCCTGTTTGTGACTGACGTTCTACTGGACATAACCACATGTGCTCACTGGCAGAAGGCCCACAGCTCCTATTAGATTTAAATAGGAGAGTTGGGCATTTGCCACAGCATCCATATGGAGCAGAGCATGGAATATTTATAACTTGACCCGTTACAAAATAGACTTTTCACCTAGAAAGCCATGGCGAAAACCTTTTACATGAATCTGTGGGGCTGGGTATTTGGAAAGTAGCTTGACTGTCATCAAGTCTGGGTTTTAGAATATTGTAGAAATATTAATACATGATTTTAGAAGTAGCAAAACATAACTGAGGGAGGGGAGACGAGTAGGAAGAGGGTAAGATGTGTGTGTGTGTGTGTGTGTGTGTGTGTGTGAAGGGGGGAAGAAGGAGGATGAGGAGAAAGAGGAAGAAGAGAAAGAGCGTGAGGAGGGAAGGTGCTTGAGAGGAGCAGGATAAAGAATCAATATTCTGATTAGAAAATTAAGACACAGAGGGGACAGTAACTCTGGTGATGTCAAACTGTTAGTAAGTGAAGGAATGTAGACTTGGTCCCAGGTCTCTTAGTGTAAAGTCAATAGCTCATCATAGTGGGAGACTCACACCCAGCAGGAATGGGAAGAAGACTCTGGGAATTGCCCTTGTGGTTACATAGAGGATATGGTTTTCCAGATTAGAGAGATGCTCCTGGAGGCTCCTCAGTAGGCTGAGATCTCTGAGTACTGAGGAAAAGGGCCCTCCTCAGGCCTCACCCTGTGAAATGTGAAGAAGGCATAGTGTAGGTCATGCTCTACATGACCCAAGGTAAGGAAGGGCCTCTTGTGTGGAACTCGAGTTCTCAGTGTATCTGTACCTACTGGAATTCTGCTGTTGAGCCTGTGTGGAGAGGAAAAAGCGTAGTCACAGCAGGGCACAGGGAGGAGACTCAGTGAGGCAGAAAGGGTCCATGATGAGGATTCATTATAATAAGACACTTGCGCATTCATTCTTCCCTGAGGTGTTTTGAAGACATTGCTTCATTGCTCATTCAACACTTGCAGCATTTATTTGCTGCTTGCCAGATCTCCTAAACATACCCAAGACGTACCAGGAAAATGTGTCAGTTCGCCCATTTTATAGACTTAAGTCTCAAGGAACATGGATTCTTCATAAAGTTACTCTGTTGATCATCAACTCCATCCAAAAGCTCCCCAAGAGACCTTGTGTCCTGGACACTTGTCACTAGGGTCACCTGGAAAGAGGGAACCTCAGTTGAGATAAAGCTTCCATTGGATTGGCCTGTATACAAGTCTGTGGGGGCATTTTCTTCATAATGATTGATGTATAAGGGTCATTCCACTGTCAGTGGTGTCACCCCTGGGCAGGTGGTCCTGTGCTGTATAAAAATGCAGTCTGAGAAAGCCATATTTCTCCACGGTCTCTGCTTCAGTTCTTGTCTCTAGTTCTTTCCTTGAGTTTCTGCCATAGATTTCATCAATGGTGGTTATAACTGTTAGCTGAAATAAATCTGTTCTTCCTCTAGTTGATTTTGGTCATGATGTTTATTACAGAAATAGAAAACAAGCTAACACCGCATTTAGCATACAGAAAAAAATGCAGAGATGGGTGTAGGCTTAGATTTTTTTTAAAACCCACTTTAATAAGGGTTCTTAAATGCTTCAACCTCCCTTATAGCCCACTAACCAAAGGTAGGGGAGGAAGATAGTTAATAGGACAAGGGGGATGTGAACCTGTTTAGAAGTAGAATTCCCTGGGGCAATTCCAATCTTCATTGTCTGCAATCCAGTCTACTAGCAAAACACCAAACATAATCAGCAGGCTCATTCCCCAAGCACACTTCTCTCCAAGAAGTCATGACAAGCAAAAATCAGAGAAGACAAGCAAGGTGAACCAATGCAAGAGCATCATCTACTGTCTGTTATGTTATACTTACATTTTTTCCAAACATCATATGTACTCTCAAGTGTCTGTTTCAGCAAAACATTATATGCACTTTTACCAGACAGCTTCCAGAAAAGCACCGCATATCTGTTCTTAGCAAAACATTCTCTCACAAGACAGTTTTCAATAACACATTACATGACATAACTGAGTCTCCAACAAAAACATAAATTCCCACTTCAGATGGGCCTCGTGGCTTGGGTGTTAGCATAATGAAGAGAGATTACTAACTTTCCACAGCACTGTCGACTGTGCTACCAAGCTAAGGAGGCAGAAGTTTCATCAGATCCTATCCTCTCCTTGTGGATCTTCATGTGGTGGGGATACCATGTTAGCACAAGGTATGAGGTGACCATCACAGAAAACAGTACATCCTGGAGATACAGCATCAGTGCTGCTGGAGATAATGGGTAATTGCAGACTCAACCATTTCCTGCTGCTGGGCCGCTTTTCAACTCTGATTTACTGCAACAACCCTCAAACATATCTTTGGCTACCATACTGTCCACCTCCTTGACTTTCCTTCTCTCTCCTTTTCACCAATCAGGAGAGATTTCTTGTCTTCAAGCTCCCAGACATGCTAGTACCAGGATCAGCTCAATCTTGGTTTTGTTCTTAGAGACAGGATCTCACTGTGTAGCTCAGGCTTGCCTAGATCTTTCAATCCTCTCGCCTTGGCCTCATGGGTATTGAGAAGCAACTCAATGCACTCAGAGCAACACAGATAGTCCTTGGGGTTATGCTACAGAAGCAAAGAGAATGAAGGGGGAGTGCAAATGGATCAAATCTTGTTGGAACTGTGGGGAAGAGTTCCATGAGAAAAATGGAGACTCAGCAACAGAATGAGCCTGTCGGGCTATGTCTGTGTCAGTGATGATCCCATCCAGACTCTTGATGATGTTGGGGAATGTTGCTTCTCTCAGGAAAAGACATTTTCTTGGGACAGGGAAGAACCCATCTGTATATGCACCTTTCCAATATAATCACCAAGTTGACATACAACCAAGCTACATCCTTCAGGAAGCTTTGACTTACAGGGCCTTTAAAATACTACATTACAATCCTAGGTCCAGAAAGCAATTAAGTAGAGACAGTATGAATCCCAGAGGCAACTTCAATCATTCAGAGTGGCTGTTCTAACCTGTTGACCTTCCCACCCCAGCCTACCCATCCCTTCTATACTCAACACTCAAGACTGTAGTTCACTGTCTCCACACATGTTCAGACCTCTGACAAACCCTGGTGTTATGCTAGATGACCTCATGTGACCTAGAATGTACATTCTTCTCAAGAATCAAGTTACACAATGTGTTCTCATTGTCACTCTCACATGATTGGTAGTCATTGCCACACCAGAAGAAAGCCAAAGGAACAAGTAGCACATGTAGACCTAGATACTGAATGGGGCACCAGCATGAGCTGGAATTCAAGCATTGAATCCCCGCCCTCCCCATCACAGGACCTCATCTTTGTCCAGAATCTCAGATGAAAGACATAATTCACCTAGAGGCTCTTGTCCATGATATAAAAGTCTCTCTCCCCCAGAACTTACATTCCTCTCTGTACAGGGTATCTTTGGTAGACCCTTGAGTAATACCCAGACTTTCCTCCTGGTCCCATTTTACCATGCATCCTGGAATTCTAGTATACAGGTTCAGGGGCATACCTTAGCACCTGACTAGCTTGCCAAGGGTGCTTTTCCTAGTAGGGTTAAGATGTCCATGGGGCACATCAGGATTATAACACATGACACTCGAGGGTTTTATTCTTCTAAGGGTGGGGATATCATGAACAGAGACAATGTAGGACAGCATAGAAAGGATGGCTGAGTTTTTTTCTCCTGAACTCCATCGGATGGTTATTTAACATCAGTACTAAAAAAAGAGCTGGAAACAGACTGGTAATTATTGGACTCTTGAGTCACACCCAGACCTCCCTCTTGGTCCCACTTAGTTGACACATCCTGGAATTTCAGTACATACATTTAAGAGCATACCTCAGCACCTGGCTATCTTGCCAAGGATACTTTGTCCAGAAAGGACCAAAAGTCAATGCCAGAGCAGGGGGAAAGGCAGTGTAAGAGCTGTTCTTTGGCAATAGCTAAGGGCTGAGGGGTTGGCAGTAAAAAGAAATGACAAAAGAGATTTCAGGGCTGTATTCCATGTGACATTGTCATGAGGAACATGTCACAAATGTGCCAAAGGCATGGCACACACAACCCCAATGGTGACTTCTGCCAAGTAACAGTTACACGTCTTCAAGAGTTCATTCTTTGTGACAATGGACAGCCTGAGCATGGTCATTTTAAAACAAGAGGCTAAGTACTTGTGAGAACAGAAGCTCTGTTGACAGCATCCATGATTGCCACTTGACCTGCTCTAAGCACAGGCAGCACAGGGGAGGAGGCCTACCTAGCGGTTCCTTGTGAGCCTCTCATATTTGAATCAGAAAACCCAGGTGCAGGGCCTATGAATTCCCAGCAACAGCTCCAGGGAGGGAAATGTTCCATCTGGGCCAGATCCTGGGGACAGATTGGGGGTTCTCTGGCATATAGGGAGAAAGAAGAGGGCCTCCTTTTCCCCCTGTGGCCTCACAAGAAGAAGGTCCAGGTGCAGAGACTGCTGGTGTCGACTGGGTTCCCTACCGCCTATAGCCCTGTTCGCGGAAGCGGGAAGACCTCTCTGTGCGCAGTCAGATGTGTACAGTCCTGGAGCTTCACTGGATGCCCTGGATCCTGTTCAAGTTCAGGTGCAGAAGCCTCAGCCTCCAACCTGTCAGAATGTGAGTGTATCTGGAACAAGATAATAGAAAAGATATTCAGTTAATGATGTTATTGGCATGGCTCTGGTATAAAACATCAGTGTCCTTATTGAAAGAGTCACATGCCCAGTGAACCATGGAAGGATACAGGACAGGACACAGAAAGAAACTGCCCTGTGAACACCCTGATCCGGGACTCTCAGTCTCTCAATTGAGAAAGCAAACATGTGATTTAATCTACTTTTGTGTGGTTCCCTGTAGCTGCAGCCTGATTAACCGGGCCCTGTCATTAGAGGATGCTATGTGTTCCCAAAGGAAGTTGCCCACACAGTCTGCCCTAGATCACGCAGGGCACAGTCCACAGAGAGCTAAGGATGTCTATGAGATGAGATTGTGGTCAAGACAGAAGGAGAGTGGGAAGGAAAGGTTGGGTCAACAGAGAAAGCATCTGCCAGCCTGTGAACCATGCCTAGGTCTAGACCTACAGAAAGGTTTATTGCCATGTCACATATGCTATCCTCCTTCCATGGTCCCCTAAGGATGTGCTAGGCTGTGACAGACTCTGTAAGGACACCTGGGGACCAAGTTACAAGGAAATGGGATCATAGTTCACCATAAACTAGCCTGGTCATCAGACTGGGACTTGGTTTATTTTGTTACCCCTCATCACCTGTTCATCTTGTCTCTTATCAGTCACCTGTTCCTGTCACCCATCAGTCACCTGTTCATTCTCTCCTCAGTCACCTGTTCAGTCTGTCACCCTTCCATCACTTGGCCAGCTACCTCAGCAATAGCTGCAGCACAGACCATGAGGATTTCAAAGCCTGACGCATTCACCATCTAAACCTTGATTAAAAAACAAAGAGAGCAGACGAGCTTTTGATTTCTTACCTAGATGGCAAAGTTGGAAAGGTTTTCAATTATTGTTTGGGGGTGCGGATTGGGGAGGTATTTCCCCTGTGGTCAGCTCTCAGGTGTACAAGCGCCTCTCATTCCTATATGTCATTTTACCTAAAGCAGGGCAGAGAGCACAAGTGGGATTACAAGAAGGGAAGTCTGAGTGAAGGGAGAGGATGCTGGATGCAAGTCAGGACAGGTAGGGGGTCTCTATAGGGTTTCAAGCAGAGAGTGAGGCTCAGGCAGGGTGGTACTGTATATATGGAGATCACAATGAGCATGTGGATCAAGTTCTCCAAGCAGGAAGAATCAGCATACCCACCCTCTCCCTTCATCAGGATTCCTACAGTTTCCTCATTGACTTGCATTGAAACATTGGGCTATAGGAATCTTGACATTCATTGTACAGAGGAAGAAGAAAAGACACAGAGGGGACAATGTCTTTCCTGATGTCACAGTTAGAAAAATGAAAGGGGACACACTTGACCCTATGCCTTTGACTTCAAGGTTAAATAGTTTCCACCCAGTGAGATATTTACATACAGCAGTCTGTAACCGTTGCCTACAGGGATGTGAAGTCTCTGAGCGTGAGCATTCCTAAAGAACAAAGGTATCCAGGTGAGAGTGATGCTCCTGAGGTCTCTTCAGTGGGTCTGGATCTCTGAGTACTAGGGTGAGGGAGCATGTAATATATGCTCTGATCTGTCTGCCTCTCTGAAGAGCATGAGGGCTCAGCAGAGCTGTGTAGCTTAGACTCCTTCTGTAGGCCCTGCATGTAGAGTTAAAAGGAGAGTCACAGCGGGCCATGGAGAAAGGCATGTAGTAATTGAATTCACTCATCAGTGAACAGTTTCTGACATCATCTGTCTTAGTTAGCGTTGCTATTACTGTGATGAAACATGATGACCAAAGCAACCTGGGAAGGAAAGGGTTTATTTGGGTTACACTTCCTCATTTCTGTTCATCCTTGAAGTAAGTCAGGACAGAAACTCAAACAGGACAAAGTCCTGGAGGCAGGAGTTGATGCACAGGCCATGGTGCTGCTTACCATTTACCCCTTATGGTCGGCCAGCCTGCTTTCTTATAGAACCCATGAGCACCAAGCCAAGCCAGTAGTGACACCGCTCACAATGGGCTGGGCCTCCCCAGCCATCACTGATCAAGAAAATGCCCTAAGCTTTGCCTACAGCACTGTTTTATGGAGGCATTTTCTCATTTGAGACTTCCTCCTCTCTGATGACTTCTGTTTGTGTAAAGTTGACATTAAAAAAAAACAACAACAACAAAAAAAAAAAAAAACCTAGCCAACAGAGCGTCACTTAGACCACTATTCAATATGGATAGCATTTATTTGCTTTCTGGAAGATCTATGAAACAAACCAGTCACAAGAACTAGGTAGGAAAGTGCTACTTGACCTGTTCTATACACAGGGAAATTAAGCCCTGAGGAGTGGTTGGTCCTTCACAAGGCCATCCATCTGCTGCTGGTGACCCCTCCCCCTCCAGCAGATCTCTTTTGAAAGACATGTGCAGGGCCCTGGATCTGCAGGAAGGCAGCAAGGCAAAGATGGATCAGGTGCTAGAAGGATAAAGACAGACTGTTAAATAAAGAGGGACATTCAAGTGAGCTAGAAAGAGATAGAACGCCATTTTATCCAATGAGTTCTTCTTGTGGGTTTCCATGTGGTAGAGATGACATGGCAATGCCACTAGCATAAGACAGGAGGTCATGACAGTGTCATTTGCACTGGGCATGAGATACCCTTCACAGACGGGCATGGGGCAGCCTAATGTGACTGGATGTGGCCAGGGATTACAGAATATGGCCACCTCCTGATACTGGCCTATTTTCTAACTCTCATTAACTGCAAAGTTTCCCTAAAGTGTTCTTAGCAACTGTCATGCTCTCGAGTGCGTGCACACACACAAACACCCACACCCACTCTCCCTTCAGCTTTCATCACTCACCAGAGATGTCTTCCCTCCCTGCTCTTAGACCCAGTTGAATCCAAGAGTCATTCTCTCTCTCTCCGCCCCTCCCCCCCCCCCTCTCTCTCACACACACACACACACACACACACACACACACACACACTTCCTGAACCTGCGGCGTCTGAGACCGACAATACCCAGCCTCTCCTTTGAAGCTTTCTTGCTTTTTCCACCTCATTTCCCTGACTCTGCACGATGAGGAGCCCAGAGTGATGGCTGTAGACTTGTCTTTTCTTTGTGATTTTATTCCTCGGGTCTCAGTGTCTGTGGTCTTCAAACTCTTCTCCATTTGGGACCTCCCCCTAGCTCCAGATTGGAGCAAACAATGTTCATCTCCGTGTAGAGAGCTTTTTGGACCACTTGCTTGCTTCTAGACATTTGTCAGGAATTTGACATCCAGGCCAGGAAAAAAGAAGTAAGCTCAAGGCTGGACTCTGACTCAAGGCAGGGCCAGGCCACAGGAAATAGGCCCAGACAAAGAATGTTTACATTTGAGTTAATGCAAAGCTCTGGGCACCCGCAGTAAAGGCATGTGTGGCATTCCTGCTGTCTTGGTAATCCTGACTAGCCCCTAGAAAGGTGTTTAAGTATTTTGTTTATTGCCTTGCTTGTTCCTTGACCCAAAACTGATATTATCATTTTTCATGTACTTAAAGTGGTATAAAAGCAGACTGGAAAAAAAAATATATAATAAACTTGCCTCAGCCTCAGAACCAGCTGAGGTCATGCTATGATGTTGTCTAATTGTCTCTTTTCTTTTTAATCCTCGCCCCTGTGCTGGAGAACCTGTTGACTGACTGAGCTGGCTTGGTTGTCTCTGCTTGGATCTCACAGGTTCATCATCCTCTTAGGAGCAGGAGTAATCGTGAGTCTTCTGAAAATTTACCTCACCTATAAGACCAGTCAGCCACTGACGATTCATTCAATTTTTGAAGTTACTTGGTGTGGCCACAGGTCTGTGATTTCTTACCTGTATGACCATCGCTAGTCTCTGTCGATACCCGTGCAGCCATCTTTGATATATATGACACTGAGCTAGAGAAAACTAGCTGTCTTGGATTATAAAACACAGACAGTCATTTCCCTGTCGGCTTGCTCTTCAAGTTGCCTTCTATAACTAACACACCAGTGAGGGCTTCCCCATAGCTGCAGGTGGAGCTCTTTCTCTTAACTTCCCCCAGACTCCATATAATTCAGCCCCTCCCCCAGAGCACATGTAGTGTTGCTAGGTGATTGGCCCAGCCACAGTGACCTTTCTCTAGGGAGTGAAAGGGTTAACTCAGGAGTTTTGGAAAGGCCATGGAACACTTGCCCCTCCCAGAAGGGAGAGGCTAAATCCATTTCTCAGACCACAGAGTGGCCCCTGCAGCTAGGGAAGGCCCAGAGTTCTTTGGCCTCCTAGCTCATTCCCTAACTACCAATTAGTTTAAAGGTAACACTGTTCTGCCAATCACATTGTACCTAATGAGGATTGTATAAAGGCCCACACAGCCCACTGCGCGCCATTGTTTTTTCTCCCTCCTTGTGCAGGGCGACCCTAGAATGCTGGATATTAAATAAAATCCCTTTTGCATTTTGCATTGATTCCTGTCTCCACCTTCACTCAGGGGTCTCAGGTAAATTAAGGTTAAGTTAAGGCTCTCCAGAGTCTTACAGGAGTACAGCTGAACTCCACTAGATGGAAGTCTGTAGGCTCAGAGAACAGTCACTTATAACACATAGCAGGCAGGGAGCATTTTGTGATTCAGAGGGAACAGGGAGAAAGGAGTGGGTGGGTAATAGAGTTAAATATCAGGAGATAATATGACTACACTGTATTACAAACATGTAAGGAATTGTTAAAGAAGCAAGATGGCTCAGCAGGTAAAGGTGCTGGCCCTAAACTCGAGGACACAAGTTTGATTTCAAGACTCCACATGCTGGTAGGAGAGAACTTCCTCCTGCAAGTTGTTCTCTGACCTCGACACATTTATGTTGTGGTGATGCCTTCACCACCATCCCATGAAACAGCTGTGTTGAAGAATGCCACTGTAGAAACTCAGGCGCTAAACACACACAGTCTGTGGACAGCAACAGCTCCTTTAGATGGCTTCGTTTGGATTTTATGTTTTCTTTCAACTTTCACATGTTATTAGTTGTAGTTGTTTCCTTGATGCAGAACAGCTACTTTTTTTTTTCTTTAATTAAAACTGGAATGAGCCAGGAGGTGGTGGGGCCTTTAATCCCAGCACTTGGGAGGCAAAGGCAGGCAGATTTCTGAGTTCAAGGCCAGCCTGGTCTACAGAGTGAGTTCCAGGACAGCCAGGGCTACACAGAGAAACCCTGTCTCAGGGAAAACAAAACAAAACAAAACAAAACAAAACAAAACAAAAAACTGGGATAATGTCTGTGCACTGTTTAAGAATCATTCGTATACTGTGGCTACAGATACCTATTCTTAGATATTTTCCTCTGTGAGTCACTTTTCACCCTTTTATAGTCCCTTTCTGAACGGCAGTCTTTTGGGCTCTAGTGTGTATCACATGAGGAGCCCACTAGTGTATAAGGGACAAAAAGCAGAACAAAAATAGTCAGTGGGCCCAATCTGGAGTATGCAGGAATGCCCCAGGGGCAGATGAGACAGGGGTGCCCCTTGGGGCACATGGATAGAGAGTTGCTCAAAGATGTGGATCCAGGGATGTTCCAGGAGCAGGGACGCCCTGGGCGGATGGATACTAGATGCACCAGGAACAGATGAATGCAGGGCAGCTCAGCTGGCTCTACAGAACCCCTGAGAACCCAAGCCCTGCTTCCTGGAACCTGTAAATGCTACATTTCCCGTCTATAAAATGTCTTAGCAGAAGCAGATGTGACTAAGAACCTTGTGCAATGTGACAGCCTGCACTCTCCAGCTGGCATAATCACAAGTGTCTTAAGGAGAAGTGGAGGGGAATAGATGCACACTCAAAGTGAGGCCTCATGACCACAAAGGCAGAGTGGGAAAGAGAGGGACTCTTCCACTCTACACAGGAACGGCCATGTGATACACAGACCAGCACCCAGGAGACCTGACTTCAGATTCCCATGTTTCTAAGCCATGAGATAGAAATGTCTGTTTCTGATGAGCACTGCATGTGACTGTGCCAGATGCCATCAGAGGTTCATGGGGACAGAACTGTCAAGTAGTTCTCAGAGAAATAAAAAAGCAGAGATTGAGGGACCCGGAGAGGATAGAAACTCCAGAGGAAGACCACAGAGTCAACTAACCTGGACCTTTGGGAGTGACTCTTGGAGGCTGAATCACCATCCAAAAAGCATGCATGGCTGGACCTTACCTCACCCCTGGCACATTTGTAGCACGTAGCACATGCTCAGTTCCGACTTCATGAGAGTCCCCCGACAACTGGAGCAGGTGCTGTCCCTAACTCTGTTGCTTGTCTGTGGATCTTGTTCTGCTAACTGGGCTGCCTTGTCTGGTCTCAGTGGGAGAAGATGCACCTAACCCTGCAGAGACTTGATGTACCAGGGTGGGAGGGAAATGATGGGCTCCACCTCTCAGAAGAGAAGGTGTGAGGGGTGAACTGGGAGGTGGGGGAGCAGCAACTGGGATGTAATGTGAATAAGTTAACTAATGGGGAAAAAAGAGAGCAGAAGCTCCGACCCACGGCCACTTCTCCTCTGTGTTGCAATCAGACATTTCAGTTCCTATGTGCTGCCTCATCCATCTCCTAAACTTCCTCTTTCCAGCCCTACCCTTCTCCAAAATAGCTCCTGTCAGTGAACCAACACCACATACTAAAACGGCTCAAAGCAGATGAAACCCTAAATGCAGGACCTAAGGCTCTGAAAAGTGCTGATGAAACATCACCGGCTCATGTGACACTGGCCTGAGAAATAATGCATTTGGGAGCATTATAAAAACCACAGGAAACAAGAAATAAATAGATAAACAGGATTATTGCATTTTAATCCCAGCAACTTCACCTACTGGAACAGGAGAATCACACAGTCCAGGCTAGCTAACCTCAAGGTCAAACTGTAGCCTCCAATGTGGAATATCCTTCAGGTCAAACTGGCCAACTCAGTGAGACTCTATCTCAAAATAAAAGTTACAGAGGCCTTGAGGTGTCAAAGGGCACTTCCCACACTTACCTAACATATTTGAAGCCCTACATTCACATCTAATCTTGGGTGCCAGAGAGTTGACTCAGCGGTTAAGAACACTTGCTACTCTTACAAAAAACCTGAGTGCAGTTCCCAGAGCCCATGTCAGACAGCTCCCAACACTTGTACCTCCATCCCCAGGAGATCAGAAATCTTCTTATGGCCTGTGAACACAAACACTCATGTGGCATACACACAGACAGACACACACAGACACACAGACACACACACATCAAAGTAAAATCTTAAAAAAAGCAAGTCTTACTCTTGATATATATATAATTCTTTGCAATAAGAAAGGTGAACAGGTAACCAATGGGAAAGAAAGCATATAATATAGAAGGAACATAAAAAGGGCCTAGTTAAAAGTAAAATGCATTATCCAAAGGCATCTATAGCTATAGTACTTAGAAGTAGCTACATATGGGCAGGGGTAGGGAAAAAAAGGACCAGTCTTACTGACTCTAATCAACACTACTGTGCTGTGGCACCTCCCCACTGTTGTAACAGCTTTTACCAGAAAGATGAGCTGGAGAGGTGGCTCAGGGGTTACAAACACTAACAGCTCTTCCAGAGAATGTGGGTTCAATTTCCAGAAGCCATATCACAGCCCTCAAGAAGAATTTTAACTTCAGTTCCTGGGGATCAGATGCTTTCTTCTAACTTCTGTGAATACCTTCTTGGACATGGGCAAAGTATCCATACACATAAAGTAAAAATAAATTAATTTTTTAAAAAAGATGAGCGTTTCAAGGGTGTGGGGAAAAGAAAGTCTTTCCATGCTACTGTGGGGACATAACTTAACAGAGCCGCTGTGCTAATCCATGTGGAGAGTGTGCAAAAAAACTAAAATGCCTCAATGCAGATCTGTTCTTAGAAATACTGACAGCTAAAGAGAATAGAGGCAGTGCCTTAGGGAGACCCCTGCATCATGCCATCGAAGCCAAGAAATGGAACCAAAGTGAATATCCATCAGTGGGAAAAGATAAATGGATGGAGAGAAGGGGAGGAATAGGGAGAGGAAGAGAAGAAGAGGAGGAGAGAAAAAAGAGAAGTTGAAGTAAAAGGAAGAAGAAAAAGAAGAAGGAGGAGGAGGAGAAGAAGAAGAAGAATTTGCAAGAACAGATGGATTTCAAGGATATTACACAAGACAGACATAGAAAGATGATTATTCTGTTGTGGTAATTTATGTGTAATCCCCATTTTGGCAATTTATGTGCAATCAGAAAAGTCAGAGATCCCAGAAGGGACAATAGTCAGTACACTGGCGAAGCTGCAAATGGCTGTTTAAGAGCAGAAATAAGTGTGGAAATCATCCACAGCTTGCGGTGACTACACTTGTACTTTGTATTTCAAAATTGCTCAGATTAAATTTCAAATTTTCTGATGACAAAGCAAAGAACAACAAACAAGTCCAGGAACCAATCAATGTCTACATGAGCACAAGAGTGTATGTCCCAAGTATCAAGGCGTTTGTGAGTGAAGCTGTGCGGCCACACCTGTCACACACATAGATTCAGCATCTCAGTGACCATGTGCTTAAGAGTCACATTGTTCACGATAAACAAGCCCAGCTTCTGTTTGTCAGTGATATAATTAAGATGGCGATAGAGGAAAGAGGTGACTACCCACGAAAATCACATTCTACCCTAGGATGCTAACTTTTAATTTTAAAACTTTTGCTTATGTATCAATAAATTTATGTTTTGACTGACTATATGTCTGCACACCATGTGTGTGCTTGGTGCCTGAGAGGTCCAGAAAAAGGGGGCTCAGACACTGTCACAAAAAGTTGTGTGGGTGCCAGGATCCAAACCCAGGTGCTCTGCAAGAGCAGTAAGTGATTTTTAAAACTCTCAGGGCAGCACTCACCCAAGGATGATGAGGAATACCCCATGAAGCCTGGCTTTAACTACTGCCTCTACCACAGCCACCAGAACACCTCTGCCATCAACCCTGATTTCCCTGCAGAAATGTGGTCAACCCTAGAATAAGATCTTTCTCTCTCAGTAGGATTGGATCCTCTAAATGCCACCTCATCTCTGGACTGAAGATCATATGAATTCAGTATTACCCCCACCCTATACCCTGACTATCAAAAAACCCAGAAAGCACTAGAGATAGATGATAGATAGATAGATAGATAGAAGATAGATAGATAGATAGAAGATAGATAGATAGATAGAAGATAGATAGATAGATAGATAGATAGATAGATAGATAGGCAGGCAGATACATAAATGGATAGAAAGGGAATGTATTAAAGTGACATGCATGCTAAGGTTCAGCTAATCCAACAATGGCTGCCTATGAATGGAAGGTCCAAGAACCCAGATGTTCAGTCTGAGAGGCTGAATGGTTCATCTGGTATTCAATGAATGGTGGCATCCCAGTGGTAGGCTCTGGTACCTACAGTACCAGAAGAAATAGACTTGCTGGCGAGGAAAGAACAAGCATGCAAAGAGCAAGGCCTTCTTCCACGCCCTTATAGAGGCTTCTGGAAGAAATGACTCAGATGAGAGGTTGTTTTTCCTAACTCAAAAGAGCTGTATAAAAAAACGTGTTTTCCACCTCAAAATTCAGACTGAGGTCATGTCTTCCTACCTCAATATCTGGACTAGAAGTGGATTTTCTCAAAAGTCCCTCACAGGTCTGCCACTCTATATCTTGGTTTTAGTTAATTCCAGATGTAGTTAAGTTGACAACCAAGAATATCCATCACAAGTCCATCCCGTGTCAACTCGACATATAATCATATCTCCTTATGTCATGATTAATTTCCAAATGAAAACAAAGGACATGTCATAATAACACCTACACATGGTATAACTATCCCATGTACAGTTGCAAATGCATTTTATATTTAACCAGGTCATAATTATGCCCTAATATAATATAACTATTCCTCTTACAACTGCAAACACATTATAAGTTTAGAATAGGTGGCAATGTCCCTTGAGGGACATTCTTTTAGTATCTCAAATTTAAATAAGATAACTATTGATATTTTTTTTTTTGAGACAGGGTTTCTCTGTGTAGCCCTGGCTGTCCTGGAACTCACTCTGTAGACCAGGCTGACCTCGAACTCAGAAATCTACCTGCCTCTGCCTCCCAAGTGCTGGGACTAGAGTCGTGCACCACCATGCCCGGCTATTGATATTTTCTTAATTGATGTTACATTACATTATAACAAAATCAAGAAAAGAGAATACATGTATTTGCACAAATACATCCTTAACAAAATGATAAAAACACTTATGTTAACTGTAATTCCCATTTCCACTACTGCTCATGTGGCATTAACTGGTATATATTAACTACCTTCCTCTACCATCCATTCTGTATTTCAACTACCCTCAGCAAACATCTCAGCAGGTTTGGGCTCTCTTCCTAGAGGAGTGACCCATACCTTCAATCCTGATGGTCTGTGCATGCCCTTTATTATCTTTCCTGGATTAGACTTTTATAGTTTCCCCTTGACTTTAATCACAAGACATGGTAGAAGCAAGAGACACCCTAAATTTTAGGGCTGAAAGAATCCCCTGCACCACTAGGCAGTGGTGGCACATGCCTTTAATCTCAGCACTCAGGAGACAGAAGCAGGTGAATTTCTGAGTTCAAGGCCAGCCTGGTCTACAGAGTGAGTTAGAGGACAGCCAGGGCTACACAGAGAAACCCTGTCTCGAAAAACAAAAGAACAAAAACAAACAAACAAACAAACAAAACCAAAGAATCCCCTGCATTGCAGGCATTATCTTTCTTACTTCCAATATGAAGAAACAATGCAATTTCTCCATGGTAATCTGGATTAATCAACCCTCTTAACAGTGTTATTCTTTTTTGAGCCTGTTGGTTTAGAGGCACCAGAAGTCCAAAGTGGCCAGGTGGAAGTCTGAGCTTCTAGTTCAATAGAATGTTTTTTGTTGCACCCATCAGGAGCTTTCCTTACTCTGGAACCAAAAGTTTTAGACTAGCAGAATTTACGGTCCTGGGAGCAAGAAGCATTTTTTTCTTGGTGGGTCACAAGGGGTGATAATGGGTGGAACTATTCTCTTTTGCACCTCTTGATTCTTGGACCCAAGGATCCTTGCTATGAGAAAAATCATACCATATATTGGACACTAATTCAAAGACTATACCATATTCTAGCGAACCCGTCACAGTTCTCCAGGCTGTTGCCACCAATTGGCACTGTAACTGTGACTTGGAAAGGCCATTCCATCTTACTATCAGGTCAAATGCTTTAGAGTGCTGGGGAACATAGTAATACCAGCAGATTTAGTAAGTGTGGACCCATTGTCACACTCTCTGGCTGTGAAGTGAGTTCCTTGGTCAGAAGTAAGAATGTGCAGAAAATCATGACAGTGGATAAGACATTTTGTAGGTCCACGGATGGCAATTTTGGTAGAAGAATTACATACAGGAAAGGAGAATCCATAACCAGAATGAGTATCTGCTCCAGTAAGGACAACGTGTTGTCTTTTCCATGGAGGAAATGGTCCAATGCATTCAGCCAGCCAGCAGGTCTCCGGCCTGTCACCCAGTGGAATAGTGCCGTATTTGGAGCTCAGCATTGATCTCTGCTGTTGGGAGGTGTGGACCCAGCACCAACCGTAGCCAGGTTAGCGGTTATGATTGGAACCACCTTGGCCTTTTGTTCATGGGCCCATTAAGCAATGAAAAGAATGGCTGGGGAAAGAGACTGTCCAAACAGGTTATCCTACCTACTTGATTACCGAACTCCTCCTCAGCTGAAGTCACCTTTTGATTAACACATGGGACACAAGTACCTTCATATTTTTCGCCCATAATTCTTCCCCAGATGTCTTTCTCACCAATTTTCTAAGTTCTGCGCACTGTGAAGATTTCTCTTCAGCAATATCCTTGAGGGTCGTCCCAGAAAGGGATTGTAATGCAGTAGCTGTTCACTTCTGGGTGGTCCTGCATACTGTGCAGAACCATTAGTAAACCAGGTCCTAGTCTTCTCTCCCTCAGTCAATCTATCATTGGTAACACCCCCATAAGGCTACAGGTGCATGCTTGGCAGCAGATGGCATTGCAATGGGAATAGAAACCATAGGTATCTGGGCAACTTCTTCATATAACTTTCTTGTGCTTTCAGGACCTGCTCAGGCCCAATTGTGTGTGTGTGTGTGTGTGTGTGTGTGTGTGTGTGTGTTTGTGTATGTGTGTGTACCACTTCCATTGGTAATAATCACTGCTGTGCATGTCCTACTTTATGATTTGGCAGACCAGATAACACCTAGATCATGATGAGAAGCTCATGATGGGAAGGTTGCATGGTAATGTAGTAGCTCATTGTCAAATAATCAGTTTTCACTAAGGGTCAATGGCAAGCCAAGAGCTATCTTTCAAAGGGAGAATAGTTTTCTGTCGAGGATAGTAGAGCTTTGCTGTAGGGGTCTGCCAAAGTCCCTTTATCTAACACTGACTGACACTTCAAGTACCGCTGGATCATATGGTCTAAGTTGTAGAACAGCCTGGACCCTGTAAATATCCCTCTTCTGTCCCAGGCCCCAACAAAGCTAGCAGCTTTCCAAGTCACGTGGTATATGGGTCATAGAAACACACCCATGTGAAAATATGCTGTCTCCAGAACCTAAGTAGGCCCACTAAATGCTGTGCTTCTTTCTTGGTGGTGTGAGGAGACAGATGCAATAGCTTATTTCTTCATCTTAGAAAGAATATCTCTGCATGCCCCCACCATTAGATTCCTAAGAATTTCAATGAGGTAGAAGAGCTTCAAATTTTGGTTAGATGTATCTCCCATCCACGGATGCACCTATATGTTACCAATGTATAAAGTGGTTGCTACCTTCTGCTCACTTGGTCTCAGCATGTCATCAATATAGTGAACCAATGTGATATTTTGTGGAAGAGACAGATGATCAAGATCCCTTTTGACACAGTTATGACACAAGGCTTGAGAGGCAAAACTATAAAGGTATACTCCTGGGACTCTCAACTAAAAGCAATTTGCTTCTGATGGTTGTTATGAACAGGTACTGAGAAAAGGGGCATTTTCTAGATCAACAGCTGCATCTCATGTACCAGGAGATGTGTTCATCTGCTTATGTAAGAACGTCACATATGGCACAGCAGCCCCAATTGGAGTCACTACCTGGTTGAATTTTGATAGCTGTCATTCTCCACCACCCATCTGTCTTCTGCACTGGCCAGATAGGTTAGTAGCTTAGTTTGAGTTTCTATTGTTATGAAGAGACACCACGATCATGGCAATTCTTATAAAGGAAATTATTTAATCGGGACTGGCTTACAGTTCAGATATTTAGCCCACTATCATCATGGTAGGAAACATGGGAGCATGCTGGCAAACACGGTGCTGGAGAAGAAGCTGAGATGTCTACATCTTGATCCAAAGGTAGCAGAAGGAGACTGCCATAGGCCTAGCTTGAGCGTACAAGACCTCAAAGCCTGCCTCCACAGTAATGCCACACCCTCCAACAAGGCCACACCTACTCCAACAAGGCCTCAAAGCCTGCCTCCACAGTAATGCCACACCCTCCAACAAGGCCACACCTACTCCAACAAGACCTCAAAGCCTGCCTCCACAGTAATGCCACACCCTCCAACAAGGCCACACCTACTCCAACAAGGCATCAAAGCCTGCCTCCACAGTAATGCCACACCCTCCAACAAGGCCACACCTACTCCAGCAAGACCTCAAAGCCTGCCTCCACAGTAATGCCACACCCTCCAACAAGGCCACACCTACTCCAACAAGACCTCAAAGCCTGCCTCCACAGTAATGCCACACCCTCCAACAAGGCCACACCTACTCCAACAAGCTAAACCTCCTAACAGTGCCACTCCCTATAGACCTACAGGGACCATTTTTGCTCAAACCACCACAGTGAATTAAAGGGAGACCTTGTGAGAACCACCATCTCTGCATCTTTTGAGTCTTGATGGTGGCACTAATTTCTGCAGTTCCTTCATGGATATTACACTGTTTTCAAATCAGTATTTTCCTTGCCCAAAATCTAGACCCAAACAGTGTTTTCAACCTTAATGGCCCTCATTTCACAGGTCAGCAAACCGATATGAGAATTCTGCAACGCTCAAGTTTATCTATCTCAATTATACATTCTGAGACTGCGGAAATAAGACAGGATGAGCTCAGGCACCCACAGGACCTACGTGCTACAGGTTGGGCTTTAGCCAAAACTCAACCACCTGACCTTCATAGCTCTTATTTTAAGTGGAAGGCCATGATGTTTCTGGGGATCTCCTGAAATCAGCGACAACTCAGAGCCAATATCTGATAGACCCTGGAAAGTCTGATTTCTTTCCTCCAGTGTACAGTTACTTTATAAAAAGCAGTAAGCCCCCCCCCTTTTTTTTGAGGACCGTGAAAAGGCTAAGTAAAACCTTTTAGATATTTTATCAAGGTCCTTCTTCAAGGAAACCTGGCCTTCCCTTCATTCAAGGGGTTCTGGGTCTTCAAACTGCCTCAGGTCTGGACAGTGATATGTGGGCAGAGAGTCCCTTTTGCCATAAGTCAATGCATCATTTCTTTCATCTGAGAATTTTCCCATGTATCAAACAAAATTTCAGTACGCTATCATCAATTTCATTCATGGAACCACAATGATTGATTAGCCAGTACCAAAGGACCATACAAGTCATGCTCCTATAAAGTTCACATTGCCTGTGCTGACCATTATAGGTTAGGCCATTGTGAACATTGCTTTGTTTGTTCTATTGTGATAACTATAATCACCTGATCTTTGGTAACTCAATGCTGCCAACTGGCCTCTGCTACCTCTGGGCCCGATTAAACCCATTGGTTGCATTTAATCCATCCAACTTGAGTAGCAGCATGCTCAGCCCTGAGATCTGACACAGGGAAAAGGGCAAGCTCTTCAAATGTACTGGTTCCCTTCTCACTATTTTGTATCTTATAGGATTAATGAAAGGCCTGCCTATTGTGGAGGATTAGGCTTTATATAATGTACTTACTTTACCATTGCAATTTCCCTGAGCCTTAAAATCCCTTTAGCAACACTACAGCAAGGGATACTGGGCATCTCCAGCTCCTTTTCAGTAGGCCATCTTTTAACAAATGCTCAGTCAACCCTTTGAACAAACTTTTGACACTTTTTAAAACTACAGAAACATCCAAAACCTAGAATCTCCATTCAGAGGGCCCATACTAATAAATTGGGTTTTGTTCCCAGAACCCCACGTGGTGGCTCATAACCATCTAGGTTTTCAGTTCTAGGCATTCAACTCCATCTTCCAGTGTGCACATACATATATACAGGCCAAAAAAAAAAAGTCATACATATAAAATATTTTCCTTTTTTACTGAGTTTTTTTAGACCCTGTATTCTGATTACTGTTTCTCTTCCCTTAACTCCTCCCAGATGTTCCCTGCTGACCCAAATCCACACCCCCTTCTTTCTCTTGTTAGCAAACAAACAAGCATTTAAAAAATAAACTTTTGCCAGGTGGTGGTGGCGCACGCCTATAATCCCAGCACTCTGGGAGGCAGAGGCAAGCAGATTTCTGAGTTCGAGGCCAGCCTGGTCTACAGAGTGAGCTCCAGGACAGCCAGGGCTATACAGAGAAACCCTGTCTCGAGAAAACCAAAATCCAAAAAACCAAAATAAATAAATAAATAAATAAAATTAAAAAATAAAATAAAATGAGATGAAATAAAAAAGAATAAGACATCCACACTCACATAAAACCAAAAACTCATTGTAAACCATAAACAAAAGACCTGTTAGGTTTAAAAAAAAAAAAAACTCAGACAAAACGTTATGAGACAAAAAATATTCCAAAAATACCATTGATTTTATTTTGTGTTGCCCATCTACTGCTGGGCATAGGGTGTGTCCTTAAATGTGGCTTGTATCCCCAGCAAGAGTCACTCGGAGAAAACTAAATTCTCCTTCGCTTATCAAGTAGTGACGACTTCTTTGTGAGAGCTGGGGCTTGTGTCCATTTTCTCTTCAATGCTGGGGGGAAAGAAAAGTGACTTTCTAGTTTCCTTAAGAGTGACTGTGCCAGCCACCTCCTGCGAGTGAACTCACACCATTCCTGTCCCACTTCACTGCTGGCCACAGTTAGCGATGCAGTCCGGGTTTCTGCTTGTTGGGCCCAGGACAAGTAAGGTTGCTGCGTTATGTGTGCCTCGGACATACCCTGCTCTGTGGTGGATACCCACGTTGCTTCTTGCTGTGAGCTGGGTAACTAACATTGATGTGACTGTGGATCATAGAAGTTCCCCCAAGACCCTGAGAAGCCGTAGTCAGAGGTGGAGACGCTGGATTGGTGCGTTGTGTCTGTGTCTGTCTGTCTGGGGTTCTACCACAGAGCTTGTGCAGCAGCTGCATCCTGTCACATTCTCAGCAGAAGTGCCCTGGAGTTCCAGTTCCTCTGTCCCCTTTAGCACCTGCACTTCCTACTTTCAATAGTTACTCTTGGTCACTGATAAGTGGATATTAGTCCAAAAGCACGGAATATCCAAGATACAATTCACAAGCCACATGAAGCTCAAGAAGAAGGAAGACCAAAGTGTGGGTGCTTCGGTTCTTCTGAAAAGGGAAACAAAATACTCACAGGAGTAAATATGGAGATAAAGTGTAGAGCAGAGAAGGAAGGAAAGGTCATCCAGAGACTGTCCCACTTGAGGATTTATCCCATATACAGTCACCAGACCCTGACACTTGTGGATGCCAAGAAATGCTTGCTGAAAGGAGCCTGATATGGCTGTCTCCTGAGAGGCCCTGCCAGAGTCTTGCAAATACAGAGGGGGTTCTCACAGCCAAACATTGGACTGAGCTCAGGGTCCCCAGTGGAGAAGTTAGAGAAAGGACTGAAGGAGCTGAAAGGGTTTGCAACCTCATAGGAAGAACAACAATATCAACCAACCAGAGACCCTCAGATCTCCCAGGGACTAAGCCATCAACCACGGCGTACATATGGCTCCCGCTGCATATGTAGCAGAGGACGGCCTTGTCAGGCATCAATGAGAAGAGAGGTTCTTGGTCCTATGAAGGCTCTATAGATGCCCTAGTGTAGCGGAATTGAGGGTGGGAAGGTGAGAGTGGGGTGGGTAGAGGATCAGCCTTATAGAAGCAGGGAGAGGGAGGATGGGATAGGGGGTTTCCAGGAAGGGGGGAAATGGAGAAAGGGGAATAACATTTGAAATGTAAATAAAGGGGGGGCTGGAGAGATGGCTCAGTGGTAAGAGCACTGACTGCTCTTCCAAAGGTCATGAGTTCAATTCCCAGCAACTACATGGTGGCTCACAACCACCTGTAATGGGATCTGACACCCTCTTCTGATGTGTCTGAAGACAGCTACAGTGTACTCAAATACATAAAATAAATAAATAAATCTTTTTTAAAAAGGTAAAAAAAAAAAAAGAAATGTAAATAAAGAAAATATCCAGTAAAAAAAAAAAAACATAAAAAAATCTGCAGGAATTGGAATCATCACATTCTGGTGGTAGGAATATAAACTTGTGTGGGCATTATGGAAAGTAATTTGGTGGTTCCTTAAAAAGTTAAACAAACAGAAAAAAAAAGAAAAGAAAAGAAATGGGCATGAGGTGGTATTTGACTGTGGTTGTAAGTTATTACTGGTATATGTTCATTTTGAGGGGTCACACTGACATTTGTACGCATGCACAGAGCGCGATTTGATCACATTTACCCCTCAACTGTTCTCTCTTGCCCCTCAGTTCCACACCACCAGCCCCTTTCTCCAATATCCCTGCTTGTCTCTCTTCCACTTTCAGTTCTTGTGTCTTTTTCAGATTATGCACACAGCAAAAAAAAAAAAAATCATACTTCTTAGTCTGGTTTACATCACCTAATACGATGACCGCCATTTTGTCTGCTTTCCTGGGACAAACATAAAGATGCTGATTTTACTTACATATTTATGCTTGTATTTATGGTTCTCCATCTGCCCTGAATTCACTATGTAGTTACTGTGACTCTGAGGTTCTTATCCTCCTACCACCACATACTGGGATTGCAAGCATGCTGGGTTTATGGGATGCAGGGCTCGCTCTGTACACAATGGACAAGTACTCTTTCAACTGAGCCCCCAGCCTCCAGTTCAAGGGTCTAACTTGCCTTTCAATTTGACTAGTGGCGTTGAGTGTTTTGTCTTGTGTGTATTGACAGTGTGTCTGTCTTTGGAGAGATGTCTGTTCACATTCCTGGACTATTTTTCAATGCAATTATTGTTCCATTACTGTGAAGCCACCGCTTTAAGAAGGAAATAAAACAGGCTATATCTACCTGTTTCCAGACTTCTTTAGGACAGAATTGTATTCAGTTCAAGCTGACCTTGAACTAGTTTTACAGCTAGGGATGGCGTTAATGTCCTGATTACCCTACATCTTCCTCCTAGATGCTGTGATGACAGACATCTGCAGTTTCTGCAGTGTTAGAGATAAAACACAAGCATTTTATGTTTTTTTTTTTTTTGCCAGTCAAGCACCGAGAGACTACATGAAGAATCGTGCAGAGTGGGGACAATTCTGCATCACACAAGTGGTCCTCACATCCGATTACAATTGTCCCCCTGTGTGAGAAGCAGAAGGAGATGGGTTCCAGGAGCGAGGGGGAATGACAGGGCAGGAGGCCAGCATGTCAGTGGCCTCCATCACCTGGAGAGGTGAGAAGTAAACACTCTCTCTCCTCTCTCTCTCTCTCTCTCTCTCTCTCTCTCTCTCTCTCTCTCTCTCTCTAGAACAATGGCCACCAGCACTGATTTCACCACAGGCAATTTGATCTCAGTCAGTTTCTGCCCCTGAGTCATTGCACTCTCCCCCAACACACACTCCCCTCTAGGAAACCCACCAGACCTCCTGCTGAACTGCAAGCGGAAACATTTGTGTGTTAGACATCTGCTGTGTGTGACTGTGTCCAGGACCATTAGAGACTCATCAGGAGGCATCCACGGAACAAACACCACTGGAGACGCTGCAGGGACTCTGCATTCTTGCTTCCCCTTGATGCCCTCCTGTTCAGCATCTTGCCATTACCTGCTCTAAATCACCACCTCTTCCTGTGGACGACAGGACGCACCAACCATAGATCCCCATATGACCCACTGGGCTGAGCACTCAGTTTCTACCCCTGAGGCACTGCACTTCCCCCTGACCCCAAAAGCCTCCTCTGGGAAATGCACCAGACCTCCTTACTCCTGACTTTGAGGGTACTGAAACATCACGATGTTGGTACTGAGACCTGAGAGGTCTGTGATGTCATATAGGCGACAATTAGAACTATGGGCCTGTTGCCAAGGCAACAGCCCCCATATACCCAGAATTCAGTGGCCCACCTTTACCTGTAATTTACATCATCACCCATATATAACTGGGTAGCGTTTCTCCCTCTCTTCTCTCTTTCCTTCCTTCTTCCTGCCCGCTACCCCTTTCCCCATCTTAAATAAAGTCCCACGTGGAACTGTTTGGCCTGGTGTATCTCATTGCGGCCCACATTTCCACCATTACAACTTCGAACAGGACTGCAGACACCCCCGCCTTTATCACCGCCACTGCTGCCCCCCGCCCCCCATTGCTTCTGCTATGCCGCTGCTGCTGCCGCTGCCGCAGTCACAGTTGCAATCTGGGACTCACGGGCTTCATCATGTGAGCTGTGCGCTATTGCTTGCCACATGGGTTGATTCTGGGCCACCCGACCAAGCAGGTCCACGTGGCAAGCCATAGCACACTAAGATATTGTCCCCAGAGTCACCTCCTGATTTGTCCAAATTAACCATTTATTCTTTTCATGCCAGTTATGATCACTAAAGAAGAAGAGGGTGGTTCAGCTGTGAACTGCAAGGTCAGTGAACTCTCAAGGTGAGAGTTGTTGAAGGTTTGGTTTACCACAGTTTGGTCTCCCACATTCAGGGGCTTCCTTGGTTACATAGCATGTGAAGACCAAGCCAAACTAAACAGTGTCCTATCTCAAAAAAAAAAAATCTGTAATCCACTTGGTCTGAGTTCACAGACCTAAGAGCCAAGTCCCTGTGCCGTGGCTTCCCTGCCTGGTTTTCTTACTTATGCAAGGAGAGATGATTGTACATCACACCACACGTGAGAAATAAGCCATTGTGGCTTGGTACTTCAAGTTAAGCAGTCCTTGCATCTCTGAGCCAACCTGTTTTCTTCCTGGCTAGAAGAGCCCCAAACCCTTTCAGGATGATGACAGGCGGAGTGAGCTTGTTGAGTGCACACTTCAAGAACTGAGAGATCAATCAATCTGAGGTCTTCAAAGTGGAACTGGGCACTGGTGAGTTCTAATTGAGTTCCCTGAAGATAAAGCTAGCGCTGTGAGAAATTTGTGCAGATAAGCTAATTTCTCACAGCCGCAGAGAGAAGCTGTCAATACTGAGAAGCTTCGCTTTAAATGCAAAGAAATGGAGGCCTTGACATTTTTCTGTAGGTCTGCTTTCTATTTCTGTGGTAAACACCATGACCAAAGTCAACTTGGGAGGAAATGGCTTATTTGACTAACAGGTTCCAGTCTGTCGTTGAGGAGAGCCAAAACAGGAACTCAGGGAAGCAACTTGGAACAGAAACTGAAAGTGTGAGGGTTATTGGCTTGCTTCCTTACCCAACCCAGAACCACTGACCCAGGAGTTACACCATCCACAGCAGGTCAGGTCCTCCCACACCAAGTACTGAAGAAAATGCCCCATGGACATGCCCATAGACCAACGGAGGCCAATCCTCTATTGAGGTTTCCTCTTCCTAATGGACTCTAGTTTGTGTCAAATTGACAAAAAAGTGACCAGTGCATCTTCCCAAGACCGAAATTTTGGTCATGAGGAAATCTCAGGCTTGAACCAGATGGGTCAATCTCAATTCAATCACTGTGATAGCCAGAGAAAACACTGAAAAAAAAAGTCATGTTAATGCATCAAGAAAATCTGACCTCCCTTGCCTAGAAACAAGACAAACAAGCAAAAAATAAATATATAACAAAACTACTGAGTCTATTCCCTTAACAGTTCTAAGAATCCACACACAGTTTATTCATAGCAGCAACTGACCCAGATTTCCACTCGTTCTGTGAGCTTGGCCTCAACGTTATTCCGTCAGCTGTAGAAATGATCGCTTTGACCTTGAGGCTGCCCAGTGTATTGTGCATTAGTCATGGAAACCCAATCATTTGAGTGGCACTGGCTACCCTAGTACTCCTCGAGGCTGAACCCTAGGTCTGCAGTTCACCAAATACGGAATTTCATTAAATCTGAAACTAAGACTTTTTTTTAGAAGTTGAGTCATATTATTCAAGATGATGTTCAAACAGAAACTTCCATCACTCACAACATTTACTAGAAAGTTTATGTCTCCAGTTTTAGTGTATTCATCCTACACAGTACAAACTGCCAGATTTCTTGTCATACCACAGCTGACTTTTACCAACCACCACTGCTTGGAGCCTCCAGACATTCCCCAGATTGCTACGTCTGAGGAAATCATAGCTGCCAGCAAGCAACACCAAAGGTAGAAGCCACAAAGGACGTGCCTGCCGACATGAAATTTCCCAGAAGCCCCAGCAAAGGAACAGAATGGATTATGGGAGGTACGGAGGCTGTCCCAGGTTCAAATCTGCAAAACTAGACAGCCGTTACCGGAAGCAGCGGTTCCTGGGCTCTTTGTTCTTGAGATGGCCTTCATCCTCCATAGAGGAGTGGACAGTCCACGGGGGACCGATGTCCCCTAACACCTAGCTTTTTTGTGACATGCGCATTTGCCTCCTGTTGGGTTGAAGTTTAGCCCTCTGTTGCATTACTTTTGTTAACATCCACAGCAGATGGAGAGCAGATGACAGACCAAAGAAATGACTGCATCACAGTCCATCTTAGTACACCAGTGAGAGCATTGGTCTGACTTAAAAATCCGGAAGCACCGGTAGCTGAAATAGCTGCCTTAAGAGCCACCCTACCCCTAACGTGCCTGGCAGCTGTGGAGACCGCATCACCACAGTCTCCTCACAGCGGCTGTTTACTGTTACTCGAGGAACAGCCCCTTTCCGCCCCCCCCCTCATAATTCCTTTATAATAACTGAGAAAATACTTCTTGAGGAAAGGGTCCCACATTCTTTCATACACATATCTCTGGTCCCAGAGTCCTCGATCTTTTAACTTTTCCACGTAATAGCTACTCATCGGCTTTCGAAAGCTGAGTATCTAGAAATACTCATTTGGACATTTCAGGCGAAATCAAATACTGTTACTGGGATTCCATTTCTTTCTATTTCAGTGTGACTGCTAGAATCTCTGAATTACTTTGCGGCTCCGTTTGAACTTCCACTTGAGAGCTCTGGCCTAGAAGCATGGTCAGATTATAATTTGGTGCCCTTTCCCTTCATAATCAATTCAGTGTGTATGGTATGCAGGCTTCTCACCAGGTCATCTCTCCCTGGTGATATTGAAATGTATCACTACATCCACGTCTTGTCACTCAGTATAGTATAACGTGTACACTACACTGTAAAGATCTCAGTACAGTAGCACCTTTTTGGTGAGCAGAAAAGCGTTACTATAGTAACCTCCATTCAGGCTACATTTATTGTCTCCAGTTCTGCAAGGCAGATCTGGCCACCATCACATCTTCACGTACTCTTGCTTTGATTCCTATAGGAAAGTCAATCCTTTTGGAATATGTCTATGACCATCTCAGCCTTGTACTTAAAATGCCCATGTGACCACTCACTCTGCTCCTCACTGGGACTAAGCTCAGTTGGAGAATGTTTGCCCAGGGAGAAACCCCGGCATGATCTCCAGCACCGCATCATTCAGTATGGTGACATAGTCCTGTAATCTAAGTACTCAGGAGGTGGAGGCAGGAGGATGAGAACTTGAGCTGATCTTCAGCCTCACCCTGGGGCACACGAGACCCTATTTATAATAAATAATTGCTTACACTCTTCTGCAGTCATTTCCAGCTCAGCTCACTCTGTGGAACCTGGGTGGCATCTAAAGTTCCACCATCACGGGACCTCCTCTCTCTCTCTCTCTCTCTCTCTCTCTCTCTCACACACACACACACACACACACACACACACACACGCAGCTCCATGAATTTATTATGGACTTCCCTACTTACCCATCTTCACTTCCAGCTTTTTCCGGAAAATTCTGTTCTCCACTACATGCTTAAAATGTCTCAGTTCCAATTTAAGGTATTGTACCCTGAGTAGCGTAGTGACTACTACCAGGTATCTAATCTACCCTTTACCCTTCTAGACAGTTTGTTTTTTGTTTTTGTGTTTTTGTTTTTTGTTTTGTTTGTTTTTGGTTTTGTTTTTTGTTTTTTGTGGGGTTTTTTTGTTTGTTTGTTTTTTTGTGTTTGGTTTTTTCGAGACAGGGTTTCTCTGTATAGCCCTGGCTGTCCTGGAACTCACTCTGTAGACCAGGATGGCCTCAAACTCAGAAATCCACCTGCCTCTGCCTCCCAAGTGCTGGGATTACAGGCTTGCGCCACCACTGCCCAGCCCTAGACAGTTTGTTTTGTGTACATTTCTGCTATTTCTTTTTATATAGCATCTCACTGTGTAGCCCTAGCTGGCCTGGAACTCACACACATCTGCTTGCCTCTGCCTCCCGAGTGCTGGAATTAAGGGTGTGTTCCCGCACACCTGGCCTTAACGTTGTCCAGGGCATCTGTGGTTCAGCCTCCCGATGCATGGGGTGGTTTTCTGGCATCGGCCGGGCAACCTCCTCAGCTGCCCATTAGGTCAGTTTCACGGAGCAGAAAGAAGGAGAGGCATACACTTCCAGCTTCTCTTGTGCATCATCACCTCGCGGGGCAAGTGCTCCATCTTCCCGGTGGACTGGCTGTGGCTCAGGCTGTGCTACAGATGGACGCTGTACCGTGTTTACTGACTAGGGAGGGAAGCGTAGGAGAGAGCCCGTGGAAGAGCCGGGCGGTGCCGGGCTGCAGTAAGTGGGTGGGTATCAATCGTATCCCGAGACGTAGCAGACAAACGATCAGAAATTGATATTTGCATATTAACGTTTATGTAGTTTAATATAATTCGGTATGTAGTGATGGGTGCCTGGGGCTGCTCAATGGGACCCGCGGAGCTGCATCTTTGGGCACAAAGCCCTGGTCACGAGAGCACCACTATTATAGTTTGTTCTCAAGATGATCAAGATCATCCGCGAAGCCAGGCAGGATGGCGTACCCTCCCAGCCCTCGGAAAGCAGAGCAGGAGGACGGTCCCTGTTCAGTGCCACACTCTGGTCTACACAGACCGAGAGAATGCTAACCTGAGCTATGTCACACGAGCTTTCATTTTATTCTAATGTTCTACTTTGGCCTATTGATTTCTTTCCTCTACTGTACTGGACGCTTTCACTGACAACTGCTCTCTCCCCATTTATCATTGTTACCTTCTCCATCTACCTCTGCACTATTTTCTATATATGCAAAACACAATAAATAATACAGAACTAAAAAGCAAACACTTGGGTTTTTTTGTTTTTTGTTTGTTTTTGTTTGTTTTTTGTTTTGTTTTGTTTTTTGAGATAGGGTTTTTCTGTATAGCCCTGGCTGTCCTGGAACTCACTCTGTAGACCAGGCTGCCCTTGAACTCAGAAATCCGACAGCCTCTGCCTCCCAAGCTAAAAACAAACACTTGCAATTGAGAATAGATCCCCCCCCACACACACACACACACCTCTGGCGACCGTGAAAAGCCTCGGTGTCACATTTATTTCAGACTTTCACCTTTAAAGATCCTATCCATCTTCAGTTCCCATTTCCCAACAAACCTACCTAGTTTTCTTTTCTTTTTCTATTTATTAATTTATTATTTATTTACTTTTTAGTTTAGAGGGAAAAAAAGAAATCTTTTAAGTCTCCGAGAAAATACAGACAAATGCTATTTTTAGTAATATGCAGCATCTCAGTCTCTTAGAAATAAGTGATATTACACGTATAGGCAGGATGTAAAATCCCCTGTAAATATGAGACAGCCTTGGTCTTTCACTGTGCCACAGTCTACAAGCTTTGCCTGGTTATGTGTAACTAACCTACTGTACTGGTGGTCTCTGTATCGTTGTATTGTGGGAGTGGCCATGACAGCTCCTAAAGGAACAGAAACTACAGGAAGATCCTTGAGAAGTGTTGGCAAGTTGTACCTTCACAAAGGGTAGCACGCATGCTCTTCTCCAGCCTTCACAAGGGAAAAAAAGGCAAAGAAAAAAAAAGGCAAAAGATTTATAGTAAACGGAAGTAGTCTGGATTGGTCATATCCGCTTAAATCTCCGCGGAGATCGGTTCTGTTATCGTTGCCCGCACTGCAGGAGAGTTTGGATTCTAACGCCGAGAGCCCGGGGCGGAAGTCGCCAGGGTCCTGTGCGGAGTTCTCTGCGGTGCTGTGAGAGGTGAGCGCAGCGGCGGCGCAGGGAGGAAGCCCTACTATTGAACGCTGATTTAGTGTTGAGTAACAGCTGACACCGCTGCTGGGGGAGGCCCTGGCTGAGCTGGGGTGGGACTCCCGTGGGAGTTGGGAGAGCAGGGGTGCGGAGAGAGACAATGCAGCTCCCTACCGCAAGCCTGGGGCTAGCGTCTCTGAGGGCGATCGCACTGCTTTCTAATGGCCTGCGAGAAGAGAAAAGGCAGATACAAATGGAAAATGAGATTATTGGTGGTTTGGGCTCAGCTGGGAAAGGTCGGCCCTTCCCAGGCAGCCTGTGCCGCCGGCCGGGGAGGCTAATATTAGGAACACATGAAACAAAAGCCAGGGGGTTTGCACGTGCACACTCTGAAGTGGGCACAGGCATGAGAGCTGCGAGATGAGCCTTTGTGCAGGCAGCGGGGCTTGTAAGACAGGACCGTTTCATTCCTAGCATGCAATCTCCTGTAAGGAGCTAGCGCTGCAGAGCAAAGTTTAAAAGGCAAATCCTTATCCCCAGGCTCATTTTATGGGAGGTCCAGGACCCTTTGCAAATGAGGCGGTTCAAGGCTGCCTCTGCTGAGACCACATGATCACAGTAAGAGCCAGTGATTGGCATTTGAGCAGAATGACCCTGTGTCCTTATTGGGAGATGTTCTTTGGGTATCACTATTGAGTTTATTGAGGAGTCTCTGGAAACTCCTCAATTGCCATCTCTAGTGAACATTTCTTGGTCGCCAAAGTAAGTAATAATGTTCTGTGGAACCAGGCATGCCCATTTTAACCCTGAGGTCAAATTAGTCCTCAGGTCAGTGTGAAAGTCCGGGATGTCAGTGAATATGTTCGGTTTACCATGAGGACATTGTGGACAGGGGAGAAGTGCTTTGTGTGGAGGGCCTGCTGGTCATGTGCAGGGTTTCCAAGGTAGGGAAGAGATTGAGCCACTGAATTTAAGGGAAGAAAGCAAGGTGTCAGTGTGGGCATAGATGTAAAAAGAAAGGCAGAGAGAGCCAGGAGTGGCCATCACCACACCACACTGCGCCACATCTCTGCTCTCAGAAGGCAGGAGGAAGAAGAAAGGGTTCTAGGTTCTGGGCACACAGGGACCGCACGAGACCACGAGCACTGCATGTGGTTTAGAGCAGGGAACGAACGAGACTGCTCCTGCTCTTCTTCCTAGGGTGCATTCTGGACCAGCACATAGCCTTATTTGTCATTTCGTCAAGGGAAATGGTTATACTAAAGTTGATGACACGGTTAAAGGAGCTCTCGTGAGAGCTGGGTGCGATGGCGCACACCTGTAGTCCCAGCACTCAGGAAGCAGAGGCAGGTGGCACTCTGTGAGTTTGAGGCCAGCCTGCTCTACACGGAAAGCTCCAGGCCAGTTGCAGCAACATAGTGAGACCATGTCTCAAAAAGTTGGGGGCTGGGCAGGCCTGTGTGTGAACAGCTTAACAAAGCTCAGAAAAAAGGAGCAGCCTGAACGCCTTTTTTTTTTTTAATTAATTAATTTATTTATTTTTCCTGAACGCCTTTTTATACACATTTCTCTGCAGCTTCTGAGGGCGCGCTGAGCTTTAAATCACCGCAGGTCCTCGGTGCCCATGGTACACACCCACATCCTCGCTGTGGAAACAACTAGGTTAATTCCTCATCTTCTCACAAGTCAAAAGATACAGCAGCGGCAGTGAATACTTCCTAACTATCGTGTTTTGTGTTTACGTCAGGGAAGGGGAGTTGTTTGGGTTTTGGCATGTGTGTTGTATGTGGTATATACGTGTGGGCGTGGGCAGAGGCGCGAGTCTGTAAGTGCGCCTGCGCAGAGGCCAGAGTAAGATTGTGTATCCTGCTCCATCACGCCCTGTCTTTTCCCTTGAGATTGGGTCTGCCGCTGAACCTGGAGCTAGGCTGATAGCCAGAGAGCCCAGAGGTCCTTCTCTCTTTGTCCCACACAATACTGGAGTTACAGGCATTTGTAGCCAAGCCCTGCCTTTTCAGATTGCTGGGGATTTGAACTCAGTGCCTCATGCTGATACAGCAAGTTCTTTTACCCACTGCACCACCTCCCCAGACCCCAGGCTATGGTGCTTGGGTTTTCTTTGTCATCACCCTGGTGAGTACCAGGGCAGGGCTTTTCTGAGCATTGTCTGTTTTAGCATGTCTACACTGTGACATCTTGGGCACTCAGAAACTCATGGGCTAACGCTGGCTGAGGAGGACACAAGGTCATTCCCTCACTGGGGCTTTCTGCTGTCCTTTTAGGTCTAAGTCAGGCCACATCATCCAGGCTGCAAGATTTTTCTACCTCACCACAGCTGGCCTCTCTGCTTAACTGTTCTTCTGGGAACCTCTAGACACTCATCCGGCTTCCAGTCCCTGAGAGAATTGGATCTGCCAGCAAAGAGGCAAGAGAGGAAACATACCTGCTGACATGAATTTGCCCAAGAAGCCCCAGAGACTGCACCCACAGGAGCAGGATGGGTCATGTGAGGTAAGCCGCAGCTGCCCAGGGTCCAGTGCTCTAAAACACGGACATGGGAAGTAGCAGATGTTGGGCTCCCAGAGGCAGACCACAGGGGCCAGTGCTCCTGCACCTCCTAGTCTGTCATGTCACTCCTTGTCCTGCGTCCTGGTGCTTAGGTAGATGTAGCCCTCAAACCTGTGTCCCCGGCCGAGTCCTCAATCCTGTGTCTTCTTGTCCCATTTCATAGCCACTGTCATTTTGTGAGTCTGTCGAAGGAGTTCATTTGATGTGGATTCACGGCTGGTAAGTCTTAGAGATGATGAGTGTGTGAGGATGCTTTGCCAAAAATTGAGATACATGCTGTGTTCTGCTCTAGAGGCTGTGAGGCTTGGGAGAATGGAGCCGAGAAACGAGACTGTCTTAGTTAGGGTTTTGCTGCTGTGAGCAGACACCATGACCAAGGCAACTCTTATAAGGACAACATTTCATTGGGGCTGGCTTACAAGTTCAGAAATTCGGTCTATTATCATCAAGGCAGGAACATGGCGGCACCCAGGCAGGCATGGTGCAAGTGGAGCTGAGATTGTCATCTGAAGTCAACTAGCAGAATACTGGCTTCTCCGTCCTTATATTCCGCTCCAATGCTAGGTCAATCCTTTCCAGGATCAGGAGCCTCTCCATACTTCTTCATGGAAAAGGAGGGAGGTGATTGGAGAATGGATGGAGAGAAGAAGGTTTATGGGGCATATGGGGAGAGGGGATCCGGGAAAGGGGAAATCATTTGAAATGTAAACAAAGAATATAGAAAATAAAAATATTAAAAAAAAAAAAGAATACTGGCTTCTAGGCAGCTAGGATGATGCTCTTAAAGCCCACACCCACAGTGACACACCTAGGCCACGCCTACTCTAATGGGCCACAGCTCCCAATAGTATCTGCTACTCCCTAGGCCAAGCATATATAAACCATAACAGAGGCAGACTGAAGTCTCATGCAGTGACCAACTTTATTCCAAGCAGGTAATTTATACTCAGAGGGCCAAGGGGAATCGCATGCATCAGGTGTCCAATCTCCAGGGCAAGGTGTGTAGAACAGGCAAGCCACATGCACACAGCAAAACTGTGTTTTTCCAGAGACACATAAACAAATAAATAACAAGAGCCAGTTGTAATGAGCAATCCGAAGTAATTTCACTCCTAGCCGCTTTACCTGGAAGTAAAACCCATTCCAAGAACAACTCCATGGTTTTTTGAAGAAGCTGAGGTCGCAGATTGGGTCTTGTTTCCTGACAAGCACTCAGAGTCCTCACACAGCTTCACGATGGGACCAGATTCTTCCAGCATACCATTCATTTCATTACTTATATATGAAATAATTTGTCAGATATATACGCACACTGTTGGAAATATTTCCACCTCAACACGTGTCCTTGGCTAGGTTCAGAGTCTAGGCTGGGAAGCTCTTCCTTACTCTCCCTGAAGCGCTCTGTGAGCTGCCTATTTCCTCTTCACCCGCCCTTCTGGAAATCCTGTCCTTCAAACTTGACTCTCCACTGTTTCTTTTCTCTCTCTCTCTCTCTCTCTCTCTCTCTCTCTCTCTCTCTTTTGGTTTTTTTTGGATTTGGTTTTCTCAAGACAGGGTTTCTCTGTGTAGTCCTGGCTGTCCTGGAACTCACTCTGTAGACCAGGCTGGTCTCGAACTCAGAAATCCGCCTGCCTCTGCCTCCCGAGTGCTGGGATTACAGGCGTGCGCCATCACCGCCCAGCTCCACTGTACTTTTTAATTATCGATTGTTTAGATTTTGTTTTCATTCATTGTGAGGAGTGGCACATGCATACCCAGGTATTCTGTGGAAGTCAGAGGACAACTTGCAGCTCTCTCTCTCTCTCTCTCTCTCTCTCTCTGTCTCTCTCTCTCTGACTTTGTATATCTTGGGGATTGAAGTCATCATCAGGCAGGGCAGCAAGCATTTTTACCTGCTGAGTAATCTCCTTTACCCTAATTCTCTATATTAAAGGGTTTTTTTTTTTGTTTTGTTTTTCTTTTGCTGGCAGAATATCTGTTTTACTTTCTAATCTGTCTAAAAATTGTTATTGTTTTGTCTGTTCATTTGAGACAGAGTCTCACTGTGTAGCTTTCTCTGGCTGGAATTTACTGTCTAGACCAGACTAGCCTTGAACTGGTAATGGTCTGCATACCTTTTTCTTAAGAGCATTGGGACTAAAAGCGTGCACCACACCTACCTGTTATTGTTTTAAAATGCAATTTCAAACTTTATTTTTAATTTGTAATATATCTTTCAGTGAGTTGTCCTCTGGCTCGTGGATGGACTATTTATTATTTATGTCCAAAGATACTGGAGGTATTTTGATGCGGGGTGTTTCTGAATTCATTAATTCCCCAAGTTAGAATGAAACAACGCGAAGTCCTCAGTCTTGAGTGCTCCTCCCTTGCCTGGTCCTCACCGAATCATGATAATTCACCACTCCACTGAGCTGCCTTCCCCGAATCCTAGAATAATGGTAGATCTAAGTCTTAAGCTGCTTATTCCGTTTTGAAGTATCAGTGACAACCCATTTCTGGCTGCTTTGGGGATGAAAATCTGACTGTACAAGAGATGGATATTTTTAGAAACTTTCTTAACTTCTGAAATATTTACATAACATATATTATATAATACATATTTGCATACTCTTATCCATATACTATGAAATAGATATTTCCTAGAAAGCTGAATGATCTGTCACAGTAAAGAATCACTGAGCTAGGTTGCTGTGTGCCGGGCCACCTCTCCAATGAAGAGTAACTCAGAATGGACTGCACATTGCGTATTATAGAGTGTTACAGCGTTATATTTTGTATTACAGAGACTGGTGTCCATTGAGGATGTGACTGTGGACTTCAGCCAGGAGGAGTGGCGGCGCCTGGACCCTGCCCAGAGACGCCTGTACCAGGATGTGATGCTGGAGATCTACAGCCACCTCTTGTCAGTGGGTGAGCATGGCTGGCCGGGGGTCCAGGGTGGGCTTTGTTGAAAATGCTTCCTCCTTCTTTCTCTAGAACATGGTGGGATACCAAAAGTGTGTCATGGTTTTCTCTCATGGTCTGTCCCAGTAGTTCATTACTTTTTGATACTCCAAGTTAATTACTCTGTGCCCAGTACAAAATATTAATTTTCCAACCAGCCAGCACTAAGCTCATTGGATGACCTCAAAAGCTACACACTGAGCAGATATTCTTCCAACTACAGGCTGCCCTATTCCTAGCCCCGGGGCCATCTTCAGGATAAAGAAAAGAAAGGAGGAACAGACAGGAGAGGTTAAGTCCCCGTCTCGTTGTTGGTGTCAAGGTGAGTGGGTAGACTTTAGACGGAGGTGGATGTTATTAGAGCGTCGTCACCAGCCTACCTCATTCATTCCTTCCCCTAGTAGTGGGCACCAGGCTTGTCTCCCCCCCACACTCTTTACAGCTAATGCCACAGTGCATTGTGAATATGAACCAGGTACCAAGTACATTGTGAATATGGACCGGGATGGTGGGCACCAAGCTTGCTTCCTACAGCAACTCTCTACAGCTAATCCTACAATACTGCGTCACTATGATCTAGGAGTGAGGATAAGACCCTCAGAGGAGAATAGTGGGCAGCTGGCTGCCTCGTCGTAGTGACAGCAACACCCAAGTTGACTAACAACCCTATTCTGAAGATCGATGCATAGGTTTTTATGTGCACACCTTGCTTGTCTACACTGGGCGTTACCAAACTGGCAACAAAAAGCAAGTGAAGGGAACTCAGTGGTGGTTGAGAATATAGATACATGTGTTGGTTGGGGGAAGAAATTGGTCTTTTTCTTTTTTCATGATAACCATGGTTAGGGCTGGGGATGCATAGCTCAGTGGTGGCCTGGAAGGCTGGCGTGTGCAGAGCCTTGGGTTCAGTCCCCAGTGTGGTAGAAGTGTAGACAGACAGCTGTGTCAACATGGATAAGATAGACTAGTGAGATACCAAGCTTTCTGCATAGTTGGTTGGGTGGATAAAAAAAACATTGGATTTTTTTAAAATTAGTTTTGTTGTCTTTTTCTTGTGATAGCTGCCACATGTTTTCCTCTCCTGGCCCTTTCCCCACTGAGCTCCTCCAAACCCATCCTGTCGGTCCCCCTCCTTGCTACGAAATGTCCCCTCTCTGCCTGTATCTTCCTCCCTTAAGATACCTTATTAAGGCCTTTCTCTCTCTCTCTCTCTCTCTCTCTCTCTCTCTCTCTCTCTCTCTTTTTTTTTTTTTTTTTTTTTTTTTTGGTTTTTCGAGACAGGGTTTCTCTGTGTAGCCCTGGCTGTCCTGGAACTCACTCTGTAGACCAGACTGGCCTCGAACTCAGAAATCCACCTGCCTCTGCCTCTGCCTCTGCCTCTGCCTCTGCCTCTGCCTCTGCCTCTGCCTCTGCCTCTGCCTCTGCCTGCCTCCCAAGTACTGGGATTAAAGGTGTGCGCCACCATCGCCGGGCAAGGCCTTTTTCTACTTTGACTATTTACATACAACACATGCAGACATACCTGTATGTACACATGCAGAAATTAAAATCTAGAGGCCACCTAAATGAAAAAACGTGGTACTCAGTCTTTAAGGAGTGCCACTTCATTCCCCTCACCTCACGGCAAGTCCCATTCATGTCACTACAGTTGTCAGGATTTCGTTTTTTCTTCGTGGCTAACTAAAACCCCTGAGGTGCATGTTTTCCCCCTGAGGTTCATGTTCTACATTCTTTTAGTTCTTTCATCTGTCGAGAGACATCCGGTTCTGTTTCTCAGTGCAGCATAAATGGCTGTGCAAACAGGCCTGCTTACGTTCATACGTAAGACCTGGAGTCCTCCAGGCATATAGGCAGGTCAGTCAGGCCGGGTCATATGGAAGTTCTGTTTTGAGTTCTTTGAGACCCTTCCACCCTGGCTTCTATAGTGGCTACAGTTGTTTACACACCCCGGAGCAGGGCTGTAGCTTTCCTTGCCGGCATTTCTTGTTTCTTTCTTTTCTTTTCTTTCTTCTTCTTTTTTTTTGAAGGATTTATTAATTTCTTTTATGTACACGAGTACATTGTTGCTGCCTTCAGACACACCAGAAGAAGGCATCAGACCCCATTACAGATGGTTGTGAGCCACCATGTGGTTGCTGAGAATTGAACTCAGGACCTCTGAAAGAGCTGTCAGTGCTCCTAACCACTGAGCCATATCTCACTAGCCCTGTTTCTTTTCTTAATAGCCATTCTGATTAGGGTGACCCAGAATATGAAAGAAGTTTGAAATTGTGTTTCCCTGATGACTGAAAATATTGAACACGTTTTCAAATATGTATTAGCCATTTGTTTTAAGAATTATCCATTAAATAAATTTATTGCTTGATTGGGGAATTTGGTGTTTTTGCATAGTCTATATATTAATCTGTAGTTATAAAAATTCTTTCCCATTATATTGGCTGCCTCTTCGTTCTGCTGACGGTTTCTTTTGCTGTACAGGTTTTTATATAACCCTGTTATTAGTTAGTGGGATTTTTTTTTCCTGTGCTATTGCAGTCCTTTTCTAGAAGTCCTAGCCCATGCATGTGTCTTTAAAAGTTTTGCTTCTGTCTCCCTCTAGCAGTTTTATAACATCATCTATTACATTCAAATTTTCAGTCTAAGTTGTTTATCTGGACTTAAGAGACTTTCTGCTCTCCACAGCACCCAGTTTGGTTCCCAGTACCCAGTACTGGTTCCCAGTGCCCGGATGGCAGCTCACAGCCATCTACAGTTCCAGTTGTAGGGGATCTGACTTCCTCTTCTGATCGCCACAGGCACTGTCAGTAAATACGCACATGCATGAAACAAAATAAAGGCATCTTTTTTAAGAAAAATGAAAGATGGGGATCTAGCTTCTTTTTTTCTTACAGGTTGTCCCAGCACAATTTGTTAAAGATGCTTCTTAATATATTCTTGAATGTGTTTTGAAATTTTTTTCTTAAGATGTTTTGTGTCAATTTCCATCAAGGAAATTATTCTGTAGTTTCCTTGTATTTCTGTTGTTGTTGTTGTTGTTATGTTGTGTCCTTATCCAGTTTTGGTATTAGATACAAATTCTAGCTTCATACAGTGTGTCTTTTAGTGTTTCTCCCATTTCCACTTTATGGAAAGGTTTCAGGAGTGTTGCTGTTACCTGTTCCTTAAAGATTTGGGAAGATTCTCCCAATGAATATTCTGTTTTCTTTGTATGGAGATATTTTACTGCTGCTTATTTGTTTGTTTGTTTTTTGGTTTTTCAAGACAGGGTTTCTCTGTGTAGCCCTGGCTGTCCAGTAACTCACTCTGTAGACCAGGCTGGCCTTGAACTCAGAAATCCACCTGCCTCTGCCTCCCAAGTGCTAGGATTAAAGACGTGCGCCACCACCGCCTGGCTTTCCTGCTGCTTCTTATGAATCTATTTTTTTTTATATCTTCTTGATTTAATTTCCTTGGTTTTTTTGTTTTTCAAGACATAGTCTCACTCTAATAGTCCTGTAACTCACTCTGTAGACTAGGCTGACCTTGAACTCAGAGGTCCACCTACCTCTGCCTCCCAAGTCCTTGATTAAAGGCATGCACCACTATACTCAGCAGGGTTTTAATTTTCATACGTCATATGTGACTAAAATTTTAATCACTCTAAAATTTCCAGGGTTTTTTTGGTGTTTTGTTTTGTTTTGTTTTTTGTTTTTTTAATGTAAGATTTCCAAGTACTCCCCGGTAAACTGCTTTTGAATCTGTTGTAATAACCTCTTTTTCAATTCTAATTTTATTAATTTGAGTCTTCTTTCCCTGTCAGTTTGGCTAGGAGTTTTTCAATCTCACTGTTTGTTTGTTTGTTTGTTTGTTTGTTGAGATAGGGTTTCTCAGGATGTCCTGGAACTCACTCTGTAGACCAGGCTGGCCTGGGATTCAGAATCTACATGCCTCTGCCTCCCAAGTGCTGGGATTAAAGGTGTGTGCCACCACTGCCTGGACACTTTTTTTTAATGCGTATGGGTGGGTGTTTTGCCTGCACTAACATATATGCACCCCGGTGTGCAGTGCTCACAGAGGCCAGAAGAGGGCATCTGATCCCCTAGGACAGGTGTTTCAGGGAGTTGTGAGCTGCCATGTGGATGCAGGGAACTGAGCAGCCAGTACTCTTAACAACTGAGCCATCTTTTAAATCCCAGTCTCGTCTGTTTCCTTCTGTGTATTGTTATGTTACATCTTTTTTTTTCTTTCCATCTACTTTGGATTTTGCCTTTTTCTTCATTTATTTTGAGACCTTTAGTTGCATCATTAAGTTGAACTCTGATTTCTTTAATGTAAATATCTCAGATATCATCTTTCTCTTGGAACTGTCTGAGCTGTATCCAAAGATCATGGTAAGTTGGTATTCCTCTTCATTTTGTTCCAGAAATGATTTCATTTCTTCCCTGATTTCTTTGCAACTCACTGTTAATTCAGAATATACTGTTTTACGTCCATGTATCTGTACAGTTTCTGTGGCTTCCCTTCTTGTTGGCTTTTAGTTTTATTTCATTATGGAATTAAATGCCACATGTATCAAGGTTTCCAGAGAGGCTAGATGAGGATGTTGGATCCCCTATAGCTGCAGTTAACTGGTTGCTGCTGTGGGCGCTGAGAACTAAACTCCAGCCCTTTACAAAAGCAGCAAATGCTTTTAACTGCTCATATATAGTTGAGATCAGAAAAGGCCACTATATGTGTAAATTGATGTTAAAAAAAGAAAGAAAATTTACTGATCTTAGGTTATGGTTCAGAGATAGAGAGTGCTTTCCTAGATTAAGTAAACTTCCATCCCTGCAAGAGTGTGCTTTTCTCTAAAACTGAAGTCCTCTGCTTTGTTGGTCTCTGTTTGCTTTCAACCTTTGGCTGTCCACTGAGGCTACCTCATAGCAGCCTTAGCACTTTCTTCCCTACACCTTGCCCTACTAGGTCTCCTACATAAATCAAATTCAATGCCCTTGTCCAAACAATCTTCCCCGCAGATTATTGCAGCCATCTTTACCTCTGACTTAAGTTTTCACATTACTATTTCTTCATCTTTAAAACAGGGAAAGCAGTTGTAATTGCTTTATGAGATGGTTTGTGGGATACAACGAGTTAGTTTCCACCATAAGGAAAGCTAATGTTTGGCATGACATAAGGAGTGTAGGCATGTTCTGCTTGTTGGCATAAGTTCCTCACAGATTTTTTTTTGTGCATGTTGTTTATTAACTCTGTGATTTCTCACCCATCCTGTTCATTGTGCATGTCTCTTTTCTTCTCCCAGAAGTGGAGTCAGAGTTTTACACTCCTCGACAGAAAGCTTCTGAGAATGCAGCATTTCAAACCAGTAAGGCAAGTGCCATCACAAGGCACGGTTTGTGGTGTTCTATTTTAGAAGAACTGTGGCAAGATCCTGACCCTGCAAAAAGGGATCGGCAAAACCAGATCCCACCCTGGGGTCCTGGTGTTTTCCTCAACAAGAAAACAGAGAATGCAGACAGAGACTGTGGATGTAAAGAGCCCGGGGAAAACACTCCCTTATTATCCAACCGTATTTCTACACAACGGGGAGCTCCAAAGTTACTTGCAGAACGTTTGAATCATAACCTTGAAGCAAATGGTGAAGAACAAGGCAATGTCACAAAACAGTTTAATGATATTGTTACATCTGGTCACCTTGTCACACAAGACTCTTCTAAGGCTAACTGCACCATTGCTCATGAAGGATGGAATCCGTGCAAAGGTAACCAGTGCAGAAAAGTTCCCAGACATAAACAACCACTTGCAAAGAAAGACGTTCATTCTCATGAGAAACCAGATGAATGCACGGAATGTGGAGAGGTCTTCTACGACGAGTCTGCTTTCTGTGAACACCAGGCAGCTCACACTGGAGAAGGACTTTTTGTCTCTCACAAGTGTGGGAAAGCCATCCTCCAGAAGACAGAGTTTACCTCCCATCAAGAAACTCACCCAGAGAAACCTTATGAGTGTCCCGACTGTGGGAAATCATTTAGTCGAACGTCCAACCTGCAGGTCCATCATCGAATTCACACAGGAGAGAAACCTTATGAATGTCATGACTGTGGCAAATCATTCAACAATACATCCCAGCTGAAGGTACATTACCGAATACACACAGGGGAGAGGCCTTACGTGTGTCCTGTATGTGGGAAAGCCTTCAAGCAGAAGTCAATCCTCAACACGCATGAGATAATTCACACTGGGGAGAAGCCTTATCAATGTACTATTTGTGGGAAATTGTTCAGCTGTCCGTCCCGACTGAAAGTGCATTACCAGATTCATATGAAGGAAAAACCTTATGAATGCGGTGACTGTGGGAAAGGCTTCAAGCGGAAGTCCAGCCTCACCGTTCACCAGAAGATCCATATCAAACAAACACACCATGTGTGCAATGCGTGTGGAAAAGCTTTCAACCAGAAGTCAGAGCTCAGCACACACCAGACACTTCACCTGGGGAAGAATTCTCACAAATGCAGCGACTGTGGGAAGTCATTCACGTACGCATCCCAACTGAAGATGCATCATCGAGTTCACACCGGGGAGAAGCCCTACACGTGCCAGGACTGTGGGAAATCCTTTAAGTACTCATTCTCACTGAATGTGCATTGCCAAATTCACAAGGTGGAGAAGCCTCACAAGTGCAGCATCTGTGGGAAAGCCTTGGCTTCCAAGTACCAACTGGAAGAACACAAGCGAATTCACACAGGAGAGAAACCTTATGTGTGTACTGAATGTGGAAAAGGCTTCCACGGTAGGTCAGGTTTCCTGAGACATCAGATAACTCACACTAGGCATAAACCTTTTGTTTGTCATAAATGTGGGAAGGCCTTCTTCCAGAGGTCACAGTTGACATCTCATCAGCAAACTCATACAGGAGAGAAGCCTTATAAATGTCATTACTGTGAGAAATCATTCAGTCACTCATCCCAACTAACAGTCCATCATCGAATTCACACGGGGGAGAGACCTTACAAATGCAACTACTGTGGGAAGTCGTTCAGCAATTCCTCCCAACAGAAAGAGCATCTCCGAATTCATACTGGGGAGACACCTTACACGTGTTCCGAATGTGGGCAGGCCTTCAGTCGAAGATCATCCCTCAATCTACACACGAAAATTCATACTGGAGAAAAACACCATATATGTAGTGAGTGTGGGAAAGCCTTTAGTCAGAAGTCAGTGCTGCAGACCCATCAGAGAATACACACTGGGGAAAAGCCTTACAAATGTGGTGACTGTGGAAAAGCCCTGGCCTCAAAGGGCCAACTTCGAGATCATCAGCGGATTCACACAGGCGAGAAACCCTACGTGTGCCCTGAATGTGGGAAGGGCTTCTTTGGCAGGTCATCTTTGCATAGACATCAGATAACTCACACTAAGGAGAGACCTTTTGTCTGTCAAAAATGCGGAAAGACATTCATCCAGAAGTCAGCACTGACATCCCATCAGCAAATTCACACAGGCGAGAAACCCTACGTGTGCCCTGAATGTGGAAAGGGCTTCTACAATAAGTCATCTTTACCTAGACATCAGATGACTCACACTAGGGGGAGATCTTTTGTCTGTCAAAAATGTGGGAAGGCATTTCTCCAGAAGTATGTGTTGAAATGCCATCAGCGGACTCACACTGGCAAGAAGCCTTAGGAATGCCATAGGAAATTGTCCCAGAACACAATCCACTGATGTTCATCGTCATTCCTACGTAGAAATGCAGGGAGGATGGGAAATCATCCAGCAGTGCATTCCAACTGGATGTGCAGCACTGGGTCTACACTAGAGAAAGACACTACTGTGCTCTGAGTGTTAAAAGGCTCTTAACAGCATGTCAGATTACAATAAATACCAAGCAGCTCGTACCAGACACAGTTCTTTTAGGCTGTCTTTGTGTGAAGCACGTTTCCTCATAGTCTGTAAACATATTCCTAACTGAGATATAATCTTTAAGTTCCGTGAAGTGAATATTTTAAAGAAATTCATTATACATTATGGCTTCTGTACTTTAAAATATATAGATATACACTGCTTGTGGATAAACACATTATTTGTGAGAGACATTTGCAATAGGATTTCGGAATTCATCCTAGGAGGAAACCCTAAAGCAGCGGGCGGAGAAGGGTTTCTCTATAGAAAATGGCAAAAGACACATTTGTTACCAGACTGTAGGAAAATAATGTTTCTAAAATGCAAGAAAGGAAACAAGACAGTGTTCTCTGCCAAAGTGTGTCTAACATGTATGTCTGATTGCACACTTCTTATTTATATGACATCAGTACTTACATATATGTCATCTCAGTCGAGTGGGGTTTTCCTAACAGGAGTTTCTTCTTTGAAGAATCTAATTTGTGTTGACAGTCTATCCCCTAGTCACACCATCTTGAGACTGTACTATCAATAATTAGTAATCTTTTCATCATATAAAAGTAACTTTTGAGATAAATTCATAAGTGAAATTCTATAGCATTCACTGTTCCTGTTATTATAACTTTTCTCTTTCATGTTAGCTCATCGTACCTGTTTTCTATGTGACCATCTGTAGTGAACTACATAGACAGACCCAACCAGTCATTGATGCAGAAGACAATAGTGTAGAATGTGAGCATATGCGTCTGTGACTGTGTCTGTGTCTGTGTGCGTGTATGAGTGACACAGCACATTTATGGAAGTCAGAGAACTATTTGTGGGAGTTTGTTCTATATTAACAACATTCAGGTCCCAAGAATTGAACGTGTGCCATTCACCACTGAGCCAGCTTATGCCCATTATGGTTTGTTTGGGGTTTTTTGTTGGTGGTAGTGGTGGTGGTGTTTTTGGTGTTTTGTCTTTTTGGTTTTTTGTTTTGTTTTTGTTTTTGGTTTTTTTTTTTTGTTTTTTTTTTTTAGAGACAGGGTCTCACTATGTAACCTTAGCTAACCTGCAGCTTACCAGGCTAGTCTTGAACTCATAGAGACCCATCTGCCACTGTTGTCTCCCATGTGCTAGGACTAAGGGCATATGCCACCATGCCTGCCTAGATTTTTTTAAATAAAGTTTTATCCATATTCATTTGTATGTATTCTGGGGTTGCTTTGCTGCTCCATTAGCACCACTAAGTCACTGTGATCTCCAAGCTACAAATATTTGCTGATGTGTATGTGTGTGTGTGTGTGTGTGTGTGTATGTTACTATTCTCAAAATCATATTCCTGTGTTGAATCTCTTTGTTTTATAAAAATCACATCTCTGTGTGTATTGTTTTTCTACCCTAACATACATACCTTTGCTGGTAGCATAGTATCCCATGCAGTTGAAATGCCATAATCCATAGCCAGTTGTGTTGGTGCACACCTTTAACTCCAGCACTCAGGTGGCAGAGGCAGACAGAACTCTGTGAGCTCAAGGCCAGCCTGGTCTACATATACATAATGAGTTCCAAGACAACCAGTGCTAGAGAGAGGGGGAGGGAGAGAGAGAGAGAGAGAGAGAGAGAGAGAGAGAGAGAGAGACTGTCTTAGAAAACAACAACAAAAACTGACAACAACAAGAAAAGACTTGTGATAACTTTCTGGAAAGGGTGAAGGGAAATAATTAAAGAGGTAGTCAAAGGAACAGTAACTGGGTTCAACAGAAGCAGCAGCCTGTTCCACCCAAAGAAAGACACTTCGTGAGAACTGACCAGAGCTGTACTAGTCCATTCCCAATAAGTCATGTTTTAATGTTTAAAAAGACCTAGACCATGAAAAAGCAAGCGAAAAAAACATGCCAATAAAGACATGGGATAAGGAACTGAGCGGAGAACTCTCTGAAGAGGACATACTGTCAAATTCTTTGTAAAGTGTTTTACCTCCTTAGCTAACTTCTTACCTGGTCAGGATGGCTGTCATCGATGGACAGCAAATCTGAGGATGCGAAGAAAAGGGAGTCTTCACTCACTGATTGAGGGAATGCAGTTTGTTACAACTCCAGAGAAATCAGTCTGGGGTTTTGTTCTTGTGTTTAGTTTGTTCGACTCGTTTTGGTTTTGAAACAATAGATCTCACTATGCAACCTTAGTGGTAGTTTCTGAAATTAGAAACTACTCAATCATGTTGCTAACCCCTTCTGGATATACACCGGGAATCTCTATCATACCACAGAGATAATGACTGACACATCCATGTTCACCACTGCTCTGTTCACAATAGCAAAGAAATGGAATAAGCGCAGATGTCCATCTAGGGCTAGAACGTGTTTAGTGTGGAGATAACTCATTCAATACTTTACTTATTCTCATACTGTACATTAGGTCTACTAATTTATTCACTACAATGCTAGAGATGCTTTTTCCATTTGACTGGTGTCTCCATTTACCATTATTTCTACTGCCCGCCTAGTTCTACATTGTTTCTATTATGCAACTTAGAAAAAAGTTTACTACTAAGTAAGAACAGGTTTCTATCCTCTGGGAAACTTGAGAGGATGCCCCAGTGTGGCACGCAGGATGGTTCATCTCAGAGTCTCACCTTTGATGTTCCATATGATTTTACCTCCTGTTTCCTAATAACACCACATAGTTTTCAGTCTTTGAAAAATTAGAAAAGGCCAGTGTGGTGGTATACATCTTTAATCCCAGCACTTGGGAAGCAGAGGCCATGGGAAGCCCGGGAGTCCAAGGCCAAAATGATCTACATGTCCCGTTCCAAGCCAGTCAGACCAACATAGTGAGGCCGTCTCAAAAATAAGAACCCGTTTCAGTTCTGGTGAAAATAAAGAGAAAGTTGAAAGAGAGAAACAGACCAAGCACACTTGTTGCTCTTGCAGCTGTCCTGGATGCTATAAACTCAACCTGCAGGCAAAAAAAATACATAAAATAAATCTAATAAAACAGCGGGGTGGTGGTGGCGCATGCCTTTAATCCCAGCACTTGGGAGGCAGAAGCAGGCAGATTTCTGAGTTTGAGGCCAGCCTGGTCTACAGAGTGAGTTCCAGGACAGCCAGGGCTATAGAGAGAAACCCTGTCTCGAAAAAACAAACAAACAAACAAAAAACAAAACAAAACAAATAAAATAAAATACAGAAAAAAGGTACATTTAGGAAGATGTAATGTATCGCTTCTCGGCCTTTTGGCTAAGATCAAGTGTAGGAAGATGTAATGTTACAGTCTCTTAGAATTATATACACATACAGGTAGTAAATCCCCTACCAATGTGAGACAGTCTTGGACTTTGACTCTATCACATTCCACAGGCCTTGCCTGGCTGTATGGAACTGATGCACTTTGATGCTTGCCTCTGTGTCCCTGGAGTGTGGGTTCAGCCATTTTTTTTCTGGGGAGAAAAAAAAATCAGAAACCACCAGATGGGCCATAATAAGTACTGGCAAGATTTACTTCCGCCAGTGGTGGTGCGCATGCGCATCATCCAAGAGGGTTACGTGTTAGTGAACTGAGGGAACCCTTATTCAAATCGGAAGTGGCCTAGAGAGATCACATCCGCTCAGATCTTAAAGTAGTTCGCTTCGGCTGTCGTTGCCAGGGTAGCGTGGGTGTTTGGAATCCGAACCCACGGAATTGTGGGTGTCGGTGGGCGGAAGTCTCGCAGCCCTGGCGTGCCGTGTGCAGAGCCTCTCTAAGGTGCAGTGTGAGGTGAGTGGCTGCGGAGCAGAGAGGACGCTGTGCTGCCGAGCGCAGGATCGGGCTGAGTGATGGTTGAATCCGCTGCAGGGGGATGCCGTGGATCAAGAGGGGGGTCGTTCGGCTCGCTTCCATTCTGCTGCGGGTTTTCCGCGACTGTATTTTATCACTCCCCAGTGTGCTCTCCTGTGGGATTTCCCACCGTCGTCCGTGACAATTACCCTGTGAGGGCTTTCGGGGCAGGACCCAGGGAGTGGGCGCTGCAGCATCCGGGAGCTTCAGGGTGAGGACCTGATGGTGGCTTGAGCCCCCGCTCCGTCGGGGATTGGCTTTGGAGGCCGGCGGCGAGCGGGGCTGCTCGGGCAGCCACGGAGCCTGGGGCCAGTGTAGGGTGCTTTGTGAGGGCGACCGCGCTGCTTTCTGGGCTGCTTGAGTAGCTGGTAACTGGAGCCCTGGCTCCTAGTCAAACACTGGCCTGCGAGAGGAGAAAAACTCCAAAGAGTAAGAGAAAACGGGGAAATGAATTTACTCACGTTTGGCCCAAACTGGAGACCACAGTGTGAGGACACTGGAGGCATCTGTGTCAGTCCAAGCAGTGCTGGCAATAGAAGGAACTGCATGAAAGCCGGATGTATTTAGGTGTATTTAATAAGGGCACAGTCATCTAAGATGGGACAGAAGGTGTTCTGGATATTTCCATTCCCTGTGTGCAGCTGAAGTCAGAAAAGAGATTAAACAAAATAATCCCAATTCAGTTACAATTGCCCGTTTACATAAATATTGCGGTCCTTTGCAGATGTGAGCCCTGATCGGAGGTTTGGCCTGTGCCTGGGACCTGTGAATATGGCAAAGATTGATGATTGACAGTTAGGCAGAAAGGTGAAGGTGCTGCTGTAAAAAGATTGTAAGGCGCAAGCCTGGGTTCCTGCATCCAGACCGGCAAGGGCCAGTCTCATCCAGTCTGCCTACTGAAGAGACAGCGACGTTGACAGGCAGAAGGGGAGCAGAGATGGGATGAGCAGTGCTTGGTTCCCAGCACCCACACTCACACGGTGTCTGGTGGAACAGTTGCGGGGGTCCGAGATCACCTCTGGCCCCTTCTGGCCTCCCAGCTAATGGTGCACAGGCAGGCAAAATCTTTTTAAAAAATGTTTTTCCTTAACTGCGAGTGAGCTACCTTCTCCAACTAATCCCCACCTCTTAAATGCTAAGGAACAAAAGAAAAGCAGAGGATGAGACATTGGTTGCATTAAGTAGAAAAAACAGTTAAAGTGACCCAGTGTCCCCATGTCTGTCTCTGGTGCACAGATTTGGGGTTAAGTTTAGGAATAGAGCGTGATGTATGAAAGGTTGTGGTCACACACGACTGTCCTGTAATCTTAGCACTCTACACGCGGAGGCTGGAGGATGGCTGCGTTATGGAGGCCAGGCTGGGCATGAAGTAGGTTAGGAATTGGAGCAGCGTTTAAGTCAGAGCCAAAGTGCAGAAGACATACAGAGTGCTTTTTAGTAAAAGCCGTGTGTGTGTGTGTGTGTGTGTGTGTGTGTGTGTTTCATCTTTTAAGATTTATGAATATGAGTGTTTGAACTCTTGTATATAGGGACACCAAGTGTCTGCCTAGTGAGCATCTGACCCTCTGGAATCAGAGTTCCAGGAGGCCGGGAGCCACATAAATGTTTAGGTGCTGAGCCTGAGGCATGTGCAAGAGCAGCAAGCTCTTAACCACTGAGCCATCCTCCAGCCACTGTTCCCCCTCATCCATCGCCTCCCTTCCCCCCTCCATTCCCTCCCTCCCTTCCTTTCCTTCCTATCTTTTGACCAGGTATTCCTATGTACCCTTGGCTAGCCTGAAACTTAGTTTGGAGGCCAGTCTGACCATGTGGCTATGATCCACCTGCCTCTGGAGTGCTGGGATTGCAGGTCTGCAGGCAAAGTTTTCAGAAACCGAAAGCTCCCCCTGTGTTAAAGATGCTTCAAGGCTGATGAACTGAGAAGTATTAGGGTGATTGTCGAGAGTTTATATACAGGTGTGGAGTCTCTCGTTAGTTGTCTTTGGTCCCCTCGACAGATAGTCAATACCTGTCTATGTAGTTTACCTAAACAGCCCATTGGTTTGCAACAATTGGAAGGCTAAGAATGTCATTGGAGAGCATGTGAGGCCTGTAAGGGAGATTTTCTCACCGTGTTGTAACCTGCCTACCTAACGGCCCCACCAGTGTGCATTATTTGTTGTTATTGTTTGGGTGTGTGTGTTATGTACAGGTTTATTTGGCTATGGGTGCATGTATGTGTACAGGTGAGCATGGAGGCCAGAGGGTATCATCCAGTCTCTCACTCCAGCCCTCCTACCTTGCATTTTGAGTCTCTCTCTCTCTCTCTCTCTCTCTCTCTCTCTCTTTAAAGATTTATTATATGTAAGTACACTGTAGCTGTCTTCAGACACTCCTGAAATGGGCGTCAAATCTCATTAAGGATGGTTGTGAGCCACCATGTGGTTGCTGGGATTTGAACTCAGGACCTCTGGAAGAGCAGTCGGTGTTCTTAACCATTGAGCCATCTCACCAGCCCAGAGTCTGTCTGTCTGTCTCTGTCTCTCTGTTGGGGGGGAGGGAGGAGCATGAATAGGTCAGGTCAGAGGACAACTATCTAGAGTTACACTCTTTCTATCATGGTGTCCCAGGTATCAAACTCATGTTGTCAGCCTTGTTGGCAAGCACCTTTTCCCTCCAAGGCAGCTGTCCCCAGCCTTCCTACTGCCGTGACACTTCAGTATAATTCCTCGTGTCGTGGTGACCCCCAACCATGGACTTATTTGTTCCTACTTCATTTTTGACTCTCACCAATGTACTTTAGAACTACTCTGATGTTTGGCTTCGTTTTGTTCTCTTATACAAATCCCCATCATGCTGTTGCTGCATTGGAACGTGGTAGTCATATAACCTGATTCTCTGCTCCCAGGCCATGCACACGGACTGGGCTCTAGAATAAACTGTTCCTGTTCCCTTGGAGGTGAGAGCTGTGTTTTTGTGTAGTCAGCCACTAGGTATGGCTGACAAAGTAGCTTCTAGAAGCTTCTTTCAGTGCTGCTTTCAAGCCAGGCTTGGTGGAGCATATGTTTATTCCCTTTACTGGGGGATGAGGCAGGACAATCAGAATATCAAAACCAACCTGTGTTATGAGTTCACGACCAGCCAGGCCAAATGACCCTGCCTCAAAAGAAGAAAGCAGCATCAATATTGCTAACAGCCTGGGCTGTGTTATTTGGTCCCTTGTGTTGAGAGTTACTTGGGGTTATGGGGAAACCAAGAAATTAAACATGCTAGAGAAAAATTATGTTAGCCATAACTTCAGGGTCCTGCAGCATGTCAGTCACTAGGAGGTAGTTTGTAGTCTGGCGTTCCTGTATTGTCTTTAGAGGTCACTGAAAATCATTGATCGGAGTGACCGCATCCAGTATAGCTGGGTGACTCATTACAGACAAGGAAGGCATCCATAGTTAGCCAGAGGGATGGCCATACCTGTAATCCATACATTTGATAGCCTGATGGAGCAGCGGCACTATGACCTATGACCTCAAGGCCATCATGGAGTATGTAATGAGTTCCCTGTCAGCCTACAGATAGCTACAGAATAACAAAACAAAATGGACAAAATAAAAAGGAGGAAAGAATGGGATTACAGAACAGAGGTCCTGGTCCTTGTGTATACCTCATCTTTTTTGATCAAGAAGGGACTTGTGGTAGTGAGTTACAGAGATATGTTAGAAGAGATAGGCTGTGAGGTCCATTAGGAAGTGCCTAGAAACAAACAAAAACTTGAACTGGGGCAGAGTGTCATTTTGTGTAAGTCAGATATACTGATCCCTTCTCTTCCATTTGATGACCTTAGGTCATATCAGGGAACATCATACAGCCTCGCTTGCCTCCTCTTAATACACCAGGTATAGTAGCCTCTGACATGCAGCTGAAAAGATCATCCGGAAAATAAGCTTATAGCTAGCTGATTTTTTTTTTTTCCATCATACTTTTGACCTGCTGGGTCAAAAGCTGAGGACTGATGAGCCTTATCCTGCATTGAATTCCCAATGCTAGTGACCAACGCCTGCATCCTTGCTTTATGTCACCTTGCTCTTAACACCTTCCTGTTGTCACAGTTAAGAGTAGGGTGGAGAGTTGGTCATTTCTGGGTTTTGTCTGCAGTGTCTACAAGATGACCTTCAGGTAGAACTTTCAACTTGTCATGGGCAAATAAATGTTGGGTGAGTGATAGTTTGGTCATGGACTTCCCAGGACTTTCTGATATCTTTGCAGATCTCTGGGTGAGGCTGAACCATTCACACCGCCAATTCTCTCAACATAACCAAGCTGGCTTTTGCCCTGCAACTCTACGAGGATCGTCCACATGCTGACCTATCTTCAGAATCCTGAGAAAATTAGAGACAGACCAAGCGTAGAAACCACAGAAGACATGCCTACTGATAGGAATTTCTTCCAGATGCCCCAGCTCTTGGGAGCAGAAGAGCAGGATGGATCATGTGAGGTGAGGAGAGATGGCCCAAGTTCAACTTTTCCTAGCTAGATTGTAGACAATAGAAGCAGAAGATTGGACTCGTGTTCCTAAGACAACCTTGATTCTCCAGCTAAAGTGAAACGCGGGGGCTGAAACCCCAACATTTCCTCATTTTTCATGACATGACACGTTCATTGTGCTGCTTTTTAGATTTAGGTTCATCTGCCCATCTATGACTCCCTGGGGAATCCTGTTCCTATTCAACCCAAAGGACTGGTAGGACAAAAAAGTAGGTGCACCGAAGTCTAGCTTAGTGAAGCAGAGACTTTTAGTGTGTATATTAATTATGGTAGCAACTGTGAGGTGCACCCTTCAGGGGCATGGGCGACTCCGGCAGTTGCGTCTCCAATACCTGTTACAGCCTTCCCCAGCTGTGTGTCCGGCTTACACATTTATGTAACATGAAGGAGTGGCCTCTAGAACCTCTCCTCCCTTCCTGCAGAAGGGAATGGTTCAGTGCCAAGGTAACAGCTACATAGCATTCTCTTTACCACACATGTGTATAAGTCTCTGAGTCTTTTGACTTTCTCTCCCAGCTCATAGATACACACTAGCTCCTCAAAGCTGAATATCTTAATTTGATATATATTATTATATGTGTTTGGATGCTTTGCCTGCTTGTATAGCAGTGTACCGTGTGCATATAGTTCTCACAGAGGCCAGAAGACGCCATCACATCCCCTGGAACTGGAATTAACAGCCAGTTGTGAACTGCCATGTGGGTCTTGGGTTTTGAACCCAGATCTCTGGAAGCCAGTGCACTTAGCTGAGCCTGCTCTTTAGTTTGAAGCTGAGTATTTTAAAATAATAATTTGGATATGCCGGGCTAACTAAAATATGCCATTAAGTTGATTTCATCGGTGTGTAATTAACATGGCCGCTAGAAATGTTGAGATGACTCCTGTTGTATTTGCATTGGAGATCTCTGCTCTGCAGAATGGTCAGACTCCAATTTTATTTTATTCTTGCAGTAAGCTTCACAGTGGTGCCATGCCTGCACTGTTGCACCCTTGCAGGTTCACAGCATGCTGGTCATCTCTCTCCTATAATGGTCATCATCACTGCGTTCAGGGGTCATCATCCCAAACCCCTGGCAGTTTGTGGAGACCTGGCAGTGCTTCTCTTGTGTAGTTTAGCAGCCATTTTCAAAGAGGAAAGTGCTGTAGTTGTAACTGCTCTTCAGAAGGCTGCATTTATGTCTTAGATGCTGCTGACAAACGCTGGATGCAGTAAGACCAGCCTTTTACAGTTGAAGATCTTTATGTCCCTGCAATGAATTACTTAAGTGACAACTCGTGACTCAAAATTGTAAACTCTATACCCTCTTCATCCCTCCCCCCAAACCCCCCCCCCCACCCCGAGAACTCCTTGTGATTTGGTTGACAAGTAGTTTGTAAGCTTTATGGCTGTTACTGTCTCCTCCTACGCTGAACTGTCACACCCTGAAACCATGGCTTTTCCTCCCATCCAGCTCCATCCTAGTTCTCCTATAGAATATGCTATTCCACATTCCAGTTCAAACTTCTCTCTTTCCGTCTAAGTGGCTGTACTCAGATTAGCAACAGACATTGCTAATTAGACAATTATCATCATGACAGCCATTCCCAGGTATGTGCCTAACTCACTCTTCCCAACAATTCGCTTTGTATGTATTTCTAAAAATAGTCCTTTATAGACCCATACTTGAGTCTTTGTGTTTGCTATTCGGCAAGTCTGAGCTTCTTAAGAGCAAAATCTCATATAGTGTTGAATCCCAGGGACCCAGCACAGCTGCAGACAAGTACGATGTGGCTTAATAAACTGTCATGGTGTTTACTGTTTGATAGAGAATGAAAAAGAACCTATTTCTGGCCTCCTGGGGAAGGGATGGTAGTATTTAATAGGTGGCAAGTTATTTTCTATATATTGTTTTCCTTTATGCCCCAAAATGCAATGGAAAATAGGTGTTTTGTAGAAAGCTTAATTTAAGGGGTGAGGGTAACTGAAAACACATGTTCTGCTTGTCAATGTCAATTTACAGTGAGTATGTTATTACAGAGATTTGTGTCATTTGATGATGTGACTGTGGACTTCAGCCAGGAGGAGTGGCAGCACCTGGACTCTGCCCAGAGACACCTGTACCAGGAGGTGATGCTGGAGATCTACAGCCACCTCTTGTCAGTGGGTGAGCACAGCAGGCCTGGGGAGCTAAGATATGGCCCTACTTAGTTCTCTTTTCCAAATATGGTGGAATATCAAGTCTTCCGTGATTTTTTTCCTTCTTTTGTCTTGATGTTTCGTTCCTTTTTGGTAATTTACATGTGTTGCTTCGTGCTGCCAGTAGTGAGTTTGACTCAAGGATCCTGCATGGTAAAAGGTGAAGCTGATTCCTCCAGATTGTATTTTGACTTCCACACATATGCCATGGTATGTGCAACACACACACACACACACACACACACAAACAAACAAATGTGGGGTGTATGTGTATTAAGGTTTTATTTTTATTATATGTGTATGAGTGTTTTACCTTCTCATGTCCATATACCATGTGTGTGCAGTGCCTGTGGACACCAGAAGAGAACATCATATTCCTTAGAACTGTAGTTAGAATTTAGCTGCTGTGTGGGTTCAGGGAACCAAATCTAAGTCATCAGCAAGAACAACAAATGGTCTTTGTTTTTTTTAGTTTATTCTTCTCTCATATATTACATCCCTACTGTAGTTTCCCTCTCCTCCCAACCCCTCACCCCACCTCCTTAGTTTATATTAGTTTGTGTTTTATTGCTGTGAAGAGGCATCATGACTACAGCAACTCTTTTAAAGGACATTTAGTTTGGGACTGGCTTACAGTTTCAGGTTTAGTCCATTATCATCATGGCAGGAAGCATGACAGCATGCAGGCAGACATGATGCTGGAGGAGCCAAGAGTTCTACATATTGATCAGAAGACAGCAAGAAGAGGAACATCTTCCCCGGGCAGCCAGGAGGAGACTAGGTTCCACACTGATTGGAGCCTGAGCATAGGAGACTTCTTTTCTTTTTTTTTTTTTTTGATTTGGTTTTTTCTAGAGAAGGTTTCTCTGTATAGCTCTGGCTGTCCTAGAACTCACTCTGTAGACCAGGCTGGCCTCGAACTCAGAAATCCGCCTGCCTCTGCCTCCCAGAGTGCTGGGATTACAGGCGTGCGCCACCACCACCCGGCTGCATAGGAGACTTCAAAGCTGGTCTACACAGTTACTCACTTTGTCCAACAAGGCCACACCTCCTAATAGTGTACTCCCTATGACCAAGCATTCAAAAGCATGAATCTATGGGAACCAAGCCTATTCAAACTACCTCACTCCTTCTCCCCAAGATCCACTCCTCCATTCCACTTCAGAAAAAAGCAGGTCTGCCAGGGATGTCAACCAAACATGGCATAACAAGTTACATGAGACTAGGCATATACTCTCATATCAAGGCTATGCGAGGCAACACGGTAGGAGGAAAAGGGTCCTAAAAGCAGGCGAGAGTCAGGAACAGGCCCAGCTCCCACTGTTGGGAGTCCCATAGGAAAACCCAACTACATGACCATAATATTTGCGGAGGGCCTAGGTCAGACCTATAGAGGCTCCCTGATTTTTGATTCGCTCTCTGAGTCCTGTTGTTGGTTCTGTAGGCTGTGTTCTTGTGCTGTCCTTGACCCTCTTGTCTCCTTCAATCCTTCCTTGCTCTCTTCTGCAGGATTCACCAAACTTTGCCTAATGTTTTGGCTGTGGGTCTCTGCATCTGCTCCTTATCAGTTGATGGATGAAACCATTCTGATGACAATCCTAAGCTCTACAAGTATAGCGGAATACATTAAGAATCATTTTGTTGCCTTTTGTTGTTTTGTTTGGTTTGGTTCTATCCTAGGCCTCAGAGCTATCCAGCCTCTAGTTCCTGGTGCTCTGGGCTGTGTCAGATGTCATCTCCCTTTTGTGGTTTGGGTCTCAAGTTGGACCATTGGTTGGCCAGTCTCACCAATTCTGCAATACCTTTACCCCAGCACATCTTGCAGACAGAACAAATTGTAGGTGGTAGGTTTTGTGGCTGTGTTGGTGGAAACCTCCACTGGAAACCTTTCCTGGTTACAGAAAAGACCTGGTTCAGGTTCCGTATCCCACATAACTGGAGCCTTCCCTTGGGTTACCCTTGTAGATTACAGGCAGTTTGCATTGCACTAGGTTTGCAACAAGTGTTCTTAGCCACTGAACTACACTCTCCAGCCTACCTCCTATGTATGTGATTTAAAAAAGAAAAGGAAAGAAAGAAAGAAAGAAAGAAAGAAAGAAAGAAAGAAAGAAAGAAAGAAAGAAAGAAAGAAAATAAAAATTTGCGAGTGTAGCTAATCACTCAGGGTGGAATACTTGTTTAACATGAGTGAGGCTCTGTTTTGATCCTCACTCCCACAATAAAGAAAAAGAAAATTAACCAAAAATGTATGAGAAAAAGGGCAAGGGACATGTATATGCATTTCTCTAGAGCTACTGACATCTTTTCTGCAGTCTGTTCTTTAGATCTTAGCTGTCCACCAGCAATGCCACTGTGCTGGCTGGTTTTGTGTGTTAACTTGACAGAGGCTGGAGTTATCACAGAGAAAGAAGCTTCAGTGGAGAAAATGCCTCCATGAGATCCAGCTGTAAGGCATTTTCTCAATTAGTGATCAAGGGGGGAGGGCCCCTTGTGGGTGGTGCCATCCCTAGGCTGGTAGTCTTGGGTTCTATAAGAGAGCAGGCTGAGCAAGCCAGGGGAAGCAAGTCAGTAACATCCCTCCATGGCCTCTGCATCAGCTTCTGCTTCCTGACCTGCTTGAGTTCCAGTCATGACTTCTTTGGTGATGAACAGCAACGTGGAAGTGTAAGCTGCATAAGCCCTTTCTTCCCTAACTTGCCTCTTGGTCATGATGTTTTTGCAGGAATAGAAACACTGACTAAGATAGCCATATACTAGCCTTGGCAGATCCCCTTCTGTGTACTACATCTGTATGGCTAAGGATCTAATTTGTTGAGCTGTTTGCCTTTGCCCAAACCAAATCTTCCCCAGAAATCAGCTTGGTTGTTAGTTGGCCACATCTTTTCATGTATGAAACAAGCAAAGTAGATGTGGCTGTGAGGGTAGGGGGGCATGTTATTTTGAGTTCATGTGTATTTTGAGTTCATGTGTCCAGTGTACAGAAAGTTGCATAGCTCACATGGGTGCTGTGTATATGGAGTTTGGTATATAATAAGGGCTATCTCCTGTTTCTTAGCAGCAGTATCCGTGTGATGAGCAGGATACTACCTGACTCAGATTTCTCACTCTTCAGATTCAGTTCTGTGTGATTCTTCATCCTGTTCACTGCCTGTTCCTTCATCTCTCTCCCCCCCTCAGGTAAATTGCAGCTTGACACACAACATCAACAAATATTTGTGAAAGCTTCATTTCTAAGTGGTGCGGCCAGTGAAGTCACAAGACGTGGCCCCTCACATTGCTCCGTGTTAGAGAAACTGTGGCAGGATGATGATACTGCTGCAAAGACAGACCAGCAAAGCCAGGGCCTACCCGTATGTCCTGATGCTTTCCGAAACCAGAAAATCCTGAACATAGACAGTGCTTGTGACTATGAAGAAACTGGAGAATCTACTCTTTTGGAACCCCATCTCATTTCTACACAATATGTACCTCCAACAGCAAATAATGACAGTCAAAGCAATACCATAAAGCAGCTTAATGATATTATTGGATCGCATCAGTTTTTTACACAAGGCTCTTCTAATGGTCTATGTACAGAGAGTCAGTTTGGAAACATACTTTCTCCTATTCCACCACTTATGGATCATGAAATTAATTTTCAAGACAAAACAATTGAATATACTGGATGTGAGAAGGTCTTCACTGGTGAGACAGCTTTCTGTCAACAGCAAATAACTAACAATATGGAGACATCTTTTATCTGTCACACATGTGGGAAAACCTTTCTTCATAAATCTAAATTGACCCCCCATTCAGAAGCTCAAAGAGACGAGACACCTTATGAATGTCCTGACTGTGCCAAATCACTGAGAGGTGCGTCTAGCCTGCAAGTGCTCCGTGGAATCCAGACAAAGGAGAAGCCTTATGAATGCCACGTGTGTGGGAAATCGTTCAGTTACACGTCCCACCTAAAGGTTCACCTTCGAACACACACTGGTGAGAAACCTTATGCATGTTCTGACTGTGGAAAAGCCTTCAGCCAAAAGTCAGTCCTCACCATACATCAGAGAATTCACACTGGAGAAAAGCCGTACACGTGCAGTGACTGTGGGAAGATGTTTGTTTGTGCTTCAGATCTAACCAAGCATTGTCGATTTCACACAGGGGAAAAGCCTTATGAGTGCCCTGACTGTGGGAAATCTTTCAGCATTAAATCTAACTTGCTTGCACACCATCGAATTCACACCAGTGAAGGACCTTACAAATGCTTTGACTGTGGAGAATCATTCAGGAAAATATCCCAATTGAAGGTACATCATCAAATTCACACTGATGGTAGATCTTTTGTATGTTCTGACTGTGGAATGGCCTTCAGCCAAAAGTCAGTCCTCACTACACATCAGAGAATTCACAGTGGAGAGAAATGTTACCCGTGTAGTGATTGTGGGAAGTTGTTTCTTTATGCTTCAGATCTGAAGAAGCATTGCCGATTTCACACAGGGGAGAAGCCTTACAAATGCCATGACTGTGGGAAATCATACAGTGTGAAGTCGCACCTACACGTCCATCATCGAATTCACACCGGTGAGAGACCTTACAAGTGTGATGATTGTGGGAAGTCATTCAGAAGAAACTCTCACCTACAAATGCATCAGCAAACTCACACTGGTGAGAAGCCTTACAAATGCTCTGACTGTGGGAAGTCTTTCCGGAGAGCATCCCACCTCAAGGTACATCATCGGATTCACACTGGGGAGAAACCTTTTGTGTGTTCTGAGTGTGGAAAAGCTTTCAATGATAGGTCAGTTCTTAGCACACATCAGAGAATTCACACTGGAGAGAAGCCTTACATATGCAGTGACTGTGGCAAAGCAATGTCTTCCAAAGCCAATCTCAAAGAGCATCAACGGATTCACACAGGCGAGAAACCATATGTGTGTGCTGAATGTGGGAAGGCCTTCAGTGATAAGTCTTCTTTTTATAGACACTGTAAAATTCACAGTAGGGGCAAACCCTTTGTCCATAACAAAGGTGAAAAGGGTTTCATGCAGAATTCACAAGTGACTTCCTATGAGCAAGCTCAGAGTGCAGAGAAACTATAGTGATTCTCTGCCTATGGGAAATCCGTCATTGCTGTGTATCAGCAGAAGGCATATAGTCAAGATCACACATATTCCCATTCCTGAAGCTATGAGACATTGTTCATCAATTCTAGGTGCAGCATCCATGCAATACTGAAAAGAGACATGTATTGTGAATGTAGAAAGTTCCTCAGAATCATGTCATTTCAATGGACTCAAGTACTCATACCTGGCACTCATCATACAAAAGAATTATTGTAGAGTCAATTCCTCATCCATTTCCCTCATCAAAATATGCCCCTTAGTTTTAGTGAAAATTTATTTATCAACAGATCTGAATGAGACGAGAAAGATGCAATACTCAGTTGGTAAAATCTTTGTCTTCTGTACACCACAGGCAAACACACACACATAACATGCCACAGGTGTCTATACACAATACATATACAAACTTTATACAAGCCATAGTCCATAGTTTTTTTTTTAAAAAAAAAAGCTATGTATTGCTTGTTTAAACATAAATATATGTTCAAAAAATATTAATCAACTTATAGGAAGAAGCACAAATACCTGTATTGTAGTAGATATTTTATGGATTGTGTTTCTTTGCATGTTGAAGAAATGTTGACTAATATTTGAGACCTAAAGTTAAGGTTACAAGGTTTTGAGGCTTTATAGAAAAGTTTATTGGAAATTACATCAATAATACATCAATTTTTTTTATTTGTTTGATGTGGGATTTATTTTTCGGGGTCTCACTATGTAGCTCAGGCTGTACTGGAATTCACTATATAGACCAGACTGGCCTTGAAATCACAGATATCTGCCTGCTTCTGCCTCCCAAGGGGTAGGATTAAAGATGAGCACTAGTGTGCCTGGCTGGATAGTAATATTTTTATTCTTATTTTCATTAATGAATTAATTTACTTTACATTCTGGTCAGAACTTTCCCTCTCTCTCACCTTCTTTCCCTACTCCCCCCTCCTCCTTTTCTCCTTCGAAAAGGGGAGGCCTCCCATGGATATCAAGGCCTATCAAGTTGCAGTAGGACTAGGTACATCTTCTGTTGAGGCTAGACAAGGTAGTCCAGTTAGGGGAAATGGAGGCAACTGAGTCAGAGAGAGCCCTTGCTCCTATTGATAGAGGTCCCACATGAATACCAAACTGCATATCTGTTACATATGTGTAGGATGCCTAGGTCCTTCCCACGCATGCTCTCTTCTTGGTGGTTCAGTCTCAGCAAGCCCCTATAGACTCAGGTTAGTTAATTCTGTGTTTTTTTGTTTTTTTGTTTTTGTGATGTCCTTGACCTCTCTGGCTCCTTCAATCCTTCCTCCCTTTCTTCTACAAGATGATACTAATATTTTTAAATGTCACAAAACTTTCTTCATTTCTGTCTAGGAAGAGACAGCTTGTGCTGGGCTTGTCCCTAGCATGTTGGACAGCAGACAAAGTAGCTAGTTTTTACTTCCTAGGCCTTTCACTAGATTTCTTACCACCATGTCCAGTCTCAGGTTCCTAGAGATCAGCACCTTCAGGGTGCCATTTGAGAAGAGATACAGAAACCCAGACTATTCATGAACTGATGCCAGTGCCTCCACAGCCCATCTGTGCTGGCGTGAGTAATGTTTCTCCTTGATTCATGTTATTCCAGAACCTCAGAAGATGGCCTCGTAAAAATGGCTTCTTTGGAGAAGTAACTTAGGATGCAGGCAAACTTGGTCAAGGTTGGTCACTAGCCAGGGTTAGTGACATACTTATGAAAAAGCCATGTAAAGATGCATGGATATTGGAAGACAGGATCATTGAGGCAGAGATTTCAGTGACATCTCTGAGCCATGGAATGTTGGTGACTTAGCAAGAGAAGCTTAAAAAAAAAAAAAAAAAAAGAACAGAATGATTTTTCCCTTGGTATTTTCAAAATGAGCCATCCCTTCGCCAATATATTGATTTCCACATTCTACCCTCAAACATGGTGAGAAAATAAGTTTTTATTGTTTGGTCAACTATTCTAAGCCAATCTAGGAAGACCAATAGAGGGCTCTGGGATGCCCATGTCAACTCATGGCCTGCCTTCCTGGTTCTGCATCTCGGTACCTTCCTTAATCATTGTTTTCTTGTCAACTGTTCCTGAACTTATGTGCTCCCATGTTCTCTCTTGGGTTCCTATGTTCTTAGCTCCTCTTTTACTACGCTTGTTTTGTGTTGCTATTCTTCCTATGAAACAATGGCCCTAACCTATCAGGTATCTACTTATGGTTCACAAATCCCCTATGTCCCTCAGTTTTTCTTTCATTGAGACCCTCTAGACATGAATATTCCTTATTGGTTCAGACCATGTATTTCTTATTTATTTCACTTTTCTTGTCGGGTTTTGGGTGGGGTGTCTTAGGGGTTTTTGTTTTTGAGACCGAGTCTCATGTAGTCCAGGTTATATTCTAATTTCAGTATAGCAGAGGATGACTATGAAATCTTGAATCTTCTATGTCTACCTCCCAAGTGCTAGGATTATCAAGGTGTGCCACTACCTTGGCCAAATGATACTTTTACAAAAAAAGACACATAATGTCACCCATCCAACAGGTACTTACAATGTAAGTCTGACTACAATAACTACTGAAAGATGAGTCTGTCCCTATCATCTTCAAGTTCAATGAGTAAAATATAACAGAAATAACATGGTGTTTGAGGCGACACTAAACACAGTAGAGTGTCTACATTTCTTATCTGAATGCCTGTTCATGAAGCCTTCACCTGCCATTTAGTAAATCAAGTCATACTGAGGCCAGTATACTATGAGAAAATCCTATTGAGCCAATGTGGAGAGGCCCAGAGGTGATCATAAAACACATGAAGATTGATCCAGGACATCATTCCTATGGTTGGGACTTGAATTATACCTCATCAGCTGTATGGAAAACCAGTACCACACCATCTCGATGATCCTTCCCAGATTTCTGACAATGTGAACCTTGTAATCAGAATATTCTCCCTTGTCTACACCAATCACCCTGTCGTGTGTAATTTTAAAAGGCATACTGCCTCCTTTGTCCGGGGCCGTGCTCCAGGCTAAGCTCTAAAGCCAGCTTTGCCAAGCCACCATCAACCACCCTGTCTTCTCTCTCCTTCCCACCTTAACTCCTCAGAAGGAAAACTCTAGACTGCTTTATTATTCTAAACTATGCCAGATAACAACTTTTAGGCCTAGAAATCTCTAGTCCTGATCTTATCAGCTATCCTATATCAGCCATCTGCTGGTGGCAGAGGCTACCGGTTCTGGTCAACCCTAGCCTTCTAAACCCCCAGTAATTATCTTTCCTAGTAAGCAACTCAACAAGAGTTCTGATTGTAGTGGGAATTAGGACTGTCAGCTATGCTGGATTGTAGTACTAAGACTGCTGTGACACAAGCTTAGTGTTTTATGACTGAGTCTGGTTCTTACATCTCCAGAACCAGGTATGAAGGCATCCTATAGCACTTGTGCTAAATCTGAACACCAACATTACGACCTCCAGTTAACACCAGGCTCATGGTGAGTTGTCCTCCCTACTCCTGCTACAATCCATGGATATGAAGTCTACAACTTCCCTATGACAGTAGCAACTTGCTGAGGGCAGTGCTGAGAACTCACCTGTACTGGGTCCCACAAGAACTAAGACTAAGTTCTGACTTCTCCAAACCATCTCATCTCAGAGCAGCATTCAATGTGGAAAATGAGGCAGAGTTTGAGTTCATGAAGCAGATCTTCATATGCACCACAATGCCATCTGCTAAGGGGTCTGGTCTTCTTTTAGAAATGTGGATGAGGCTGAAGGAAACTGCTAACTGGACCCTGGGTCCTTCCTCTTAATGTCAGGGTTTGGAGTGTGTGTGTGTGTGTGTATCTCCAGATCTTCCTTTATATCTGATCAACTCAGGTGTCACCCAACCTTAAATCCAACTACTATACAAATTACAGAAATAGGATTTTCTCACTTTTTTTTTTTGTTTTTTGGTTTTTTTGTTTGTTTTGGGGGGTTTTTTGTTTGTTTTGTTTTGTTTTGCTGTATTTTTGAGACAGGATTTCTCTGTCCTGGAACTAATGTTGTAGACCAGGCTGGCCTCGAGCTCAGAAATCCACCTGACTTCTGCCTTCCAAGTGCTGGGATTAAAGGCGTGCACCACCACTGCCTCACTGTTTTTTTCACTTTTTAATGCTTAACATTTGTGTCTCATAATTCATCCCTAGAACAAAACCAAGGTGTTTTGTCCTGTATTCAGTAGGTAGAAACTTAATTTCTATATTCATCAAGAATTGTCCACCCAAGCTGGGCAGAGAAACTCTGTCTCGAAAAAAACAAATCCAAAAAACCAAAAAAAAAAAAAAAAATTGTCCACCCATTATGAACGACATAAACATGATTCTCAGAATGGCACCTTATCCAGCTACATTTTGCATTTAGGAATTGATTTAAAAGACGTAATGCCAATATAAGATGACTGCATATTTCTGTTAGCAGAAAGAAATCAGGAGTGGCTGCCCATTAGTACAAGATTGCCAGAGAATTGGGGTCCATTCATGCCCAGGGTTTCTCAGTCAGGAAACAGGGACCATCCAGTCTCACTGTTGACACTCCAGGGAACAAACCTGGGATCAAGGTATTCTTTGGATATTGATCATTTCTGGAAGAGAACTAAGCAAAATACTCTGGGATGCACTGCTGTCTGTGTCTTCTGAATACTGCCCATGCGATTCTGTCTCCTAGAACAGTCACTTAACCTTGAGTAAATAAGGACCTGGGGACTACTAGAGATGGATCAAAGGAGCCTGAAACACACAGCACTTCTATATGAAGGTCACCCTGTGCCTCTGGTGGCAGATATCCAGAGGAGTGACAAGCAGTAGAGACAAGTAACCTGGCAGCTCACATGTCTGCAGAGGATGACACTGGTCATGAACCATGGTTACTCTCTCGGGTTTATGGAGGCTGAGAGATGAGCATCTGAACTGAGGTGAAGAGGTCCTGCTTCATAGCTGGGAAGAGCTGCCTGCTGCCTGGGCCTGCTCCTTTTGAGACAGAGATTTGGAGATTCTATACAGTATCTTGGAGAAGAGAAAAAAATTCACCTTTAGGAAAATATGGGAAAGGGTACACTACCCCACAGAACACAAATGCAGAGGGATAGTTATGGACCCTTTTCTGTACCCACAGCTGCGCCTCCAGGAAACAGCCACCTTTATTTCCCAGCTCTGGTTCCCCTCTCCCACACCGTCAGGTACTCAGTGTTCGTAACTCCACACTCAGGAGTCTCTACCTCAACAGTTCTGCGTGCAATTATACCAGCTCCAGGAGAGGTCACTAGGCAGGTAATTTGGGTGTCATAGTTCTAATAGTGAACATCATCACTGAAGAGCTCAGATGGTTTTTAGGGCCCAGAAAGGTAAGATAGCTGCCATCCAGGTAAGGTTGTCCCTGGCTCACAGATGCAGCACAGAGGTCAGGACACTGGCATGGATGTACCCTTGGTTTCTCCAGGATGTGGATGCTAGGGTTCTGTGACCCACTGAGAAAAAGAGACAAAAGGTGAAGAAGCCTTTGTTTGTATGTAACAAATGTACCTTAAAATTCAGTATTGCCTCAGTTCAACTGCCAGGCAGGCTAGTATCCTATCTCCACAATCCCCTCTAGCTCTGCCCTGGTAATCCTCAGGGCACCATTTCTGATTTTATTCCCTGCTCATTATATATTCTTTCATCTGTCACATAAGGGCCTTTTTCCTATGTACTTTTTCCATGCTTTGAAGAGCAGGGGCTAATTGTTGTTGTTGTTGTGTTTTCTTCAATTTCTTGAAGAAGTAGATTTGGCCTTCCACTGATTGATCTTTGTTGGTATAACCCCAGGAGTGATATAGTCTGTCCCGCTCCTGTATTCATTAGCCACAGACAAATCATTGGAAGAGTGAAGAGTGGGGCAGTGGAAACTACATGGCATGAAGAGTCACAGACTCTTTTGTATGGTCATTGAGGTTGGCACTGCCAACCGAGGTCTTGAATCCTGACCCAGGTGCCCTCTGGGGAGATAAGATAGTTAATCTGCCCTCCACTAGGCCTTGTCCCTTTGCCCACTCACCTGCCCTCAGCAGGGGCAGTTACAGCATCACAGAAGTGAAGGGTTACTGGTTTTAAGGCTCTGTTTTAACCTGACTCAAGTCCTGAAAATTAGGAATAACATCAGAAAGTCCAGCTACCCTGGGAGAAGGTATTTCTTGCTGTCATCCTGTCAAGAATTCCCAAGGTCCATGAAGAACAAACAGTACCAGTTTTCCAGAAAAACTACCTTGAGACCACACTCAGCTACTGTCCATATGGGCAGGCCCATGTGCAAAGCATGGTCTTTTAAGACAAAGAAGAAATAGAAAAAACTCCTAGAAGGGCACATAGTGGGAACAGGCTCATAGTCTGGTGAACTTGAAGCTAAGCTTGAGGAAAGTAGATCTGTGAGGTCCCTTCAGGCATGAAAATAGGCCTTTGGGAAGGAGAGAGGAGAGGTGAGGACACTCCAGGTCTCCATGCTGAGTCAAAGCCATAGACGGTAGAGTAAGGAACAGAGAGAGAAAAGGGGTATGAATAGTCTCACCACACAGAATTCTGATAGAATTGTCAAAACAGTAAAGAATAAAGATAATTGAGCAACATGTCAGAAAGTGTGCAAGTGCAATTTGTCAAGAGGAACAGTGAACAGTTTTGCAAGCTGAAATGAAATGTAAGGCTGTGCATGTGGTCAGTCCAGGCCACTAGGAAGTGAAAAGTTAATCCAAATTCCCATGGCAGATTCTGCACCTCTTCTTTTGTTGATTCCGCTGAGAACAAAGAAGAAGGAAACATGCACTTTTGTCTTCTGCTTGTGGTTCATCAACTCGAGGAGTCAAGTCTTCTAGTTACCTTTAATTGTAAACTTGACAATCTAAAGTCACCTTAGAAGGAGTGTCTATTGAGGGATTACCCAGATCAGATTGGCTGGGAGTGGGGCTGTGGTCTTTTGGTTATTGATGTACGGCATCTAGCCCACTGTGGGTAGCACAGTTCCCTAGGCAGATGATCTTGGGCTATATAAGGAAGCTAGCCAAGTGTTGAGGTCCTGCCCTGACTTCAGTCAGTGATGAACTGTAGCCTGTAAGCTGAATTAAACCAATTAATTCCCTAAGTTGCTTTTGGTCGTGGTGTTGACCATCAGAACAGAGATGATGGTGTGACTCAGAAGCCAGCTGTAGGGCTGGTGCTGGAAAGGTAAAAAATATGGACATTATTTGACTCTGGAAAATCAAAGTGGTGAGTGTATACAATAAGTGGTTGTGAATAATGATATGTTAAAGAGATGCAGGCAAATGGACAGATTGATTTTGCATTAAATTAACTTTTATGTAGTTTTATTATAATTTTGACATGTGGAGACAACTGTCTGAGCCTAGACTTAAGAATCCTGGAGCTGTGTCTTTGACGCTAAAACTGCTCACAAGAGTAGCACTCCTGATGTCTTCTTTCAGTGGGAATATCAAAACTGTGAAGCAGGGTGTGATGAGATATGTTTGTGATCCCAGCACTTACTTAGGTGGCAGAGGCAGGAGGATCATTGCACATTTAAGGCTACCCTGTTCTACACAAAGAGCTTGAGAACAGCCCAGACTAGAGAGTGTTCCCCAAATCTTTCACTTTATTCTTGTGTTCTGTTTGGTCTCTGCAGTGCTGGATTTTTTTTTCACCCTTTGACAACCCCCCCCCCCCCACACACACACACACAAGAAAATAAGTCCCCTGCCAATGTAAGACAGACTTTTACACTTTGATATTCTGGAGTCTTTCCTGACTATACAAAAGTGAAACACTTTGTGGTAGCTTCAGTACTATTATGGAATGGGCTCGATCATGACAGTGTCTAAAGGAAAATAAGTAACGAAACTCCACAATTGTTGGTGAACTTGTGCTTCATTGACCTCCTGAAGAAAGTCTGAGGGAAATTGTTACTGGAATCTTGAATATTTCTTTATGCTTAGATCTTCAGGTGGTCTGAGAGTGTTATCTTTGCCAGGATACAGAGGGAATCTGGACTGTTAGCAACAAGGCCTCGTGACCTTTGTGGGCACAAGTTAGGGCCCCGGCATGCTGTGTGAAGAGCTCTCTGTGTGTGGTGTGAATTGAGGGGTGGCAGTAGGGAGGATGTGGTGCTGCTGAGCACTGGTGTGTGCTGAAGCAACTGCAGAGTCGGGGTGGGGTGAAGGTCCTGTGAGAGTCCGGAGAGCAGGATTGCTAAGGGCATCAGTGGAGCCCGGGGCTGGGGAGTGTCTGTAAGGACAACCTCTCTGCTTTTTGGCCAGGAGTGTGAGAGAAGCCCTGCTGTGAGACCTGACACACCCTACAAGAAGAGAAAAAAATAACATAAAGTAGATAAAATGGTGAAAACTAATTTTTTCAATTTTGACCCAAACTGGGGACACAGCATCTTCAAGACTAATAAAAGAGACTTTTTTTTAAAAGCCAGGGGATATGGGTTTAGCCAAGTGTTCCAGTGCTGAGCTTTTTGTGATGCTGCCCTGGACTAGGGATTTTGACCATTTTCGGTTGCCCTTATGGTATTTCCAGTATGGAAATGTGTAAGGGTTCTTCTCAGCATAAGGGAATTTTTGACAGTCAGGAACCAAGGAATATCACAAAAACCACACCAGGCAACAAACCTCACACAAAAGATTTATCAGGGAGAAACCCAGAACGGTGGCTGCCTCTGAATGAAAAGAGAGACATCACAGGGCTGGATAGAGGGCCAGGCTTTTCTGGGATCTTTGGAGCATGTGCAGTGAACCCATTGAAAAGCGCAGTGCTTATCTGTTAACCCTGAAATATGGTTTGGCCATTAATGCTTAGTCATGGGATGGGGATTTCAAAGTCTCAGAGTCAGGGTCAAGTCACCAGCAGGGGGATTTCCACTGGCCAGTTACCCTACATTCTTCCCTTTTTTGTTTATTATTGATAACTAATCAGGGGTCAGCAAAGAGGGTGATGTCATCATTAAACTACTTCCTGCTGAATGGGGGAGAATCCATAGGGGGAAGCTTAATCTTTTGTAAAGAGGAGTCTCAGGCCTCCAGTTCTATAGCCAGGACCTGATAATATTTATGGAGATCTTTGTGGTGCTGTTGGATCTTATCTCTTACAATATCCAATTGGTTGATATAGAAGCAACATTTCTCCTGGAGGAAAGACCGCCCTTCTCTGCTGTTAGGAGATCTAATTCTTGCCAATTGTGTCTAAAATTTTTCCAGTGGTTTAAATCGAAACAAGAATTTTACTTAAAGCCATACAATAACCTCCTTGTCTTGCATAAAGCAGGTCAGATGCCCTGTCATGTTGTAAAACTATCTGAGCTAATGAATCTATCTGTTGATAGGTTCAGGTCTATTTTGTTTTAACAGGTACCTTTCCTAGTATGCCATTAGGCACTGTAGGGTAGCTATTTTTTGTCCCCTCTGCCAGGGAGTTTCCTTTTGACTCAACACTCCAGCCTTTGTAGAGAATAAGGAGTGGTGTGCTGTCTTCTGCAACCACTTGCTGCTGCAATTAGGATGTCCATTATCAGGGTCCAGGAAGGATGGAATGCTAGTCAGAGGTCTGGAAGAGATTCAGCTAATGGGGCAGTCATCAGAAGCATCTGGTTAGTGCACCCAGCTGAAGAGATAGGGAACATTCACATCAGCTACGCTGGCTCATACTGGCTTCCTGCAAGTCCAGGGCTTGCAGCCATTTGGAGCAGGTTGAAGTTCCCAGCTGATTACTGGGTGGTGTCTATCAGTCGAATGGAAGTCTGCTGAAACAGATATAGACTAGCGACAGAAGATGAAGTTTAGAAATTTGTAGAAAAATCTTACATTTGGAACTTCCAGGCCCATAGTCCTGGTAGTTGGGGGAGGGGGAAAGTCCCAAGACCAGGAAAAGAGAGATGACATCCTCAGGAATAGGCAAGTGGGGAAACTTAGGCTGTAATTATCCAGAGTCTGTGGAAATGAAACTCTTTGTGGGGTTTCTACTCCTGTATTAGCTCCTGAATGACAGACACAGAAACCTGGTATTATTATTAACATGATGTAAACATAAGCTGGGCAGGTCCTAAGCTATTCTAACCTTCTAAGCTATTCACCTCCCAGCCACAGGCACTGTGTTACTTGCAGTTTGAGTCATGGTCTGTACATGTGTGTACATAGCTCTGTACATGTGTGTTCTCATATTTGCTGTCTTATCACAACCTCAGGGTGAATCCCTTGGTGACCTGCCCTTCATGACTCCTCCTAGACTCTCTGCCTCATGGCTGCCTCTCCTCCTCTTTCTCTCTGGTCTCCTTTGGCTAGGGTCGGAGCTCCAGCCTTTCTTCCTCCTCTGCCCAGTCATAGGTTGAATCAGCTCCAATCTACTGATCAGAAGGTGATGGAGAAGAATGTTTCCATAACACTGAGATCTAAGATGCTGGACGGTGCTATTCATCTGGACTGTAGACAAATGTCTGGTCATAGAAATCAGCATTAGAATACACAGTGAACAGGATCACCTCTCAACAGACTGTTTGACCTGTGAGAGAAGAATCCAAGCTTCGTGACTCACTGTACTTCTTCAAGCATATATAAATTGTTTATAAAAGATCAAGTTTTAGATGCATTAGCGTTACCACTGTTTGTACCAAAAATTCACATTGTAGAAAAAGTAGCTAGCAGATGTCACGGCATCAAGTCATAGCAGAAGCTTTAGGTTAAAAGCATAAACTTTTTTTTCTATCCAGAGAGCTGAACATAGAAGCTTTGGATTAAAAGTATGAACATTTTTTGTCTATCCAGAGAGCTGAACATATAGATTTGGCAGAGATGATTTCAGCATGATGAGAAAGAAGCATCTTCAAGCCTATACTTAGAAGACAACCAAAGGTAATTGAGCTTGGGACTAACAATAGTATTCTGTGCTTTATCAGTTTATCAGAACTTCATTGATCAGTATTAAAACTCTGAACCTTCAAAATAGATGGTGAAGGAAATCTGAAACATTTTTTCATTACCTTCGATTACTTTTTAATACTTCTACAACTTAAATTTACATACCTTAAAACACTAGCTTTAACATCCTCGATTTCTTGGACACTCAGAACTTACTTAATCTTCCACATCCTTAGACTTTATGACACTTTCTTAGACCCTCAGAACTTACATAAGCATTCACAGTTTCCAACTAACCATTTACCAGAGACATGAGGAGTTATTAGTGAGAACAGTCATTGCAAAGCATGTTCCTTTAAATCCTTTCATCTTGTTTTGCTCTCTTTTATCTGTCACAGTCATGTGGCACACCTGACGCAAAAACTAGATTTTGGAGAAAACCTTTAAACAAACATGCTTGAGTCTAAAGAAGGGAGAGCTATAACCCAGCTCCAGAACTAGTTTTCAAATAAAGCAGGACAGCATAAAACAACTTTAATATTACACATACTCAAAAGACATTTGATTCTCTACTAAACTGAATCTAGCGACCAGAAAGCCCAGAGATAAACTCTGAGCCCTAGTTGTCAAAGCAGCCATGCTGAGTGGCGTTAGCAGTGGTGCCTGGCAGATGGCAGTGGCAGAAAAAGCAAAATACAGCTAATAAACACAGAGTACAGAAAGCTCACATGCTCAAAGGAGACCAGTCATGAAACAAACATGCACTGCAGTGGCAGCCATCAGCTGTACATTCACATGAACCTGACCTATTTCCACCTCAGCTCCCATGTTTGCAACAAGACTTATGTACACATCAGAAAACGCATACCCATCTGCATGCACAAAAACAGGCAGACGAAACTTTCCAAACAACCAGAACCAGGTGGGTGAGTGATATCTCACCCTGGACAAGAATGAAAGGGTTTTGTAGCTGGATGTTGAGAAGGGGATGATGCTTGGCTATAGAGGGGTTTCAAGTGTCCCACCCTCCTGAATGCATCTGGGAGGCCAGAAAGAGAAAATGTATATCATAACATACGATTTGCAGGAGGAGGAGGAGGGGACTGGTCAATGGGGTAACCAAAGGAAATAGAGACTGCCACTTTGACTAAGGTCCCCACCCAGCAAGGGGACAGGACAGGTACTGCCAGGAAGAAGTGTGCAAAGGGAATACCCCCAAAGACACAACTATATGGTGTGGAATCAAATGATGTTGCTAATGCTATCCCCCTGCTCCATCAACAGAGGAATGAAGAAGAGAGGTGAGTCCCCAAAACTTCATCAGGACCAAGTAAGAGACTCTGGTGTCCAGAAGTGTGCAGAGCCTTTGTGGGTGGGGGGAACTGCTTGGCAGGAATCTGACACTGGTCAAGGACAAGGAAATGGGCTTCAGGCAGGAATCTGACATTAGGCCATGACAGGGATGTAAACTCAGGCAGACATATAATTTTAGGCTATAACAGGGAAGTCAGTTCAGGCAGGAATCTTAATCTTACGGTGAAGCAAAAAGGCTTCAGGCAAGAATCTGATTTGGGGCTTGGACAAGGAGGTGAGCTCACATATTTTGGTCATTCTGACAAGCTCTTGGAAACAACTGTCAAGGGAAAGATCATGGGACTTATTACCTTGCTTGTTCCTCGTTGTACTGTTCGCCCTTAATACTTAAATGTAAGTAAAATGGTATAAAAGTAGATTGGGAATTAATAAACGTTCCTCAGCCTCATGGCCGGGGTCATGCTGCAGTGTTGTCTAATTGTCTTTTTTCTTTTTAATCCTCACTCCTGCCCTGGATTAAACCTGTTGACTAAGCTGGCTTGGTCACAGAAAGAAGGAGATGGTTTGCCTTGATACCATGATGACCCCAGGGCTTCATGTTGGAGATGGCAGGAGTAAGGCCTGAGAGAGCCCAGATGCCCTCAGTCATCCCTGGCAAGTCCTACGAGGCCAGCAAGAGGGTGATCTGAGTCTGATGTCCCCATACTGCAAGACTGACAGTAGGCTAAAAGTAGATTCCAGACAGAGATGATCAGGGCAGCCTGTGGCTAGAGAGGGAGAAGGGGAGGGAGAAATGGGGAGGGGCAGGGAGAAGAAACTTAAGGTTAAGGCCAATAAGGGGGAGAGTCCTTTGCTGAATCTGAGGTGATTTTGGCTTCATAGCTATGAGGAGTTAGGTGGGAAAACAGGAAGAACAGAGGGCTTGGAGTGGAGATAAGAGAAAGATGGAATGTAGGGGGTGGGAATCTCTTTCCACTTCCTGGTCACTCATAGTAATTATATAAGTTCCAAATAACGTTGGGCTATAGGATGCTGTTAAGTGGCCATTTGGATTGGTGATTAAAGGGATATTGAAGCCAAATATGATTGCAAAAGCAATTAAGTTTGGGGCCCTTCAGGTCTGGTGCCAGCCAGGCAGAGTAGCTGGAGGTTTTCTAAGAGGCATCCCAAGAGGGAATGAGAAGGTATGACTGACACTGTCCCCATGGATGAGAAGGGGACCTGGGGGCAGGCTACAGCAGCCTGGAGTCAAGGGTGTCCTCAGGACTCAAGGGAGGACCAAACAAAGTCCCTTGAATTAAAAAGCCAGTTAGGGTCACACATTTCAATAAGCCCCACACTTGATATGCCTCAGCAGGAGGGTAACTGAATTCCAGGCCTTGGTGAAGCACTCAGTGCGTTTTGGCCAGCTTGTGATGCAGACTGCCACTATGACCAAACAACAACAGAAGGAAGGGTAGGCTCACAGAATAAAGGTCCTGGTCCCCGTGCTTGTCTGTAGCTCTTCTAATCCAGGACGAAAAGGAAGTTGTGTGTCCGAAGAGGCAAGGTGCACGGGGTCTAAAGGCATAAGCAGCCTGAACTGACCATAACCCCTCTCACCCCGTGAAAGACACTAGGAAATGAAAATATTTCTGGAGGCTCACCACATGGAAAGGCACATTAGACAGAACGGGTTATTAGGCTGCAGGAGACTGGCCCCCTCCCCTCCGCTTTTCTACTTGGTACCCCTGAGTCAAAGTATGGGAACAACGCCTCATTTGCCATAACTCATAAAACACCAGATATAGTAATGCCTCTGACATACAGCTGACATACAGCTGAAAGAGTGTTTGGAAAATAAGCTGACAGGTAGCTGGTTTTTGTCACACTTATGACCTGCCAGGTAGGGGCTGAGGACCTGATGAGCCTTGTCCCGCATTCCAATTCCCAATGCCAGCAGCCATCACCCACATCCTCATTTTACTAATGTGACCTTACTTAGTGCTTTTCTGTTGCCACAGTTAAGAGGTGGGAGGAAGAGATGGTCGTTTCCGGGCTTTGTCTATATGATAACCTTCAGATGGGGCTTTCAGCTTGTGGTGGGCAGATGTTGGGCTAGTGGTAACATGATCCTTGACTTCCCAGGCCTTTCTGATATCTTTCAGACCCCTGAATTAGGCCGAATCATTCACACTGCGGATTGTCCCCACGTGTCACATCTCAGCCTCTCCTTGTTTTCTTTCCCCTCACCATCCAGTTCAACACTGTTTCTATTATGCACTGGTTTTTGTTGTTGCTGTGTTGTTTGTTTATTTCCGTTTTGTTTCGTTTTTAAATTCTACCTATAAGTGAGAATAGACGTTTTTCCTCAGGGAAGGATGGCTTGTTCCAAGGATATGTTAATCCTGAGATTCGTCAGAGGAAAAAAAAACAATTCCAGCTTTTGGGCCAAATTTAAAGCAAGCTTTATTAAATATTAAATGCTGACCAAAGAATGGACTTAGGGCAGAACCGTTCCCTGAAATTTCCCAGCTGAGAATGGCCTCCAGCCACGTGTTGCAGGAGTTTATGAGAACAAACCTACTTTGCCTTGAGGTGGTTGATATTTTCCAAGAACTACAATTCCCAGCATTCCAGGAAGTTATCAGTCCCTGGGTGGGTGGGGCTTACAGGTTAAATTTTGGTATTCCAGATGGTGTACAAGAAGGCTCATTTCAGACCTTTAATGTTCCATATGGCTTCACTTCTCATTTTCCAATAACTCTTCCTAGCTTTCACGTTTTAGAAAACCAGGAGGAAACAATCTTAAGTCCGTATGAAAATACGAAAAAAAATTTTAGTAATATGCAATATGCAATATTCCTATTTCTAAACGCTATTTAATGCGAGTCTACCCAAGGAGCTTCAGACTTTTTGTCTGTAACATTCCACATGGCCCATGGATGTACAGAAGTGAAGTACTCTGATGATAACTTCCGCATAATTGGAATATGGACACAGCCCTGACAATATGGGGGTGGGGCGTGGCGCGTGGGGTGGTGGTGGCAGAGTGTACACCTTTATAATTATTGGCAAAGAGAAACTGCGCACGTGGTGGTGGGCATGCACAACACAACTTTTATGCTTGCAAGCAATAAGGGCTATGGACAAACCGACTTCCGCCGGAAAAGTGGCTGAGGAGGAGTTCTTTTTAACCAGAAGTGTCCTAGTGCGTCGATTTCCGCTTAGATCGTCACGTGGTTAGTTGTTATCGTTACCAGGACGCCGAGAGAGTTTGGATTCGGAACACTGGGGAATCCTGAGCGTTCACCCGGCGTGCGGTGCCGTGTGCAGAGCTCTCTGAAGTGCAGTGCGAGGTGAGCAGCGGTACAGGAAGGATGCTGTGCTTCTGAGCGCTGGTTTGTGTTGAGAGATGACTGAGGCAGCTGCAGGGGGATGCCATGGTTGAGCTGGGGTGGGCGTTCTGTGGGAGTCGGGAGAGCAGGGTCGAGGGTGGAGCCGGCTAAGTGAGCCTGGGACTGGTGAGTCTGTGAGGGCGACGGTGCTGCTTGCTTGCGTAGACCGTGACTGGCTGGAGTCCCGATCAGGCACTGGCATGAGGGAGGCGAAAAAGAGAAAAGAGATGGAAAATGAGTGTATTCACGGTTTTGACTTACACTGGGGCTGCAGCATCCTTGGTCTGTCTAAGCCTAAGCAGCGTCACGATTGATAGAACTACCTACAAGCTCGTAGCTGTGGGCTCGAGCCCGCAGAGCTGGGAGAGGAGAATTTGTTCAGGTGCCGGGGACCCGGCCTTCGGGCCATTTTCCTAATATTTCCCATAGGGGAATTGGTGCTGAGAAAGAAAAAAATTGAAACTTACTAATTACCGGGATGAATATTGGGGTCCTTGAAGGTATGTGGGTGAGTCCGTGATGGCCTTGGGATCCCTATGGACTTGACAAGGATCTGTGATCAGTAGGGTGGTGCTGTTAACAAGTTTTAGGGCAAGTGCTTGTCTTCTGCAGCCCGGACAGGTTGGCCAGGGCCCAGAACCTCCCTATTGAAAGGACCAGCTAGCTAGTCCAGGTGAAATGCAGAGAGAGGAGGGGAAATTCAAATTAGCCTCATCCGGCCGTACCCTGCACTCTGGCCTCCACTGCCCAGTGTCCCGCTGGTACTACCTCCTAAGGTGAAAGGGAGGAGCCACCACGCCCTGCCAGACTGCTTTATTATGTAAACCTCTCGACCCCAGCAATCCTAAACCTCCATTTCTGTGACTGACTGGGGTCGCGGTTCTTTACTTCTTCTTCTGTGGCTAATTTGAATTTCCCCAAGCAGAAGTCTAGGCCGAAGAGGTTTACTTAAGTAGACCTGGCTGGCCTCAAACTTGGCAATGGTCCTCCTGCTTCTGTCTCCAGAGTGTGGGTTAGGAGTGTGTGGTGTAACTTGACGTTCCCAGAAAACTTAAAAAGGGGTTTTTTTTTTTTCTCTTTTTTTCTTAATTGGCTGAGTAATCAGGAGACACAAGTTATATGGAATCTTATCCTTCCGATCTCGTTTTTCTGTTTCCTCAACAAAACCCTCTGTAGTTTCACCCTCTACGTTTTATTATTCCCTGTAAAGCAAGTAGATGTATGACCATGACATGTATGCAGATTACTCTTGGGCAAACTTAGCTGTTAGTTTTTGGGTTTTTTGGCTTTTTGTGTTTTTTTGGTTTTTTGATTTTTTGTGTCCCCCACCCCCACCCCAGGCAGGGTTTCTCTGTGTAGCCCTGGCTGTCCTGGGACTCACTCTGTAGACCAGGCTTACCTTGAACTCAGAAATCCACCTGCCTCTGCCTCCCAGAGTGCTGGGATTACAGGCGTGCACCACCACCGCCCGCTAGTTATTTTCTACTATTTAAGGGGTTGTTTGGGGGTGGGGGTGGAATGGGGGATGGGTAGCAGACACTGGCAGAGCTCTATGTCTGTCTGTAGCTGGAGCTAAGCTGATTCAGGTTGTCTTTAGGAATATATAGTGTGGCTCCGAGTACCCAAAAGCTAACGTACTGTCTTTGCCTGGGTGCCTTTTGAGAACACATGCTGTTGGGTTTTGTTTTCAACTCTTAATCCTGTGATGTGTGCCTGGTTGGGGAATGTGGGTGCGTGTGGCGGTGCACGTGGCGGCCCAAGTCTTCCAAGCCTCCTGCAGCTAATGGCAGGTGCTTGGGAGCCACTCATATGAGTGCTGGAATCACCTTTGTTCAGACTTATGAAACGGCAAACATAGACTCAGCATGGGCCAAAATGGAACATTATTACAAATGTGTGTGTGTGTGTGTGTGTGTGCGTACACACACACTGGGCAGGACAAAGTAAGGAGCAGCTGTTATTCTCCATAGAACATAGCAGCTTAAACTGTAAATGAGATGCTTGTAATAGATTAGAACATCATTAAACAGAGTATTCTTTTATGTATATTTTCTAAGGACTTGCTGATTTTAATACCTATGGGACACATGCATCTTCCTTTGCTGCTTAATATCTTCTCTTCTTACAGTTAAAGGGTGGGGGGGATCTCCTATGAATTCTTCCTAACCATTAGTTCAAAATCATAGTCTTTTGTTTGTTTCCTGAATCTTCATAAAAGTAAGAATTGGGCCGGGCATGGTGGCACACACCTTAAATCCCAGCGCTTGGGAGGCAGAGGCAGGCTGATCTTGGAGTTCAAGACCAGCCTGGTCTACAGAGTGAGTTTCAGGACAGTCAGGGATACGCAGAAAGCAAAAGCAAACAAACAAAAGAAAGAACGAGTTGGGCTTTTTCTTAACCATGTCTACTACTCAATGATGTGCCTTTGATACCTGTCAGGTAGGGACCCTCAAAACTTCATGTGCAAATGTTGGCTGAGTGTCGTTGACTTTCCGAGACTTTCTGGTGTCTTCATAGATTCCTGGGTCAAGCCAAGTCATTCATGCTGCTGATTTTCTAGCAAAACCTGTCGGCTCTACTCAATGGCTCCACATGAATCCTGAGGAAATCCAGACATGGCCGCCGACCTGAATTTCTGTCAGAAGCCCCAGAGCCTGGAAACAGAGGGGCAGGATGGGCCACGTGAGGTGAGGAGAGGCGACTTTGGTTCCATTTTCCAGAACTCCAAAGATTTCCTTTGTGCATATTTGTAAAAATGTCCCTTTCTAGCTCGGGCTGAGTCTTTACGTTTGCTGTTTACCAGTCTGAGTTTCTCACAACATTCAAGCTCACCCTGTAATGCTGAGCCCCAGGAGCTCCACACCCCTCACAGACAAGCAAATCGCAGCCTAAAAGCTGTCGTCCTGCATAATTTCACTGGAGAAATTCTGTCCTCCTTGGGGGCGAGAGTGGGTGAGGCATAGTATACAATACATGGCAGGATATTTATTTATATACTTCTTTATGCCTGAATGAAAAATGTGAAGTCAGTATTTTTGTGGGAAGTTTAGTGGTGTGACTGGGGTGGGGGAGTCACTAAAAACACATGTCTACTTAGTGTATCTTTCAAGGAATAATTCACAGTGAGTGAATTATTCACAGTATGTTGTTACAGAGATGGATATCCTTTGAGGATGTGACTGTGGACTTCAGCCAGGAGGAGTGGCAGCACCTGGACCCTGCCCAGAGACACCTGTACCAGGAGGTGATGCTGGAGATCTACAGCCACCTCTTGTCAGTGGGTGAGCACAGCTGGCCGGGGGTCCAGGGTGGGCCTCAGATTCCTTTTGCAGAACTTGGTGGACTTCTTTCTTGTTCTTTTTGTTTGTTTGTTTTTTGGATTTGGTTTTTTTTTTCAAGACAGGGTTGTGTAGCCCTGGCTGTCCTGGAACTCACTCTGTAGACCAGGCTGGTCTCGAACTCAGAAATCCTCCTGCCTCTGCCTCCCAAGTGCTGGAATTAAAGGCGTGCGCCACCACCGCCTAGCTTCTTCCTTGTTCTTGTTCACTTCGGTTGGGCACCTTTTGAATGTTACTTTTTGTACAGCACTTGATGTTGAGGTGTGTGCTTAGTCCGTGCGGAGCTCTTTGGATCTCCTCTAAAGCCCGAGAAGATGTGTGCACACAGGTCCAGTATCCTTCTAATCCACAGGGTATCCCAGGCCGGAGGTCATCCTCAAGATGAAGAACGTAAAGGATGCACGGGTGGGGAAGGTTGACTTCCCACATCAGCTGTGTGGTCAAGGTGAGTGACTCTTACCAGCTGGAGGTGTAACCAGCTACTGACCTACTCAGGCCTCAGCAGTCGGTGCCTGCAATGCGCCCACCCCCACTCCCAGTTCTCATAGGGACAGAAAGGTGGTTACTGCTTAATATCCATGCTGAGAAGCCTGCTTAAGTTTACTTCTGATGGTCTGTACAAATTCACAGGCCATGTTTGGAAATCACGAAACAGAAATCACATGTAGATTTCTGCTTGTACATCTTTAATTGTCCACAGTTGACACTATCAATTTCGTTAATGTATTGCTTGTGTAATGAGTAAAAGAAATGTTTCTATCTTGTTTATTTTTGTTTTTGAGATCGTGTGTGTGTGTGTGTGTGTGTGTGTGTGTGTGTGTGTGGTGTGTGTGTGTGTGTGTGTGTGTGTATGTTGGAAGCGGCCCAAAGAGTGCTAGAGTTAGAGATAGGGAGGAGCACCCGTGTGGGTGAAGGGAACTGAACTTGTCGCCTCTGAAGGAGCAGCAGGCACTCTTAACCGCTGAGCTATCTCTCTAGGCTCTTCTGTGATAACCTTTTCCTAATTATTTAGAGCATCTCATTATATCTGTTATATAACTAGATTTCCTGTATATATATTACTTTTGTATGGTTTATCATTTTGTGGTCTTCTACTTCTTTCACCCAATTTATTTCTTCATTAGTGTCCTTTTTCATCCTGGATCTTTGTTTGTGTCCTCCTATTTGTGGCACCACTGTATTCCTGTTTAATATGTTCCCCATATTGTCGTCTCTGTCTCTTTCTCTGGGTAAGCACAGGACACTCACCCCCGGGGAGGTCTGAGAACAACTTGCAGAGTCTCCTAGAGGTCGAACTCAGGTCATCAGGCTTGATGGCAAGTACCTGCACCAGTGAGCCATCGTGTGGGGCCAGTCGTACTTCCTTATAGGAACTGTCTTTTAGAGCCATTCTCATAGATCTCTCGGCTAGCAACTTGAAACAATGTAGAACCATCTGGAAAGAGTCTCAGTGAGGGGTTGCCTTATTAGGTTGGTCTGTGGGCATGTCTCTGGGGACTGTACTTATTGTATTAATTGACCTGGGAGGGCCCAGCTGTGTGGGCAGTGCTGCCCTGCAGTAAGGTCAGGGATTGTGTAGGAGTACAGAAATCAAGCTGAGCAATAGAGATGCGTGTGTTCAGTCTTCCTCTTCAACCCTCCGTGCCTGTGTTGTGAGCAGTTGCTTCAGATTCCTAGCTTCTTAAACTCCCTGAACTGATGGACTCTGTCTTAGTCAGGGTTTCTATTCCTGCATAAACATCATGACCAAGAAGCAAGTTGGGGAGGAAAGGGTTTATTCAGCTTACAACTTCCACACTGCTGTTGATTACCAAAGGAAGTCAGGATTGGCACCCAAGCAGGTCAGGAAGCAGGAGCTGATGCAGAGGCCATGGAGGGATGTTCCTTACTGGCTTGCTTTCCCTGGCTTGCTCAGCCTGCTTTCTTATAGAACCCAAGAGCACCAGCCCAGGGATGGTACCACCCACAGGGGGCCCTACCCCTTGATCACTAATTGAGAAAATGCCCCACAGCTGGATCTCATGGAGGCACTTCCCCAACTGAAGCTCCTTTCTCTGTGATAACTCCAGCCTGTGTCAAGTTGACACACAAAACCAGCCAATACACTAACCTAGAATGGTTAAAATAAGTCCTTTCCCCCTTCCCCCCAATGGCTTTTTGTTGGGATGTTTTATCACAGCAACAGAAATGAAACCAAACAGGTCTCACATTCATATTGTGATGATGTGTGTGTTAGCATCTGCAGTCTCTGTGTGTGGTAAGCTACCAGACCTAGCTATTGAGAGGACTGGTCCTGTGGGTGGTCCCTTCCTTAGAGTTGAGACATGAGAAACTAGGATCGCCTTCAAGTTAGAAAGTGTTTTCTTACATATGAGAAATTTTGGTTTCTTGGTGTTTCTCTATTCTTGAGTTTATTACTTCATATTTCCTGCTTTATTACTTCATATTCTTATTTTCTAGTATATGACTTATATGACTCTTTCTTTTTTTTTTTAACGATTTATTTATTTATTGTATGTGAGTACACTGTAGCTGTCTTTAGACACTCTAGAAGAGGGAGTCAGATCTTGTTACAGATGGTTGTGAGCCACCATGTGGTTGCTGGGATTTGAACTCAGGACCTTCGGAAGAGCAGTCAGTGCTCTTAACTGCTGAGCCATCTTACCAGCCCCTATATGACTGTTTCTTAATTCCACTGAAATCAGTACAACACAATTCCCTATATCCTTATTTAAATTGTTTGTTCCTAATGATATTTGTGGGTTCCACTTACGAATTTGATTAATATTCTATTGACATTTTCTCATACAGCAAACATGTCTATTTCTTTCTCTTCTTCCTGATGATTTGATGCAAATATTCAATTATTTTGTATGATGTAGAATTCATCAGTTCTTTTCAGTGGCCGTATATTACCAACTTGTAAATAAATGTCGCTGAGTATTTTTCCTCACTTATGCTCTGAGCCACAGTTATGTTTCTGTTAATGTCTGCTCTGCTGGCCTCCCCATTGCTATAATCTGTTGATTAGATTGTCTTCTCTGTTGTTGTTGCTGCTGCTGCTGCTGCTTCATCAGAGTTAAGCTTTGTGAACAGCAGTCTCAGCAAATAAAGAATTATATGCATTGAGTTCCTAAAGATAAGCAGAAGATACTGTTTTCTCCTGTTTTAGAAGATTTCTCAATGTCTGCTAAAGTAAATGGAAGGAAACAAGTTGTGATGGACAGTGTGGAATAGCAGTGGTGCCTTTGTGTGTGCTGAGTGTAAACACTCAGGAAACACTAAGGAACGGCTGTTTGGGGTGCAGCCATCATTAGGAGGATGTGGGGAGTGACTGCTCTCGGGGTTCCTATGAAGTAGCATCACCCTCAGTCTGAGGTGACATGGGAGTTGATTTTGAGGGTACTTAGAGTGGTTACTCCATAAAGTAATTTTGAATTGGAATAAAAGACCAAACCAAGCAAACTTAGTTGAGTTAGAGCAGTAGACTTCAAACTCCCTGATGCTGTGACCCTTTAGTTCCTTATGTTGTAGCGACTGCCAATCATAAAATTACTTTCACTGGTACTTCCTAACTATAATTTTGCTACTGCTATAAATTGTAATATAAATATCTGATATGCAGAGTATCTGATATGCCTAGGAAAGGGTCATTTGACACCTCTCCACACCACACAAGGTTGAGAACTACTGAGTTAGAGGATGTGAGTAAGTGCTTAGAGTTAGGAGTGATTGACCACTTTTATGTTGATGTTGTTGAGCTGTATTGGAGTTATCTTACTTGTATGAGTGTTTGGTCTCATGGATGCCTGTGTACCCCATGTGTGCCTGGTGCCTGCAGAGCCCTAAGAGAGTGAGTGTTCAATCTTCTGGACTTGGAGGTACAGTTGGTTGTGAGTGGTCATGTGGGTGCTGGGAATTTCACACACACATGCAGGAGTAAACAGATGTACACATGTGAGCACACACACAAACACATTAAGTCGACAAGATACAAAAAAATAAAAACTTGGAAGTGTAAAGATTAGGCGCAAAGACTTTCGGAGCATGGCGAAGTCTGACGTTAATCCTTACAAACAGAGGGAACTTAAAAAATGTAACAACAACAAAACGGGTGAGAAAACGGCTTGCATCCCTTTCTTTTGACCCCATTGACTGTGTCCAGTCTTTTCTCCCTTAACTTATTTGTCTGCCTATGTTTATAGTACTAGACCTCTTACATAACCTGGTTGTCTTTCACCAAACCCAATTTCCCAACAAATTGTGTAAGTGATCTTGGCCACACTGACTGAGGCTCTGTGTCCTCATGAGGAAAGCAAGGTGTCTAGGTGTAGGTGCACTGTGGAGTGACTGAGAGGATTCAGTGACTTTATGTATTTACTGCAGAGAAAGTTGCTGTGTTGCATAAATATGCAGCATACTATAAGGGCCATGATAGCATCTCTCAAGTGTTCTCACCATCGTCAGAATCATTACTTCTGACAGATCTCTCTGTAGTCAGAGTCTGATTCCTCCTCAGTCATGCTCACCTTGTTCCTTCATCTCTTTCTCAACAGGGGAGTCAGAGCGTGACTCGCCACACCAAGTATGTGTGAAAGCTGCATTTCCAAATGATGTATCAAGAGTAATCACTAGAGGTGGTTCCTACTGTTCCATTATAGAGGAACCGCGGCACGGTGGTGATCCTCAAAGGTCAGATCAGCAAAATCAGATCCCACCCTTGAGTCCTGGTGCTTCCTTCAGCCAGAAGACCCTAATGGTAAACAATCGTGATGGATGTGAAGCAACTGGGGCATCTCTGAGGTGTTGCCCCTGTGAAAAGACATTGCAGCCTGACCTTCCAGCAGACAGAGAACCTCAAAGCAGCACCCCACTGCAGCCTAATGGCGTCCTTGACTCTTGTCGGTTCTTCACACAAGGCCTTCCCAGTGCTGTGTGTACAATTCACAACACAGGAGACAGAGCACACAGAGGTGACCAGTGTGCAAATGTTCTCAGCCCTGAGCAACCGTTTATGCATCATGACATTCTTTCTCAGGACAAGCCAGCTGAATATATCAACAATGAGAAGGCCTTTGCTGCCAGGTCAGCTTGGTGTCAGCAGGAAACCACTAACGCTATAGAGACACATTTCATTTGCCACCTATGTGGGAAATCCTTCCTTCAGAAATCTGAGTTGAGCGGTCATCCAGGAACAAACAGAGGAGAGACACGTTATGAATGTCCTGACTGCCTGAAGTCACTTGCAGGTACATCTAGCCTGCGGGCACATCGTGACACTCACACAAGGGAGAAACCTTACAGATGCCGTGACTGTGGCAAGTCATTCAGTTATGCCTCCCACCTAAAGGTCCATCTTCGAATACACACAGGTGAGAGGCCTTACGTGTGCTCTGACTGTGGGAAGGCCTTTAGCCAAAAGTCAGTCCTCACCACGCATCAGAGGATCCACACTGGGGAGAAGCCTTACATGTGTAGCCACTGTGGGAAATTGTTTGTTTACGCATCAGATCTGAAGAAGCACATACAGTTTCACACAGGGGAGAAACCCCATGAGTGCAGAGATTGTGGGAAATTGTTCAGGAATAAATCTCACCTGCCTGTGCATCGTCGAATTCACACTGGTGAGAAGCCGTACAAATGCCGTGACTGTGGGAAGTCATTCCGGAGGAAGTCGCACCTTAAAGTGCATCACCGAACTCACACTGGTGAGAAGCCTTACGTGTGCCCCGATTGCGGGAAGGCCTTCAGCCACAGTTCAGTTCTCAGCACACATCAAAGAATTCACACTGGGGAGAGGCCTTACGTATGCAGCGACTGTGGGAAGGCCATGTCTTCTAAAGCCCAACTAAATGAGCACCGAAGAATCCACACAGGTGAGAAACCCTATGTGTGCGTTGACTGTGGGAAAGCTTTCAGTGGCAGATCTTCCTTACAAGCACATCGTAGGACTCACAGTAGTGAAAAACCATTTGTCTGTCGCCAATGTGGGAAGGGCTTCCTGCGCAAGTCACAGTTGTCATCTCACCAACAAATTCACACTGGTGAGAATCCTTAGGAGCGAGCGCTGTGCGTGTGTGCGCGCTATAGTTCAGTCATACATATCAGCTGAAGGAACATCATCAAATTGAAACAGAAAAATATGTCCTTGATTGGGAAGGTTTTCAACAGCTGAAGGCTCTTGGCTTTCATTTTGTGCAGAGAAACCTGAGGTGACTTTTGAATGCAGAAAGTCCTTCAAACACAAGTCAGATGTCAGTAGCCCCAGCAGACCTGACACTATAGATACTGATCATGTGAAAGGCTCTTGTACAAAGTCAATTCCTTATCCATGTTTTTAAATAAAGAGACCTAATTATAGCTGTGCATTGCATATTTTAAATACACAAATTAATATACCTGAGGAAAAGAATAAAGAATTTGTAAGAAGTAAAGATACCCACATTCATGTGATGCTGTTAGTCTGGGTGCCCGTGTTTGTGCGGGTTCTTGTGTGCTATGAGGACCTTTCTTGAGAAAACAAGTATCTACCTCCTCTCAAGTAATTCCACCGAAGCCCAGCTTAGGAATTGGTGAGGTTTTGGGGCATGCGTACAGAACGTGAGTGAGGGATACCTTCAGGAGCCTGGTGACCCCAAGGCAGCCACGGTGCTTAGAAGTCTTACCCCAGCATGGATGACGACTTGCCCATAACTGCACAGATGAGCATCTTCCAAAACAGTGAGTCTGCAGACTCAGTGGACAGGGAGGGATAGCAGCTGAGGGACTGATGGCCTTCCACACCCCTCCTGTGAGGGGACATAAACAACAGGTCCAACCTCAAGGCTCACTTCAGTGTGATTGCAGCTGCTGTGATGATGACTTCTGCTCAGAGGATGTGTGTCTGCAAGCAGAAATGACTTTTTAAGTGTTAGAAAGCACATGTATGTGTGTATGCATGTATGTATGTATGCATGTATGTTTTGATATCTTCTCTCAAGTCCACACACACACCTCGCCACTGCCCCCCCCCCATGTGGTGGCACTGTCATTACCCTTCTCTGCAGAAACCCAACAGTCCTCAGGTAGTAAATGAGGTGTACATTGACTTGGAACGGCAGCTAAGGGTTAGAGGCCTAGAGGGTCAGAAATAGGGAAGTCCACATGACAGAGACCCTGTTGGTCAGGCTCTCTATGGTGCATTTTCAGGTGAGGACTAACCCTGGAGTAACAGTGGGTGAGAGCAAGCAGACAAAAGACCACCTTTTTTGTAAAGTTTCACTTCTGTGCAAAGTCCAGAAGAGGCAAATACACAGATATACAGTGATGTATATACACAAATACACAGAAGGTTCACTTGTTGCCACAGGAGAACAGGAAGGGACAGCATCATGGTTGTGGGTGCAGGGTTTCTTTCTAGGGCATGAAAGAATTCTGGAGTCATAGTGGTCATTATTATGTAGTTTGGTCAGATGTGAACTTTGTCCCAAATGGAAATATGTGTGCATAGTTACAAATTATAAGGAGACTAGTTTTTATGTGATAGTGACAAAGATCTAAAGAGTCCCCAGGGACCACGCTATGGCTTAGTGCTGGTCTATACATCTAATCCCAGCATGAAAAAGCAAAATAAGTTTGTGGTACAGTGGTAAAGTGAAAACCCTGTTGAGAATTGACTATTGTCCAGCATTGTCAAAACTTAACTAGATGTGATCCAGCTAAATTTTGGCCAGTTGATGTCAATGACAAACATTTGGACAAACATGATCCAAGACTATCATGACACATTGCTTTTGGCAGAATGAAGTCAGATATCCACAGAATTGGGGTCTCTTGTGTAGCATTTTGCTCTGAATTGAACCATTCCATCCTGGAGAGAGGCCTAGTGGTTATGGACTCAAGTCTGATCCCAGCATCCATAACCATCTGTAAATCCAGCTCAGGAGGAGCCACACCTCTGGTCTCTATTGTCACCTGTACTCACATGTGCATACTCCTACCAACAGATACACATAGTTTGAAATACAAAATTTAGAAGATGCCAGAAGCAAACAACTCACAAGTCTCAGGAAGTTACCGAAAAGATTTATAAGGGCCTCTCATCTAGGTTCTAAAGTAGTAATTCCTGCTGCAAACAAGAGGGTCTCTGATCATAAAGATGCCTGCAAGGTGTCCAGAGAGTTCCAGATGTACGTCCATTACCCGTGCTGGGGTGGGCTTTGTGTTGACCCAGCTGCCAAAGCTGCCTTTGAGTTATACAAGCCTTTCTATAACCTCCCATTCCTACACAAGTAAGCCCATTAAGTCAGCGGTTCACTGAGTTGGACTTTGGTGGACTCATTACTTGGATCTGTTATCAGGGCCCTATGTGGGAGAAACAGACATGGGTTCACACCTCAGGAAGTCCATCACTTCACTGGAGATCACTGTGGTACTTTATGTTGCATGAGTGTTTGCCTGCACAAAGGCCAGAAGGGGCATCAGATCTGGGACTGAAATTACAGATGGTTGAGAGCTACCTTGTGGATGCTGGGAACCACACTTGGGTCCTTTGCAAGAGCAGCAAGTTTTCCTACCACCCAACCATTTTTTAATTGGGATTTTTTTTTAAGTTCTTTGTATAATCTAGATACTAACCCTCTATTAGATGTATACTTGGTAAAGACTTTCCCCCAAAGCTGCTGCTTTGTCCAAATAACAGTGTCCTTTGCTATACAGAAGCTTTTTTGTTGTCTTTCTTTCTTTCTTTCTTTCTTTCTTTCTTTCTTTCTTTCTTTCTTTCTTTCTTTCTTTCTTTCTTTTCTTTCTCTCTCTCTCTCTCTCTCTCTCTCTTTCTCTCTTTCTCTCTTTCTCTCTTTCTTTCTCTCTTTCTCTCTTTCTTTCTTTCTCCTCTTTCTTTCTCTCTTTCTCTCTCTCTCTCTTTCTTTCTTTCTTTCTCTCTCTCTCTCTCTCTCTCTCTTTCTTTCTTTTCTTTCTTTCTTCTCTCTCTCTCTCTCTCTCTCTTTCTTTCTTTCTTTCTTTCTTTCTTTCTTTCTTTCTTTCTTTCTTTCTTTCTTTCTTTCTTTCTTTCTTTCTTTCTTTCTTTCTTTCTTCCTTCTTTTTCCCGAGACAGGGTTTCTCTGTATAGCCCTGGCTGTCCTGGAACTCACTCTGTAGACCAGGCTGGCCTCGAACTCAGAAATCCGCCTGCCTCTGCCTCCCAGAGTGCTGGGATTACAGGCGTGTACCACCACGCCCAGCTTATACAGAAGCTTTTTAGCTTTATGAAGTCCCATTTATTGTTGCTTTAATGTCCCTGTTATCAGTGTCCTGTTCAGAAAGTTCTGGGCCAATGAATTCAAACCTATTCCCCAGTTTCTCTTCAGGGTATCTGGTTTATGTTGAGGTACTTTATCAACTTAGGGTTTTGTGCAGGGGCAGGGAGATAGATATATATCCTTTCATTCTTCTACATTTGGTTATCCAGTTAGACCAGCACCATTTGTTGGAGATGCTGTATTTTTGGCTTCTCAAGAATCAAGTATCCATACATGTGTGGAATTATATCTAGGTCTTCAGTTTGATTCCATTGATCAATGTGTCTGTTTTCATGCTAATATCAAGCTGATTTTTTACAATAGCTTGGTAGTATAGCTTGAAATGTGGAATGGTGAGACCTCTAGCAGTTCTCTTATTACCCAGGATTATTACTTATCTTGTGTGCTCTTTGTTGTTTTGTTTTGTTCTGTTTTGTTTTGTTGTGCTACCATGTGAAGTTTAAGATTTTTTTTCCAGTTTTTGTGAAGAATTGTGTTCTGTAGATTGCTTTTGGTAGGATAGCCATTTCACAATGTTGATCTTACTGATCTATGAGCATTGGCAATCTTTCTATTTTCTGATAATTTCTTTTTTTATGTCTTAAAGTTTTTAGTAGCTGTGGTGATGGTGGTGGTGGTGGTATACACGTCTTTGACTTGCTTGGTTAGAGTTATCCCAAGTTGTTTGTTTGTTTGTTTGTGGCAATTACAGTTTCTCTGATTTATTTCTCAGATATGTTTGTCATTTGTGTATAGGAAGGCTACTAGTTTTTGGTGTTAATTTTGTATACTCCTACTTTCAGTAAGCGTTTATCAGCTGTGGAAGTTTGGGGGTGGATTGTTCAGGGTCTTTTATGTATAAAATCATATCTGCAAATAAGGATGCTTTGACTTCTTCCCTTGCTATTGTGTCCCTTTGATCTTCAGTTGTCTTACTGTTCTAGCTAAAACTTCAAATATCATTTGAATAAATAGGGAGAGTGTGTGGACATTGTCTTATTCCTGATTCTGGTGGAAATGCTTTGAGTTTCTCTCCATTTAGGATGATATTGGCTGTCGTCTTGCTGTCTTTTATATCCTCAGACTGGATTTTGTCAAAGGTATTTTCTGCATCTACATGAGATGATTATGTGGGTTTTTTTTCCTTTATCTGTTTATGTGGTGGGCTACATTTATTGCTTTACGTATGTTGGCCATGCCTGCTTCTCTGGAATGAAGCTAACTTGATCATGGCGTGTAATCTTTTTGATATGTTCTTGAATTCATTTTGCAAGTATTTTATTGAGAAGTTTTGCATCTGTATTCATAAAGGATATTGATCTATAGTTTTCTTTTTTGTTGTTGTTGAGTCTGTGTGTATTTTTGGTAGGGGAAAATAGTGTCTTCGTGAAAAGAATTAAGAAATGTTTCTTTTTCAGTTTCTGTTTTGTGCCTTGGATCTTTAATGGAGTTAGGTCCATAAAACAGAGACTCAGGGTCTGCAGTGTGGATTTTGCTCAGGGGAGGCTGGGGACCCAAAGGGCATTTGCAAAGCTCAAGGGATCCAGAGTATATCCATTGCTGAGTTTTTACTAGAAGCAATTGCATGTATAGATACTATCAGTTACTAAAGCATGTTTACAAGGAACAGAATGCTTGTTTAATAGATCACTATGGAAAATAAAAACAATGAAATATGGGTAGAAAAATATCTGGAAACCCATCAAGTCCAAAGAAGAAACACCATGCTCCCCGAAACTTGAGGTGGCTATATCTGTTGAACAGACTACTTTCTTCTGTCAGTGTGTCAGGAGTCAGAGTGTGCTTAGAAGCAGGATATTTCTTTCTCAGACAAGGCAGTTGGCAATATTTGACAGCCTCCGCTGATGAGAATTCACATTGCCATCTCTCAGTTTTGCTCCGTGGGCTGAGCTCTCTCTCTCTCTCTCTCTCTCTCTCTCTCTCTCTCTCTCTCTCTCACATACACACCCTCTCTCTCTCAGATTAAAGGCGTGCGCCACCACTGCCCAGCTGTACCCATCTCTTTCTTAGCTGTACTGAATAAAAGTTCCTTAATTCTGTCCTCCAGTATCGTGATCCTATGGGCACCGCCATGACACTTCCTCAGGTAATAGGAATGATCATCAATGATTCTGAAACATCAGGACTAGGGTTAGTGGGCATGACTTTGCAGGAGAGAGCGTAATGCAACTGAAACGGAGAACCGGAAGTGGCTGCGAGTGACCATTGTGTGAACACTGAATCAATCTGGAATATTACGTCGGTGGGCGGGGTGGGAGGTAGGGGAAGGGGGCTGCGTGGCGTGCAGCACTCTGAGTTGCTGCAGCCTCAAGTGACCAGAGGTGGCGTGATGAGGATGCTGTGCTGTTGAGTGCTGGCTTGTGCAGAAAGATGGTTGAGGGGCAGCTGCAGGGGTTGCAGTGGTTGAGCTGGGGCGGAAGTCCTGTGGGAGTCCGGTAGCTGAGGGTTGTGACTTAGCAACTGCTGGGGAGTGAGTGGAGACCTTACCAGGAGGACTGGCTCTGGGACAAATACTGGCCCACTAAAGAGAAAAATAGCATAAAGAAAATAAAAGTGGAGCATATCATGATACTAAAGCATTGGAAAAGTGGGGTTTTTTTGTTTTTTGTTTTTTGGTTTTTTTTTTTTGGTTTTTTGAGACAGGATTTCTCTGTGGAGTCCCGGCTGTCCTGGAGCTCACTCTGTAGACCAGGCTGGCCTTGAACTCAGAAATCCACCTGCCTCTGCCTCCCAAGTGCTGGGATTACAGGTGTGCGCCACCACCGCCCGGTTAGAAAAGTGTTTTAAATAACACTTAACTTGTGTATGATTATATGAATATATACATAGGTATACATACAGTCACACATATGTACAAACTTACAAACATGTATGTACGAAAAAGGAACTTTTTTAGACCCTGTATGAATTTCAGAATATTACCTGCTACATTTCTTTCCTTTCTTTCCATGGTACATAAGTCATGTATGATATTCTGGGGAAAAAAAAGAAAAAAGAAAATAAAAGTGAAAAACTAATTTATCCATAGTTTGTGCCAAAACTGAGAAGACAATGGCTTTCAGTGTTTTGCTTCTGCTTTTTCTATTCCAGAGGACATAAGCACATGTACATTTCCCTCTGCACCCAGTCAGCGGGGCTGGGGGGCGGTGCTTTTGTGTAGGTGCCAGGACTTCTGGGAAATTTCCAATCCCAGAATGCTCTTTTCTGGAGTGGAAAAGACGATTTAAAAAGAAGAAAATGGCTGGCAGTGGTGGTGCACGCCTTTAATCCCAGCACTTGGGAGGCAGAGGCAGGCGAATTTCTGAGTTCAAGGCCAGCCTGGTCTACAGAGTGAGTTCCAGGACAGCCAGGGTTACACAGAGAAACCCTGTCTCAGAAAAAAAAAAAAGAAGAAAACGTAGTCCCTACTTGTGTCTTTAAGACGTGTATGTGTATGAACCAGTGCTATCTTTCCCTTCTGACCTAGTGGTCATGGTTTCTGACTAACAGGTAACCAGAATGATACTGCTTCTATATTGGGCCATGCTATTTAAGCCATGTTTGAGATTGAGTCTAGGAAACCAGTAAATTAGATTCTTTGGGAAATGTCTGTTGAATTTCAAGGCCTCAGTGACCAGAAGGTAAAACTGCAGTTTTGTGGTCATCCGAGGATACTAAATGTTATTTGTGCCAATGTTGGCATTCTGCTGCACTGAAGGCGACTCCTTATGGACAGGCATGACGTCATCTGTGAATCGAGGTCCTGGTGCACAAGTGCAGGTTTTTGAGTCACACTGGAAACTGGGTCTGTGAATTTAAGTGATGTGTCAGAAATGACTAGGCTGTGAGACATAAACTAGTCACAGAACTAGTATAGAAAATTAATAGAAAACAGAAATTTCCCCTTGAGCGTTTAAGTCAGGAGGAACAATCAAAGGTTATTTCTGGGTGCTGACCACATGACAATAACGGCAGTGTGTCATGGGAGACTGACCTCTGCCCGCTCTTAACTCTGACCATAGGGCAAATTACAGAACAGCACCAGCCTCAATACTGAAGGCTACAGGGCATGACTGAAGTGGTTGTGTGATATTTAAATAAAAATGAAGTTGGTAGCTTGCTGGTTTTGAGTCCTATTTGCCACATGCCAGGCAGGTGCCTGGTCTTGACAAACCTTGTTCTTCATCAAACTCACACCAGGTGCTAGTGAACATCACCTACATCCTCACTTTGGCAATGACTACATTAGACTCTGATAACGAGAGTGGGACTTCACTAACCTTTGCCTACTTTGCCAAGTCTATGTGGTGGGTCACTTGGGTGTTGAGGTCACATGGTCATCGACTTCCCAGGACTCTCCAGTGTCTCTGTGTCATGGTCATGCCACATCATCCAGACTGCAGTATTCCGGTGATGCCACAGCTGACCTCTGCCCAGCAGTTCTGCTTGGAACCTCTAGTCGCCCACCCCGCTTCTGGCTCCTGAGGAAATCAGATCTTCTAGCAAGAGATACCAAGAGTAGAACTCAGTGAAAGCATGCCTGCTGATAGGAAAGTATCCCAGGAGCCCCAGGGACTAGCAGTACAACAATGGGATGGGTGGTGTGAGGCAAGGGGGAACTTTCCTGGGTTTAGATCTCCAGAACTAGAGATGGACACTGGAAGGAGCAGGGCCTGGGCTCCCAGTGTCTGAAATGGGACCACAGGAGACAGAGACCCCCTCGTTGCATCCTTTCGTGACATGTAGATTATGCTACCTTTTGAGTTCTTCGTTTAGATTTGTCCATGTGCCCAGTGACTTCCTGTAGACTCTATTTTTCTGTACCCCAAATGAAGAAGGCAACTACAGACCAAGGGACTTTTTTCCACTGAGCATACCTTAGCAACCAGTGAGTTTATTGTGTTTGCTTAAGGGGCATTAGTAACCTGGACACCTATTTCATTGGAAAACTCTGTCTCAGTATGGTGGAAGAGTCATGAATATGAAAAGATCCCAGAGTTTCCTGTGCATTATTGAAGAGTCTCCTCTTCCCATCCTCACTCCCCCATTGAATATTTGTGTCCATAGGAATAACAGCTACCCCAAAACTTCTTTCATACAGCTGTTCAGATTGCCAAGTCATCAGTCCTTTAATTTTTCTCTCCCAAGTCTACCCACTAGCCTTTAGTTTTCTTTTAAATACAGTTGGGTTATGTTGACCAAGATGGTCCAAGCTTACACCAATCCTCTAGCCTTTGCTTCCCAAGAGGACTGTATCACTACTACTACAAGCTTCCTGGTGATTTCCGAAAACTTAGCATATGTGTATTTTATTTTATTTTATTTTATTTTATTTTATTTTATTTTATTTTATTTTATTTTATTTTATATGTATGGTTATTTTGCCTGCAGGTATGTCTGTGCACTGCATGTGTGCCTGGTACCTGTGGAGGATAGAAGAGGTTATCTGTTCCTCTGGAGCTAGAGTACAGATGGTTATGAGCCACAGTGTGAGTGCTGGGAATCAAACCCAAGTCCTCCGTGAGAATAAGTTCTCTTAACTGCTGAGCCATCTCTACAGCCCTGAAAGTTTAGTATCTTGAAGTAATGCTTTGGAAATGCTAAGTAAATAGTAGTATTAAGTTGACTCCATCTGTTTCTTTCGAATATGACTACCACAGATTATAAGACAACTTAGAGCAGTGGTTCTCAACCTGGGGGTCACACCCTCTAGGGGTCACATTCTAGATATCCTGTATATCAGATATTCACATTATGATTCATAACAGTAGCAACATTACAGTTATGAAAGTGCAATGAAGTAATTTGATGGTTGGGGGTCACCAGAACACGAGGAACTTCATTAAAGGGGTGCAGCATTGGGTAGGTTGAGAGCCATTGACTTAAAGGTGTTCATTACATTTTCACTGGAGAGCTTTGGTCTAGAGACTAGGTCAGATTTCAGTTGAATTAATTAGCAAGAGCACTTGACAGTGTGGGCGGTGTGTGTGCACTGTTACTTTCTATCTGGTGTGCACCATGTCTGGTCATCTCCTGCTGTGATAAAAACTGATTCAGGTCTTATCAATTCAATCCTCCTTTATGAAGACCCCAGGATGACTTCATCAATACAGGTAATAGCTGTGCTGCTGTCTGTAACTGTCTTCCAGGCTGTCCTTCTGTAGTGTAGATCTTTCTACCATCAACTCTTCCAGTTTAGACTGAATCATATCTAGTATCCTGATGAAATCAAATATATAACAGCAAGATATATTTTTTGCTTTTTTTGTTGTTTTTGTTGTTGTTGTTGTTGTTGTTTTTGGTTTTTTGAGACAGGGTTTCTCTGTGTAGCCCTGGCTGTCCTGGAACTCACTCTGTAGACCAGGCCTCAAACACAGAAATCCGCCTGCCTCTGCTTCCCAAGTGCTGGGATTACAGGCATGCACCACCACGCCTGGCTTTTTTTTTCTCCTTTTTTGCTTTTTTTTTAAGATATATTTTTTTAAAGTAAGCTTCCTTTATCCCTAGAATGGAACATGAAATCAGCGATTATAAGACACCCAGTGAAGAGTCTGATGAATTGTCTGATGAATAGTCACTACCAGTCCAGCCCTGTGCGTCATGTTCCAGTTCTCAATGGTGCACACATCATTCATGTTACAGAGATTAGTGTCATTTGATGATGTGACTGTGAACTTCATCCAAGAGGAGTGGTACCTGGACTCTGCCCAGAGACATCTGTATCAGGACATGATGTTAGAAAACCACAGCCACCTCCTGTCAGTAGGTGAGTACAGCTGACCTGGGCATGCAGACTGGGTCTTACTAAGGACTTCCTTCCTTCCCTTTGCCAAATGTGTTGGGACATCAAAAATATTTAATGGTTTTTGCCATGGTGGTCCCATGGTTTGATTCCTTTTATGATTCCTAAATATTAGGTTAAGTCTAGTGGGAAATGTTGACTGTTGTGATGAGACAGCGTGAAGCTTCATTGGATGGTCTAGAACCCAAGAAGCTACCAATTTTTAAAATCTAACTCACATCTTTTTAACTCATTGGTTGTGCCATTTCCAGGGTGGAAGTCATCTTTAGGATCCAAAAAGGAAAGGAGACACAGGTTGGAAGGCTAAGTTCCCATAGTGGAGATATCAAAGAGAGTGAAATATTACCCACATAGAGATGGATAATGCTCTGGGGATTATCAGCCTATCATGCCCCTTGGGCATGTGGGTTGTTTCCTGTTCCCAGTATGTACAGTCAGTACCAGATGGATTATGTTATAAATGAGGATGTGGGACCAATGTTAGGCTTACTCAGAGGTGGGCATTAAGAACTGGCAAGCTTCCTTTTGGAAATCAGGGTACCTGAGTGGATTAATTCAACTTCATGTCCTGATGGCCCATGAACAGCCTCATACACAAACACAGAAAGGCTTGTATTTGCACATCCTCTCAGTCATCCTGGACAGGAGGCACATGCGATGTGTAGATAGACTGGTTCTCTAATTCTGTTTTAACTAGTAGAGCACCTTATTTTATGTTGACTGATTCTTCAGTTTCCCATTTGTGCTTTGCTCTTTGTATTTCTTTATTATTTTGTGGACATGTGTTTTTACGATGTTCTAGTCCAGTGTCCCTTACATACGTTCATTGATGCTCTTTTCCCTGCTGGATCTTTCATTCCCGGATGTTCCTATACTTTGTTTATTCCTGCGGGAATTGCTTCAAATGATCCAGTCACACTGAACATCATAATGATGTTCTCCTTGTGCTCCCAAATCCGTAAATGCTACCATGTTTGTGTTTGTGTGTGTGTGTGTGTGTGTGTGTGTGTATGTGTGTGTGTGTGTGTGATGGGTTTGCGCATGTGCACATATGGCAAGAGTGCAAAAGGTTCATGTGTGGAATTCAGAAGACAACTTACAGAAGTTAGTTCTCTCCTTCCACCATTTGGGTCCTGGGAATCAAACTCAGGCTTGGCAGTCAGTACCCTTACCTGTTGAGTCATCCCATCATCCTTCCCCTTACTTCCTGAGACAGAATCTCACTGAGCCTTAACTTTTGGTATGTTGATGATAAACCTGAAGACACTATTTTTAGATGTATGTATGTACGTATGTATATATGTATGTATGGATGGATGGATAGGTGAATGAATGGGAGAGAGAACTTACAAAGCAAGGCAGAAGATAATATTTTCACCTGTTTTAGATATTCCATATTTTTTTAATGGAAACTCAAAGGCAGACGTCTTTTTTTTTTATTCCATATATTTTCTTATTTACATTTCAAATGATTTCCCCTTTCCTGGCTCCCCACTCCCCCTGTTCCCCCATGCACCCCTTCCCACTTCCCTGTTCTGGTATAAAGGCAGGAGTTCTAATACGACTAATGGTGGTATGAGGTGGGAAGAGCATTAGCTTTGGTACCGTTGTTCTGTTTAATGGCGGGCTGCCTGATGAACAAGCCAACATGACGGGCTGGAGAGTAATTGCTTTCAAAAGTTAGACACAGTGGTCTTACCCTACATGTCAGGTGACACTGGAAGTTATTTATTTATTTATTTTGACACGCGGGGCTCATGAAGCAGTGTTGAACTAGAACAAAGGAGTAACTAAACAGAGCAAATTTAGTGTGGATAGAAGAAATGAGGGAACTGTTTCGAGTGCATTGGATATTTCCATGTCCACCTGGATAAGACATATTGGAGAATTATAGGAAAGCTTTCCATCATGGTTCTGATAGGTTACATTAGATATTTTTAGTAGTAAACTAAAATCTTTGTACACTCATATCATCTCCACAACATGAAAAGTTAGGAGTACTCTAAACATGTGTCTGGAAGTAGATGATGTAAGATCAAGAGCAAAGCCAATGTATGTGTGAAGTTCCTGACACAGAAGAGAAATCCTCTGTGTACAGAATGACGGAAAGCCTTTAGTGCCACGTTAGGTCTCCATACACATAAGATGACTCACACTAAGGATAAACCTTTTGCATGTCACAAATGTGGGGATTCCTTTCTCTACAATCAGAGCTGACATCCTATCATCAAACTCATATTAAGGAGAGGCCTTATGGCTGTCAGGACTGTGGAAAACCATTCAGTCAAACATTCAGCCTAAAGGTACATCATCACATTCACACAGGGGAGAGACTTTACATATGGTCTGTTGTGGGAAGACCTTTGCTGGAAATTCTCAGTCTACACCAGAAGAGTCATACTGGAGAAAAACATATAATGAATATGGGAAAGCCTTCAGAAGTCAGTACTGAGAATGCATCAGAGAATTCATACTGGTGAGACGTCTTATACATGCAGTGACTGTGGGAAAGCCTGGTATTCTGAGAGCCAACTCCAAGATCAGCAAGTTCACACAGGTGAGTAGCCATGTATGTGTCCTAAATGTGGGAAGGCGTTCCGTAGCAGGTTATCTTTGTAAAGACCTCACTTAGCACATTAGGGAGAGAATGTTTGTCACAAATAAGGAAGGCCCTTCCTCTAGAAGTCAACATTGTCATCTCATCAGCAAACACGTCGGAGAAGAAGTGTTTCTTCTTATGAATGCCATTACTGTGGGGACTGTTCCATAATGCATAACAAGAGAAGTGTTACTATCACAGCAACGATGGTTTGTCATTTGGTAATGGACATCATCAAATTCATTGCATGCATTTTCAATTTAGAAAGATCTTCCACGAGAGATTTCATATAGGAGAGATGCCTCGAACGAAACACAGTGGCTTTAGCTGGGTCACTGAATTCACACATAAGAGAGCTTTAGTGTGCACTGATTGTGGGAAGAAGGCCTTCAACCGGAAGTCAACACTTAGCACACTCCAGAGAATTTACATGGAACATAAGCCTTTTCACTGCTGTGACTGGGAGATGGGTGAATCCTGACTGAGTGTGGTTTGTATCAGCGAGAGAGCTTATGTACTGATTTGTATTTTTCTTTTTTCTTTTAGCAAGGCCTTCCACAACAGATCATATTGCAATAGACAGCAAGCAACTCAAACCAGGGGCAGTACTTGGACCCATTCACTCAAGCCTACTAAAATGTCGGGTAAGACATCAGGACATTTGGTCTGATCCTCTTCACATGTCCATCGGGTTAATCTTGACTGAGGTTGAAGTAGATACTCTCATTTGGAATTTCTGAACAAGAAACCTGGACCAACAAGCACATCTCTGAGTTTTCTCATCCTTGGCATGTCCTGTGTTAAGAGGTGTGAAACAGCCGGGCGGTGGTGGCACACGCCTGTAATCTCAGCACTTGGGAGGCAGAGGCAGGAGGATTTCTGAGTTCGAGGCCAGCCTGGTCTACAGAGTGAGTTCCAGGACAGCCAGGGCTACACAGAGAAACCCTGTCTCGAAAAAACCAAATCCAAAAAACCAAAAACCAAAAAAAAAAAAAAAAAAAAAAAGAGGTGTGAAACAGATAGAGTCTGGATGGGTGATAGTTTTGCTAAAGGAATGCCCCCAGATTGGAGTCCCTGTGATGTTCCATTCTTAGGGCACAAGGTCCTTCCCATTGCAGCTCTCACATTTATGCCTAGTCGAGTCCTTCGCATGCAGCCTTATCTGTTTACCTCTTTACAGATGCCACAGAGGGGAGGCTGGTCCAAAGCCACTCAATGCCATGCTGCTACCTCTGCCCTGGGAAGGACTGTGGTGGTTTTGCTCTTTTGACAGGAAACTATAGAGATAGTCAGGGATGGTAATACAGTTGTGATTCCAGCACTGGGGAAGTAGAAATGAGGGCCTCACAAGTTTGAGGGTAGTGTCTTAGGGTATCTATTCCTGCACAAACAACATGACTAAGAAGCAAGTTGCCCCACAGACAGCTCCAGCCTGTGTCAAGTTGGCACACAAGACCATCCAGAACAGGTAGCCTAGGCTACAATGTGGGATCCTGTCTCCACAGTCTGTGCATGTGGCTCAGCAGTAGAGCACTTGTCTAGGGTCTGCAAGACCCTGGATTCCATCCCTGGTATCAGAAAAAAAAAATACCAAGTAGAAGGAAGACTTTGCTGTTTTTCCCTTTTCCTCAGTAGTAAGGACCTCATATAGACGAACATCCACAGGTAAGTTTACATCCATTAGTCTTCCTCCAGTAAAGAGTGTCTCCATGAGATATAGGTGCAAGTGTTGTGAGCCACTCTCTGAAAGTGACCTTCACTCAAGGGGTTCCTCCTGAGACCCCCCACTTCTTGCTCTCTGAAGCATGGACACATTGACAAAGCATCAGCGGCCATCTTAGGTCAGGAGGTGGGAGACAGGAGCGTCACAGTGTCAAAATCACCTAGGACTTAACCTCATCTTCACAGAGAGAGAGAGAATACTGTCTGCTCCCCAACCCCCAACCCCCAGATAAGATTTCACTATCCAGCCATGGAAACATATTCAGTGTCTCCATTGCCTGAAAGTGACCCTGGCAGCCATGAAGGTGGCTCTCTGGCTTTTCCTGCAGAGATGGGCCACCCCGCACGTCCAAGGACACAGTTCACTTGTTGAAGAGAGTGCTGCGTAATAGCTGTACTTTAGAACAGAGCTTCTCAACCTTCCTGATGCTGTAACCCTTTAATACCGTTCCTTGCGTTGCAGTGACTCCCAACCCTGTTACTGCTACTTCCTAACGGTAACTTTGCCATAGTTATGGATCATAATGTAAATATCCGATATGCAGGATATATGCTGTGTGACCACTCGGAGGGGCTGTGACTCACAGGTTGAGAACTGCTGTTTAGAGGCTTTAAAAAAAATAGCTAGGCAGTGGTGGCTCATGCCTTTAATCCCAGCACTTGGGAGGCAAAGGCAGGTGGGTCTCTATAAGAGATCAAGTTCCAGGACAGCCAAGGCTACACAGAGAAACTCTGTCTTGAAAAGCAAACAAACAGTAAAAAAAATAATTAATTTTATTTATTTCTGTAGTAATGAGGATGGAGCCTAGAGTATTCTATATGCTAGGCAAGCACTCTACCACTGAGCCACACCCCAGCCACTCACTGGAGATCCTAGGCAGGGGCTGTGCCACTAACCTGTATCCCTAGCTGGGACTCACTTATGTTGCCCAAGTTGGCCTAGAACTTTCAATTCTCCTGCCTCTGCTTCCAGAGTGCTAGAACCACAGTCATGCACTAGCTTACTATCATGTGACTTCTGTGGGCCAGAAGTTTGGGCGTTGTCCTGGCTGAGTCCCTCAAATCTCATGCTAGTAAAGACTGTGTCCTCATATGGAGACTTACCTAGGGAAGAACCCTCTCCTACCCTTCTGACTTGAGGATGAGGTTATTTCCTGGTGTCTGTATGGTCATAGACTTAGCTATCATGGTATTGTTTCATTTTTGTTGCCATAACTATAGGACCAAGCATTTTGTGGTTCATTATAGCAATCTCTCCCATGATCGTGATGGTCACTCCAGGCCTGGAGGCAGTAGCATAGCTCTCTTGGAGATCTGTCCACCGCCGACAGCTCCCACTGGTGCCCTAGGACCGAGGGGAGAATGTAGCTGTCTGAGGCCTGGAAGCCCTCTGCTTATTTCTGAGTCTATGCACTGTGTTTCTTAGTCTATACTCTGTGGCTCTGAGCCTTCTCGTTCCTCAGTGTGAACTACGTTCCCAAGTTCTTCCATCTGTACAAAGGGTAAATAACTACCATTCATTTTCTGTGTGTTTGGAGAGAATTTGGTAAATCGAATGAAACTCAGACAGTGGATCTAATTATTATGACTAGTTCCAAAGCCACCTGTCCCAGCTCTTCAGATGAGGGTCCTGAACTTTACAACGACTGGGGGTGGGGAGCAAGGTTGGGGAGATGGCTCAGTAGGTAAAGCACTTGCCAAGAAAGCTTAAAGATCCGAGTTTGGATGTGGGAGGTGGTGGATGCATCACCTAATAATTTAATCAATTTTAGTCAATAATTTATAATTATAATTAATTTAATTAATAATTGATAATTTAATTGATTTTAAATTAATGATTAAATTAATTTCAGCATTCCTACTGGACACATGGAAGGTTACCACCACAACCTTCGGCTAACCTGGGGTACACAGAGGTGACAAGTGGCCCTACCTCAAGCAAGGTGGAAGGTGAGGATTGGTCCTCACAGTTGTCCTTTGTCTTCCACACGTGCACCGAGCATGTGTGGCATGTGTTAGCACTCTCACCCATAAACACACGTTCAATCTAAAATGCACATAGACATACTGAGGGAAAAGGCGACCATTAGACCACCTATTCATGACCAAGAACCTGCTGTTACTGCAGCTGTACAGAATGGCCCAGGCCTGCCCAGGGCTGTGCAGCCTGCTTTCCACCCCTCCCTCCTCTGCCCCTCTCAGGGCTGGGGCTTCTCTTTTGCCTTCTCTTAGGGCTCTCCACATCTCTTCAGCATGCCCCAAAGCTTGAAGAAGCTGACACTATACCTGTTCCTTCTGCTTCACCTAGAGTTGAGAAGTAATCCAAGCATCTCAGCCAATGACTCGGCCAATACCAGCGCCCTGGTGCAAGGCATGGATTCCGTGGTTGCCAAATGTCTTACCAACTTCTCAACCATCAAGTGGTATGTGAATTCTGTACCAACCTCAGGCAGTAACCGCATGGCAATTTCCCCAGATAGCAAGACTCTGGTCATCCACAGTTAGTCGTTATGACCTTGATCTTCAGTGTGCCATAGAAGATGTCCCAGAAATACTGCAGAGAAGTGAGAGGATTCCCTTGACTGTGGCCTGTGAGTGTGTGTGGTAGTGGGAGGAAAGCCAGTGGTAGACTCTAGTATCCGGAAAAAGCCTGGGCCAGCCTGCAGCCGGCTAGGTGTGGTTAATATCCAGCTCTGGGTATTTGGCTCTGTGGGTTCATGACTGCCCTCCCCACGGGGTGCTGGACTTTAGGAGAGGGACATAGTCTCCATTCTTAGATAAGAAATGGCCAGTATAGGTTTATTGAGACCTGTTTTTTTATTATTATTTGTTTTGCTTATTTGTTTGTCTTGTTAGGAGAGGCAAGTGGGGCTAGGAATGGCTGTTCTCAAACAAGGACCCGGGATCCCTGATATTTGTGTAAACGCTGAATGTGGTGTCCATGCCTGTCATCCCAAGACTGGGGGGTGGGTACAGACAGATCACTGAGGCTCAGTGGCCGGTCAGCCTGGCCAGAATAGCAGAATAGATGACTTCTAAGTCAGAAAGATACTTTATCTGTTTCGTTTGCTTTCTTTTTTAATAGAGAGAGAAAAAAAAAAACATGGAGTTAAGTATGTTAAGGAAGTGGGGAGGATCAGGGGAGTCAAAGGAAGAGATCATAATGGGAATGTATTGTGTGAAAACAAATTTTTCTTTTTTTTTTTTTAAGATTTATTTATTTATTTTATGTAAGTACACCTTAGCTGTCTTCAGACACTCCAGAAGAGGGCATCAGATCTCATTATGGATGGTTGTGAGCCACCATGTGGTTGCTGGGATTTGAACTCAGGACCTCTGGAAGAGCAGTCAGTGCTCTTAACCACTGAGCCATCTGTCCAGCCCCAAATATTTTAATAAAAAAATAAAGATGTGTTGAGAGTTATTGAGGAATGCCTGTGATATTAACCTCTGACCTGCACATTTAAATCATATATGTGTCCACACTGTTATGCACATATGTTTGAATCCAACACAGAGAAAGAGAGATTGCAATTGATCTTTTATTCTTATCTTCATTTCAAGTCGCAAGTTTGCCTTTCTTATTTGCTTTTCTATGTGTGTATGTGTGTGTATCTGTGTGACTATGCACCATGTACGTGTGGGTGCCAACAGAGGTCACAGAGGGTATGCTATCTCCTAAAGGTGGAATTATAGGCAGTTATGAATTGCCTGATGTGGGCGGGGTGCTGGGAACCGACTCAGGACCTCTGCAAGAACTGCGAGCACTCTTAACTGCTGAGCCGTCTCTTCGTCCTTAATTGCGTTTAGATGAATATTTAGTTACTTCTCTGAAACCTTCATATCTGTTTACTAATCTTGTTATTTTTCTTCTGAATTTAGTAAAATCACCTTTCTTTTTCCTTCTTGCACCGATTGCACTAACTCTGCTACATTCAACAGCTAGTTGGATTTAAAAACTTTAATCATGGTGTGAGGCACAGGTCAGTGATAGAGTCTCAGAATAGAATCCCCCAGTGAGGAGGAGGTGGGGCCTGGCTCAGGAGTGGAGCTACTCCCACCAGCATGTGTGAAGCCCTGTGATCACCACCTACAAACTCGAGGAACATAAACACCCACTCAGAATCTCTCCACAGCCAACTGTCTCTTACATTTAATTTCAGCTGAAAATCACAATCAGACATTGCTAATGGCTTTCACATTTTGGTTAAGAACTGTTCAGCGGTCCTCCTGTTTCTTAGGATGAATTCTGTGGCACCATCTGAAGAAAACTAACTCCCAGGAAGACCGAAGACCCCTGACCTCCGAGCTGCCGTTTGTGGGTTTCAGGCCAGAACCAAGACTGAGACACCCAGACTGTAGCTAAGCCATGACTAGTTGCTGCTGCTGTGTGGACAGGGCACTTGAACCCTCTTCCTGTCCTCTGAGATTTGCATGTGTAAGATGAGACATTTACGGACCAAGTGACATGAGTGTTGGTTAACAGACAGCTCCACTAGCTCCTCCCAAGGACTTAGCAACAGTGACCTAGCATACAAAGCAGACTGCTGGCTATCCCACCCACCCCTCTCTCCCTCCCTCCCAACCACCCCTCCCTCTGACCCTCCCCCTCTCTCTTTCTTTCTTTCCACCTTCCCTCTCTCTCACTCTTTCTCTCTGTTCCCATGTGTTCCTGGCCAGCCTCTTCCTTTCTCTATCCCACCCTCTTGAATCTGTTTACCCCTACCCCTTCTCCAGGTCCCTCTCCCACCCCCCCCACTCCCTACTCCTATACCCTACCCCCACTCCCTTTCTACAATAACCCTCCCCTATACCAGATCAGTCACGTAGTATGATTTCTCAGGGAAACACTTTGGCGGCCCCCCCTCAAGTTCTCCCTTACTCCTGCCGCCCCTGCTTTATATCTCACAACAATGAGTTTTGTGGATTCTGCACTATGAAACACATTCAGAGCTTAGCTGTGACACGGTTGGCGCGATGAGCTTTTCTGATTTGCTATACGCCGTTTACTATCTGTAACCTGTAGGACAGCCGAGGTTACTATCTGTAGCCTGTAGGATAGCCAAGGTTTAGCATACAAGAACCCAGAATAGAAGCTGCCTTTCCTGTTTCAGTTGTCACCTGGGGTGGGCTCATTGCACATAGATGGACATCCTGTGTCTTCTGGACAAGATGCCATGCCAAGGGATCAGAAGTATAGTTGTGGTCTTCTCCTTCCTTGTCTCTGCAGATGGACCAGACTGTGTGTCACTGTGGACTCGGCCCGATTTCTTTGCTGGTTTGCTGACTGCTGTTATTGGTTGCAGTGTGCAGCTGAAATGTACCTAGTTCTCCAGGCCAGAAGCTAAGTACCACTGGATCTATAACGGCTCCCTCCTAAGCGTCTCAGAGGACAACGTGACCCTCCCCAGTCTTTCCTGGGAGCAAATGGGCAGTTACCGGTGTATTGTGGAGAACCTGGAGACTACAGGAATGTCACCATCCAGCCGCCTCGTGAGTGCAACCACCCAGCTCTCCAAACTTTGCCTCCCACGTGTTTTTTGTCTAGGCAGGATTGTCCCTGTTGCTACACCCCACTCACAGTTCCTGGTGACATGAAAGACCCTGGTGGCAGCGTAGGACACACCAACTTCTCAGCACAAAGGAGACATCTTTGCCCCAGAAAGACAAAGGGGACTAAGAGACAGAGATGGGACAGAGGATGGGATTGAAGGGAAAAGGAACCAGGGAGAGAAAGAAAAGGGGCATTTGCTTCAGAGGACAAAGGACTGCCTCTGGATAGAGGGGAAACAGACGTGGCCCTTAAGCAGATGGCAGTTTATAGAGGGAAAGGGGAAGTCCTGTGTTAGGGTGAGCTGGTTTGTTTTGATTGGGCATGCTAATTAGGTAAGCCAAAAGGGGGCTTTTAATTGCTGGACTTCAGTACTTGGATAGCTGGACCTTGGCAGTCAGCCTCCGGAGGAGGAAGTGGCCAAATAAGGGAACAGACCTTGATGGCTAGCTTTGGCATTGTAACCTAACAATTTAGCTGGGCAGAAGAAATGGGGAAGGGCAAGGCCTGCCAGAGCCCTGTGTGCCATGCTCAGGCCTGCTAGAGCCCTTCAGTGAAGCCCTCCCTCCTCATCCTCTGAGGGCCTGTCCGAAGCTGCCCATTCTGTCCATCACGTGTGGTCCCCAGTCCTGGAGTCAGAGCAAAGTCCACCAGAGACAAGACTGGACAGCATTTACTTCCTATGTGCCAGCTGCACTCCTGGCCTGTGTGCCCATCCTGGTCTCCTGGCACAGTGAGTGGTGCAGTACCATCCACCTCTGCCTCACAGGTAAAGAAACGTAGCCCCGGGGAGTTGAGTACCTGACCCAAGGCTCTAACAGCAGATGGGAGAGTGGAGAAATGCTTTCCAAGGGCCTCTGACGCCACAGCCTTTGCCCTCCATGCATCTGGATTGTATTTCCCAGACAAGAGAACAGGAAGACGGGTGGGAGTTCAGAGACTGCAGAAATACATATTTCTTCTGGTTTCAAAACAAGGAACTTGGGGCAGATGTGCAAATGAGGAAAGCCCCAGTTTCTCCCCCAGCAGCTCGGTCATTTTCCACAAAGAGAGAAAGTGACATGGTCAGGGAGCGAACCAAGGAAAGGGTACTAAGCTGTGCAGGCTTGGGCTGAGGGCTCGGCGCAGTCACGGGCTTGCTGTGCAAGCAGACGTCAGCTGCCGTGGTGCGCTCGTGATCCCAGCTGCAGTGGCAGAGACAGGAGGATCCCCAGGGCTCGCAGGCCACCCAGCACAGCTTTGAGAGCTGCAGGCCAGGGAGAAAGCTTATCTTGAAAACTGAAATGAGATCAGGAAGCGGAAGCAGGCAGATCTTTGGGTCTGAGGGCAGCCGATCTATAATGAGGTCTTGGCCAGGCAGGGCAGTAAGTGAGATTCTGTCTCAAATAGAACAAAATAACAAGGCGAGCTCGTAAGATGGTCAGCAAATGGATGTACTTGGCTTCAAGCCTGGCAGACTGAGTTCAATCCCAGAGACCTCAGATAATACAAGAAGAGGGATTGCTCCCCCAAGTCATCCTCTGATGTCCACACACAGGCAAGTAACTGGATGCAACTTTTTTAAAAAATTCACATTAGGTTACACCTTAGGAATGACCCTTGAGGTTACCTTCTGACCTTTATGTGCATGAACAGACTGTATGTATACACATTACACACACACAGTTCTAGAATCAAAGGATCTCAGATTCCAGTTCTATCCCTGTAACTAATGTGAACCAGGAGTAAGACTTTCACCATTTCCAGACTCAGTTTTCCCATGTGCAGGGCCAGGACAAGTGCCTCTGCAGTAGAGTGCTGTGAGAATCAGGGCGCTGTAGAAAACTGCAAAAGGTGGCCAGCCTGCCTGCACACCCCAGAGGAGACGGGGTGCGGAGAGCTCATAAGTTTTCAAAAGTTTTCACAGTTTTCAACTCCGCAAGACTAAGCGTTAGGAAGGCAAGGCTGGCCAGCCGTCAGCTCGTTGCTCTTTCCTTGCTACCGTGTCTGGCACACCGCTGGTGCCCTGCGATTATCTTCAGTGAGTTATCAACCCTGCGTAACCATCATTACACCCCTTACAACTCCCTATCCACAGGACTTAGTATGCTCGCTGTTTCTTTGCTCCATCATCCACTGTCTGCATCTGCATCTATTCCTTCCCTCAAAATAACTAAGGATGGAGCTGCTTATCTTGGAGCCGCACAGCTCAGGGCGTCAGGAAAGTCATGGCATCGGGAGTGTGAGGCAGCTGGCCCCACGCATCTAAGGTCAGGACGCAGAGGGCTGAGCGCTGGTGCTTGGCTCACTTTCCCGTGGAATGGATCCTCCCTCTTCCGCTAAACCTCTCTGGAAATCACCTACTAGACCTGTCCAGCGGGCTCTCTTGTTGTTGACTCTGAACCAGTCCCGTTCTCAGTATCAAGCATCCTGTCCTCCCGCCTGGATGTCATCCCCAAAGGGCAAGGGCTTGTCTTTATTTTATTTTTGTTGTGTGTGTACACGATGCCCATCTACAGAGTGGTGCACCTGTAGAGGGTGCAGACCAACTTGGTGACTGGCTCTCTCCTTCCACCTTTACGTGGCCTGCTCGGTGAGCGCTTTACTCCCTGACCTATCTCGCCAGCCTCAAGGAATTCATTTTGATCATTGATGAATCCCTGGTACTGAATAGCGCTTTGCACGCAGTGGGTGCTGACAAATCTTTGGCCACATGGGTGACCAACTGTGCTTGTTGGTTTTTGTCAACTTACATATGCCTAGATGTATCTGGGAAGAGAGCCATCTTACCTGAGGGGAAAATGCCTCCATAATATTGGCCTGTAGACAAATATGTGGGACGTTTTCCTAATTAATGATTGATGTGGGAGGGCCCAGTCCACTGTGGGCGGTGCTACCCATGGGCAACAGGTGGTCCTGGGCCATATAAGAAAGCAAGCTGAGCACATCAGAGAGCAAGTCAGTAAGCCTAGATCCTCAGGGCCTATGGTTTAGTTCTTGCCTCTAGATTTCTGCTTGAGTTCCTGTCCTGACCCCCCTTCACCATAAACTGTAAGATAAAATAAGCCCTTTCCTCTCCAGATTGCTTTGGTCATGGTCCTGTATCACAGCAATAGAAACTCTGAGTACAACTATGAGTGAAGAAATGAATTTAATGAGTGTCCTGATTGTCCTATTGTCCTCTCCACCCAGGGCCACTGCCTCCTGTGAACAGAGTTCTGCATCCCAGGATCCTTGGTGATATTTCTCATCCTATTGGCATCCCTGGGAAGTGCCTGTGTATGTGTGGAATCCTGGTCTACACCCTCTTCCTATTCTGCTCCAGAGGGTGGCCTTTATTCTACATCTTGGGGTCAGGACTCGGCCTCATGACCCATGAGACCTGGACAGATGGTGAGACTGTCCAGAACTGGGCGCCAGGGTGCTTAGGAGGCAGACAGAAAAGTTCGCAGGACCAGAAGCTAGTGGAAGAGAGAGCTCGTGATGAAGGAGCTGAAGTCAACATGCTGGCAGCCGGAAGGGTCGATTAGTCATGGTCTCCAAAGAGTAGAGCACTCCTCAACGTCAGCACTGCCCCTGCTGAAGAGAGCTAGTTGTTCCAGATGGGGGAGTAAGGCTGTCCTGGGTGTGGTAGGGTGGTAAGCACCACCCCTGGCACCTGACCTCTAAACGCCAGGAGTAGAATCCACCACCATTCTGGGTTAGATAGCTAAAAACATCCCCAGATCAGGGGATGTGTCCCCAGGTTAGATCCCCAGGTCAGGGGGCCCGAAACTGCCCTGGGGTGGAATTCAGTATTAGAAGTAATAGTGATGGAGCTGGGGAAATGGCACGACGGTAAAATCCTTGCTACTGAAGAATGAGGACTTAAATTCATATCCCCAATACCCAGGTAAAAAGCATCCACGGCAGTGTGCACCAGAGGATGATAGGCGTTTCCGGGGGCTTACTGGCCAACCAGCAGTCTAGCTGAAATGCTAAGCTCTATGTTAGGTGAGAGACTCCCTAAAAGATAAGGTGGGTCTGGGTGTGCTGGCATAGATTACATCTTCTATCCCAGCACTTGGGGGGTAGTGGGCAGGTGTGTCTTTGTGGTCCTAGGTCATCTTAGTCTATATAGTGAGCTCCAGGGTAGCTAGGGGGATGCATAATGAGATGATGGTGGTATAGTGGTGGGGGATGGTGGGGGATGGTGGGGGGTGGTGGGGGATGGTGGGGATGGTGATAGTGATGGCGGTGGTGATGGTATCAATTACTGTCTGTTCCTGTAACAAAATACCTGAGTCAGTTTACGTAGGATCACAGTTTCAGAATTTTCAGTTCATAGTTGGTACCCATCCCAAAGCTATACATCCTGGCTTCTCACCTTCTAATGAGCAGTAAGCAAAGAGAAGGAAAGAGGCTGGGCTTCCAATTCCCCCTCCAGTGGTGCCCCATTCCAGTAACCTATCTTTGTAGAGATAAATAATTAATAAACGGTCCCGGCAGTGGGTTCCTGCTACCCGCACCCCCCCCCAATTGTTTATGTTCCCGAGTGAAGCACACAGCCTTTTTATTTTGCTCTGCCTTACATAGAGCAATAGCTGCGCTACTTCCTAACCTCCATGTGGTTAATCTACCTATGAGCCAGTCTGTGGAAGCAGCAGGCAGCATCCTCCATGATTTCTGCTGTGCTTGCTTGGTTGTGAGAATCTGGGTTGAATGTTAACACTGTGTGAAATAGGAAGCAGTCCTGCCTCCAGGTTCCCGCCCTGCTCTCCCTCCGTGATGGACTGTGATCTGGAACTGTTAACTGAAACAAACCCTCTCGCTACGTTGTTTTGGTCTGCGTGTTTTTTCACAGCAATAGAACTGAAAACTAGAGCTGATGGGTTTTGCTAATTATTTTTTCCTGACAATAAAATAAATGAATATTTTAAAGTATGGATGGAAATGTTAGGAACACTGAGCACCGAGGTTAAGCCCCAGGTTCATCTCTTCCACTGATGTGTGTAGAGGAAAGTGTTGGGTCCCTTTATCTAGTTCTTGTTGCATTAGGCAATTAGTGCTACTCAAAAACGCCCTGGTGGCTGTGGCACCACGACTTTCTCGATGCCATCCCAATGTTCTGGGTTCTCAAATGAAAGACACACACGTAGCCTTCTAGTTTAATGTCTTAAACAGCTCAGCGGCTGTGCCGCTCCCAAACTTTTGCGTTGTTTATGCCTCCCCTCTGATATTCCTGAGTTATTACTTACTAAAATCTGTGCTCTACCTTTGTTACCCTAGACCCAATTAGGGTGGGGGGGAGGCTGCTCTTTCCAGGCTCTTATAGGATTGGTATGTTCTCTCTTCTGGTGTTCTCAAGCCGGGATCTTATTTCTTTCTCGACATGGTGATTCTCTTTACTTTATCTTGATCCCCTTGTTGAGAATCCTAAAGTCCCGCCTCTGTCTCTCTACCATTGTCATCTGTCATCTAGCCATTGGCTGCCAGCAACCTTATTTACCCATTAGAACCAACTGGGATCAGGGGCCCTCAGTGTCTTATGTGCGAATTCTCTTGTAATTTGGGAAACCCAATGAACATAATACAAACGTTAAACCAAATCTACAATAATTTCTTTCCCAGGACTTTAGGAACACAAGATGTGACTTCTGCCCTCATTTCGTCCCACAGGAGAAACTGGCCATAAGTGTCCATGGCAGGCCAGCCAGTCACGGAGATGAGGGAGAGACCAGGGAGAATGAGTGTCCCGCGGGGACCAGCTGAACTGCACCAGCACCAGGTGTCTCTGGAACATTCTGGGGAGGGAACCATCCCAGGTTTATTGAGCTGAAGAAATCTAGGCTTCCAGATAAACTGGAAGCCTCCCTGTGGGACCTGGACAAGGGGTGACATCACAGGCAGCCTGGCCATTAGCAGCACCATCTGCTAGTCAGAGCTGGCCAAGCTGGGGTGGGTGAGAGCTCCAGGCTCTAATTCTAGACCCCCTCTCCCTCCAGTGTTTCCAACTCCGCATCCTTACTCTGATACTAGGGAATCTTGGAAGATTCTTCCAAGATGCGCAGATCAGTGTTGCCAGTGACAGAGAAATGAAGCGGTCTTAAGTTCAGACAACTGGTGTCAGTTGCTTAGATGGGTTCCCACACACAGGCTTAAGACGCACACTGGTAGAAAGGCTTCCCAACGAGGAAGGTAGTTACCTTCTAATTATAGACGAATACACGCAGCTACATCTGATAGTGGCACAGAGGTGCAGAGATGGGGTCAGAAACAGAACAGATCAGGGGCTGTAGGAAGAGTACATACTGCCCTTGCAAAGGGCCCAAGTTGGGTTCCCAGCACACATTTTGGGCAGCTCACAATCACCTGTAACTCCAACTATAGGGGATCTGATGCCCTTATCTGAACTCAGCATGGACTAAATTCTCTCTCTCACACACACACACACAGACATACACACACACACACACACACACTTGAAAATATAGATGAATATATAAGAAAGTATGTTGCATATGCCCATGATCCCAGGCTTTGGAAGCAGGAGGCCCAAGAGTTCAAGGTCATCTTAAGCTACATAGCAAGTTCTAGGCCAGCCTGGGGTACTTGTGACCCTGTCTAGATTAGTCAGTGTTCTATTCCTATACAAAAGACACCATGACTGCAGCAACTCTTATAAAGGAAAACCTTTAATTAGGACTGGCTTACAGGTCAGGGGTTCAGTCCATGATCATCATGGCAGGACACATGTGGTAGACAGGTAGGCAGACATGGTGCTGGAGAAAACCTGAGAGTTCTACAGCTGGCTAGGCAGGGAGCAGGAAGAGAGGCTGACACTGGGCCGCAAAGCCCTCCCTCAGTGACAGACTTGCTCCAATAATGCCACTCCATTTTCATTCAAACCACCACACTGTCTCAAAAAAAAAAAAAAAAAGCCAAACCAAAAAGCATAGATTAATCAGCAGTGATAGGCAGGATATGTGCATCACAAATACGGGTTCAGTCCCGTTTTATGTTCACATGGAAGTGAAAATTTGCAAAGATGTTATTATCGGTGTTTCCTCTTATGGCAGATTCTTCTTTATGCTTTTGCTCAGGCGTGCATCCCAAAAGGCAAAGTAGAGTGGAACAGCATCTCTGCCAATTTGTCTGTCCATTTTTTCTATATCATCTGTCTGTCTGTCTGTCTGTCCTCTATCTATCTTATATCTACCACTTACCTTCTATATATCATCTATCTTCTATCATCTACCTTCCTATCATTATCATCTATGTCTATTTTCTATCATCTATCTGCCTGTCTTCTACCTATCATCTATCTACATATCATCTACTAACCATTGTCTGCCTGTCTGCCTGCCTGCCTATCTATCTATCTATCTATCTATCTATCTATCATTCATCTATTTGGGTTTAAATGTACATTGTCCACTAAGGTCCATATATTTGGACACTTGGTACCCCGCTGGTCGCAGTATTTTCTAAAGCCATGGAGTCTTGTGGACGTGAGGCCCAGCTTACAGAAGTCTGGGCTTGGAAGATGGAATCTGCACCTGGCTCTGGCTTCAGCCCACTGCTGACTGATTCGTTCAGATGTGGAGCCTCCACTGCGTGTACGCCCTTGAGCGCCGTGTTGCCTTCCCCACCGTAATAGACTGAAACTTGAGCAAGACTAAACCTTCCAATCCTTCATGTTTCTGTCAGCATCCTATCGACAAAGACAAGAAAGATAACTAATACATACAGCATGAAACCGTAACGGGATTGTCTGGGGAGAGAACGGAGACTAGCAACCAACAGGATGCTAACAGAAGAAGGGGATGAGCATGGACAAAACGTGTGATACACTTGGAAGAAAATAGAGCAAAACCTATCACTGCGTAAATAATATATGCCAATTTTTAAGTAACAATTAGATTGAAAACAATCTTAGTCCTGGAGAGATGGCTTAGTGGACTGGCTACTCTTCCAGATGACTGGGTTCAGTTCCCAGCACCCATGCGGCCACTCACAACCCGCTGAGACTCCAATTCCAGAGTATCTGATGACCTCTACTGGCCTCTGCAGGCAGGAGGCATATATGTGGTGCCCAGACATGCGTGCAGGCAAAACATCCCACACACATTTACAATAAAGTCAAGTGCTGGGTGGTGGTGCACATCTTTACTCCCAGCACTTGGGAAGAAGAGTTCGAGGCCAGCCTGGTCTGCAGAGCAAGTTCTAGGTCAGCCCGGGCTACACAGAGAAACCCTGTCTTGAAAAAACAAAAGGGAAAGTGGGGGGGAGGGGGGAGAAAAGAGTCAAGCTTATGATTCCCGTGTGGACGGGCAGCGCAGGGGTGTGGGCAGCAGCAGAACGTCTGCGTCACGAAAGGAATGGCGCTGAAGCCCCGTGCATCGTCCACCTAGGCAGCTTTTTCCTTCTCCAGAGCCAGCCTCCCGTGGCCGCCATGCTCCCTCCAGGCATGGTCATGGCGATGCGGTCATTTGTGGAACTTTATCTCTGAGTACTCTGTGGTAGTGTCCTGCTGCCCCCATGGGTTCCACGGCTTCATTTCGTGAAAACTGAGGGAGGCATAATGTATCTCTTCCTCTGTGGAGGAGAGGGCCGCCTCAACTACGGAAGGCAGGGGCTCGGAGCTGTCGTCTCCCTCTTCCTCTGTGAAGGAGAGGGCTGCCTCAACTACGGAAGGCAGGGGCTCAGAGCTGTCCTCTGCCTGGGATTCAACCAGGGGATTCTGTAATGAGAGGAAAGGAGAGAGTCAGATAGGGCAGTAGGGGCCCCTGGAACTCCACATCTGCTCGCTCACAAACATTTTTAATTTTAAGTTACATGTATGTGCATAGAGGTATATACACCTATGGTGCAGTACCTGCAGATGCCAGAAGGTGGCGTCTGAACCCCTACGGCCAAGGTTAAAGGAGGTTGTGAGGAGCCGGACAGGGTGCTGGGAACCGAACTCAGGTCCTCTGCTAGAGCAACACACTCTCTTAACCCCTGAGCCTCTCTAGCCTCCCATGTGCATTCTTACATTCTGAAAACATTTAATACTTAATAAGCAACCCCTCCACCAGCAAGATAGTACTTTTGAAGACAGGACCACTCGCTAAATAACCCTGGAGCTCACCATTTTGGCCATGTCCAGTTGACTCTGCTCCTATCCCAGCACTGTGATTGTAGGTCTGCACCACTGTGCCTGGTGACCCAGAGTCAACTCCTCATGCATGCAAGCACCTTACCCTCTGAGCTATCTCCTCAGCCCCAGCCTCGTGCACATCATCCATTAATTGAATGTGGTCATAACAGTGTCTGTTGAATTTTTGTATTCCCAGCACTTGGCAGGCTGTGGCAGGAGGATTCCTGTGAGCTCAAGGCCAGTCTGGGCTACGTGATGGTTCCTGGGTCTGACAGGAGTTTACAGCAAGACACATCTCAAAACAAATGAGTCAACAGATGCCTAGTGGTGATTCATGATACGGGCAGGACAGGGTGAAGGGCAGATGCAGTGCCTTGATTCAGGCGTGATGCCTGCTTCCAGAAGCTTCCGGCAGGGTAAGGAACAGCCAGTCAAAGAAATGTTATCTGATGGGAAGAAGAATGCCCCTTAAGAAGCCTGCACCCCGAATACCTAGAACCTGTAAATGTGTGAGCAGGAGGATCTTCACAGGTGGTACTGAGCTAAAAACCAGATCGGGTAGAAACCGTGTGCACACACGCACCCGGGATACACACACACTAGGCTGAAGAATGAAAAGGCAGTGCTTTTAATTCATGTAACCCAAGATGTAACCAAGTTGAACCCTGCCTACACTTAACGTTTTAAATTTTATTTTATTTTCATGTGCGTAGCTGGGGGGGGGGATATGAACAGGTGAGGGTAGTACCCATGGAAGTTAAAATGGGGGGGGGGGGTCCCATGGAGCTTGCGTCACAGGCAGGGTGAGCTGCCTGACGCGGGTGCTGAAGTTGAACCCAAGCCTCCTGCACTTTAACCTCCGAGTTAGCAGGGAGCACTTTAACCTCTGAGTTAGCAGGGAGCACTTTAACCTCCGAGTTAGCAGGGAGCACTTTAACCTCTGAGTTAGCAGGGAGCACTTCAACCTCCGAGTTAGCAGGGAGCACTTTAACCTCCGAGTTAGCAGGGAGCACTTTAACCTCCGAGTTAGCAGGGAGCACTTTAACCTCCGAGACATCTCTTCAGCTTTCTTGCCTATCTTTAAATGCACCCAGGACGCTAACAGTGGCCTACAGTAGGGCAAAGTCCTTGAACACGATGTCTATTTTTATAATAAAATATTGAATATCCACATTCAAACAAAGGAAGAAGAAAAAGAAAAGAGAAGAAAAGAAAAACCATGGGCCACACACCTCATGGCCTGGAGGCCACAGAGTGGAGGCTGTGACCCACAGCTAGTGCCCAGAATCACAGAGAGAACTGAATCACAGGCTACCTGTTCCAGTAAATAATCAGAACTCAAACTTGGAAGTATGATTTCCACAGAATGGGTATTGATTTCATGTGAAGTTAAAGCTAAAAACTTCCAAGCTGGGCTGACAAGATGGCTCAGGGGTAACGGTGCTTGCTGCCAAGCTTAACAATCTGAGTTCAATCCCTGATACCCCATGGTGGAAGAAGAGAGCCAGCTCCTGAATGTTGTCTTCTAATTGCCACATGCACACCCTGGCATGCACACACACACACACACACACACACACACACACCACAAAATAAATGAACATAAAAATGTAATAAAACCTTAAAAATGGGAAACATAGTATACCTGAACTGTTTGTACCTGCACCCTCGACCCTTGTCAAACACTCAGTAAAACAATACATTTGGTGCTGGAGAGATGGCTCAGAGGTTAAGATAACATGCGGTGCTGGCAGAGGACCAGGATTCAGTTCCCAGCACCCACGCTACCTATAGCTCCAGGGGATTCAGCTTCCTCTTTTGTCCTTAGTGGGTACTGCGTTCAAGTGTGTGTGCTCACACATGTAATTAAACAGTCTGCACTCCTACTTTTCTGCTGCAATCTACTTCCTGCAGTCTCCTCACCATCGGTGACTGGCAGTTCTCTCCGCCTGTCTGCTCAAGGTAAACCTCTGAGTCAGCTCCCAACCTCTTTCACTCACCATCCTTCATTCCCTGTCACTCAAACCCCACCCTTGGCCCACCTGTATCCCCTTCATCTCGGCTTCATGAGTGATCCATCAGCCAGTCCACGGCATCTCTAGGATCCTTCCTAATGCCTCTGCCTCTGTCCACCTCTCCCCACCCCCTTGCTAAACTGTTTCCTGCCTGTTGCATCCAGAGGCATCCACAGAGGTAACAGATTCTTCCTTCCCCATGAAACTTACAGTTAGCTTGTTCCTCATAGTGGCCTGTTTGCTCAGAAATTATTTACACATTCAACTTCTTCAAAATCACTTCCTGTCGTGGCCCATCCTTCCCCTGTCTGTTCACACAGCCCTCAGGGCTGCTCTTCCAGTCGCTGCCTGCTGCCTCCTCTTTCTGAGAAGACCACTAAATCTAGAGCACAGACTAGATACATACATGCATACATACATACATACATACATACATACATACATACATACATACATACATAGAGGTGGCTGCTCCTCTATCTGGAATAAATCATATGGCACAATCTAGTCTCCCTCATCACTAACCAAAACCACACTCAACCTACAGGAAATATGTAGAAGCCACACATCAGAAGAGGGACTAAGAGCCAGGTAGTTAAAGAATATAATTCCTCAACAACAAACAACCCAACTAGAAAAGTAAACAAAGAACTGGAATAGATACTCCTCCAGAGAGATATACAGAGAAGAAATATTCACTGTTATCATTAGAAAATGCAAATTCAAACCACAAAGAAATAGCACCTCACATTCGCCAGGATATCCACTATTAAAAGCCTACAAAAGGAAACAGAAAATGGCCAGTGTGGACAGATTCTCAAAAAAAAATGAAAAGTAGAACCGTATGACCCAATAATGCATGTGTGTGTGTGTGTTTGTGTGTGTGTGTAATTGAAAATACAATCTTGATTTTTCAGGGTTATGTATGTGCATATCACAACAGTAGACAGGGAGGAGAAACTCAGAAATAAGGCTAAAGAATGTATGGTACATACAGTGGATTCAGCCTTTCGCCATCTTGTAGTATGCTACAACATGGATGGATTCTGAGGGCATGTTAAATGAAGTAAACCAGTCACAAAAGGACGAATACAGTGTGGTCTCACATAGAAGGTATCTGCTGAAGTCAGAGTCTCACACAGTGAGAGAAAGGGAGTGGAGAGGAAGGGGAAGGGGAGGGGAGGAAGGAGGAGGGGAAGGAGAGTGGCGGATGCCAGGGGACTGGGGAAAGAATCCTGGAAGGAGTGGGGGATGTTACTCAATCTGTAGTTCTAGTTTTTCAAGATGAAGTTATGTGGGACTACTAAAATCAAGAGCACAGATTAGATAGATAGATAGATAGACAGACAGACAGACAGACAGACAGACAGATAGATGATAGATAGATAGATAGATAGATAGATAGATAGATAGATAGATAGATGATAGATAATAGTGAACTAACTACACAGCCTATCTTTGAGGCACTTCCTAGTGCCTTTCATTTCCCCACAATAAATGTCTCTTTTATTTGTCATTATTGTTTGTTAGAGTGGTTTTATAACCACCTCTCTCTAAAATAAAATGTGACTGAGTCCCAGGCTTTCTACAGTTCTTGATAGATGGGTCCCTGGCGCCTGGTCTTCGTTAGTACATTTCACAAATGGGTGAAAGGAAGGGACCCAGGGCAGTGGCTCAGTGGTGGTGTTCTTGCTGTGTGAGCATGAGGGCCAGTGTTTGGATTCCCAGAAACGATGCAAATGCCAGCTGGATGTGGTGGCCCACCCATAACCCAAGCTTTAGAAGGCAGAGGTAGGGGATCCCTGGCTAGTGAGAGTAGCCACATCAGTGATCTCTGGGTTTGATTAAGTGGCCTTGCCTCAGTGAACAAGGTGGAAGAGCCAGAGGATGATTCCAACCATCAATCTCAACCATCCTCTTACATGTGCATCGACATGCACACATGCTCCTACAAACACACAATGCACACACACACACACACACACACACACACACACACACACAGCCATGGCAGGAGCTTAAAGGCAGAGAGGGTCCTGCAGCTTTGTGTCCTTAAGAGGGAGATATGAGAATCTGTGAACTTGAGGTAGAAAAGAAGAGGGAGAATCTGAGTCCTCTCTGCCCAGCCAGAGAGCAAGCAGTGTGGACACTATCTACTATCATCGAGTTGGGAAATGGGCTAGAGAGGTCTGCTTGCAGGACACCCACCTGGGACCACACTCAGCAGAAAAACCTGGGATCCATCTCAGGGGAGGAGTCCAGGCAGGAGGACCCTGGCCTCAAACTCAGGCACCCTGGTCACTCACCTTAGAAACTGAGGCCTTGAGGGTATTTGGATTCGGCGCTACCACAGTTGGTCTGGCTGGTTTCCTCCTGTAGGATCTTACTCTGGGTATGAGGATACCAAGGAGCCTCTCAGTGTGGGCAGGAAGGAGTGCGGTTGGCAGACACCCCTCCACCCCCCACCTCCCCTGCCCCCACTCCCCCATCCCCACCCCCGCTTGCAATTAAGTCTGTAAAGCGTGACCAAGGTGGCCAGTGCTCCTGTCACAGGGGCTCCTGTGTTGAAAGGTGGCTCCCACCATCTGGGACAGTGGAGCCTGAGGGTCACAACATTCCAGAACTCTACCTTCTCACCATATGCCTAGACTACAGCTTCCCCTGACTTCAGGCTCCTCACCCGCCTAGGTCTCGCCCCCCACCCCCCCCCCCACCCCAGGCCTGGACTCAGGGTATCATGCTTGCCCCTCACCATCTGGGGTTCTCCTTCCCCACCAGGGCGGATACTCACGCCAGGAGGATGATACAGAAAGACAGGAAAAGGACGGCTGTGACACCTGCACCCACAAAGGTCCCCGTCATCATTTCAGATAAAGTTGCGCTGCCTGCAGAGAGAGAATGCTAAGAACCCTCTCCTCTCCTCCTACACTAGCTCCACGCAGGAAGCTGGACTTTCCCCTGTTCTCAGCCCTCGCTCAGATATCAGAACAGGGACCTGGGTGGAAGGGACAAGAGAAGGCAGAGGGGACCTTACAAAGCTGGACATCAGTTGGTCTTGATTTATCCTTTTCAGCATAGATCTATTTTGCATTTTAAAATTGCATTGTTAAATGCATCTCAGCATGTATTAGGGTCTGGGTTCCAATGCCAGATTCACAACAGGCAAAGGAATCCTTCACCCCAGCCAGATGTAATGAAGAATCCCTGTCATTCCAGCCACCGCTGAAGCAAAGGCAAAAGTCTCTCAAATGCAAGGGGTTTCTGGGCTATAAACTGAGATTAATTCTCTGCCTGGGAAACTTGGTGAGAGTCTATCTCACAATAACAATAAAAACAAGGCTGGGGATATAGGTCAGCTGTTAAGTGCCTGCCTAATCCCCAAGTGATGGATGGGACACGGGCCACCACACAGGTTTGACTTCCGAGCTGTTTCACATTTGTTTTTACACTGTTTTGCTTTGGTTCAATTTTCCCTTGAATTTTATGTCCTTTCCTCCTGGCCTGCAGAAGCAAGGACCTTGCACTCAACACTCAGCCATCCAAGTCCCCAGCCCCTCTCCTCAGTTCAGGATTTGTTGAAGTGACTCCCTTCCCTCACCCACACCCTCCTCACAGCAGGAGTAAGATAGTGAGGCTCTGCATAGCCAGAACATTATAGGTCTCACAGCTCAGCGAGACTTGGAGCGAAGGTCCTCTGTGAGGCTCAGAGGGCTGATGGGGACACTGCCAGGATGAGGCAGGTGCTAACCTCCTCCTGCTTGTCTGTCTCTGCCCCACAAGCCACTTACTCTGTGGAGACAGGCTCAGGGAAATGTGTTGGGAGCCCAGGGCATGCTGAGCCTGGCAGGTGTACACTCCTCCGTGCTTAAGATGCACTGGAAACAGCTCCAGGAAGCCGGGTTTGGACAACTTGGATGGGCACAGAGTCAGGTTGTTCCAGGACCAACTTAGGTTTGCAGGGGGATAGCTGTCAGTGCTGCAGATGAGACGCAGTGCCTGCCCCTCGGAGATAGGAAGAGATGATCCGCTCTCCAGGATTGTGGACACTGTAGAGAAAGAGACAGAGTCAGTGTGATGTGATTAAGAAAAGGTACACTAGAATCCAGGGAGGGCACTGACACACAGGCACTGACACAGCAAAGGATAGGAAACCATGGGTTTTCACTTAATCACCAAAACAGCAGGAACCCAAACTTGAACATTTCCCTGTGAACCACTTGGCTATAAGCTTCAAAATTAAAGAGAACACATGATCCCGGTGTACACTTGGAGTTGATGATGAGAGAGAGTCAGACAAACAGAGATTGGGTGGGGGGGGGGAGAGACAGACAGACAGAGAGAAGAGAGAAAAGAGGGCGTTGAGAATTGAAGGCAGTGTCTCATATAGCTCAGGCTGCCTTCAAACTCATGATGTAGCGAGGATGACCCTGAACTTCTAATCCTCCCGCTGCTACCTCCCAAGTGCAGGTGTGCACTACTGTGCCCAGCTTATGTGGTCTGGGAATGGAACCCAGGGCTTTGCACCTGCTGGGCAAGTAGTCTACCATTTGAGCCACATTCCCTGCATTTAAGGGTTTATCGCTCAAAGACACACACTGTTGTCATAGATACAAGACCTATTTACTATTCATTGCTGGTGGCACAGGGAACTCCACGGCCTTGCTGCCCATTGGTACAAGACACACAGAGAATTAGATCCATCAATTCTGGGTACTGTGGTCATGGAGACCAATGACAGTCCGTGCCACTGACATCTGGTTCCTCTCAGAACCTCAGGTGGACAAGCCCAGGCTCACAGCTTATGTGGACAGGACACTGGTCACTTAAAGACTGGACACTACCTGAGTCAGCTCCTTGATAGACAGTCACAGTCAGATTCTTTGGCGCATCTAAGAGAGAATGACACAGGGAACTCGTCAACTACCCTCTGTCCCCAGCCATTGCCTGGACGGTTATGGCAGGGGCCGCCATGCTGACAAGTCCCCTTATCAGGACTTTAGGACCTAGCGTCCAGATCCTGACCCCACCCTGGGAACCACTTGGCATTAGAAAAACAGGCATCTCAGCCCAGCCTCACATGACACGTTGAGACGGATGGTCACTCTTGAGGTCACACCAGCTCCAGGCAGGGTCACCTGACAAGTGAGGTTGGTGCCATGGTCCTGGGGCTGGGGGATGATGGTTAGCACCGAGGAAACAGTGGTGTTGGTGCTCAAATGTGACACAGAGATACCAGTCCAGGAGAAGGTGGGGTGTGCCCTCCACTCACAGACCCAAGGCACAGAACAGGTCAGGTTGCTGGGATGGCCAGCTTCGAGCGTCTCCGGGAGAAGAATATGGGGGGTGTTAGTGAGGTCTGGTGAGGAGAGGGGAGAAATGGAGCATCAGGATGGGGTGAGGTGCAGCTTCAGAGGAAGCCCCAGCTCTTCCCCTGAGCCTTGATGCTCGGCCCCAGCTGCTCCCAGGACAGAGTCCTATCCCAGCCCTGCCATGAGGCACCCACGACCCCTTACCCTCCCATCCATAGCATCTTTGCAGACCGTGTCTGACCTGTCACATCCAGAGTCATCATGTTCCTAATATAATTAAACTTTATAGTTCCTCTGTCCAGGCGAAAGAAGTATGACCCCGCATCCTCCTTTCTGACCTCTCTGATGTTCAGGGAGCAGTCATTCCTCTGTAGGTCTCCGGACAGGAAGAATCGCTCCTGGATCCTCTTCCGTGCAGGGTAATATCTGGCCACGGGGGGATCAATGTTTGTTTCGGCTCCTTGCCGGAACCAGTATCCACGAATTTGGCCTGGGTAGGTCCAGTCATTCCGCCTCTCCTGGGGATAGGAGAAGGTACAGGGCACAAGGACACACAGGCCCTCCTGCACCACCACCTTACTTTCCACACTCAGGGTGTAACCCTCCTTGGCCTCGATCCCACCCTCCACACCCTTTGTCCCCCAGAGAAGCAGCAGCAGCAGGAGCAGCAGCAGCATGTCCAACTAAAACTGCCTCTCCAGGCTCTGCTTTGAGGAACTAAGAGATGCAGGGCCTGGAGGAAGCCCCAGCCAGCGGAAGCAGGGCCGAGGCCAGGATAGTGGCTGCCTCAGGAGGAGGAGGAGCTTCAGACCCAGGCACTGTCACCTCCCACCCAGATCTACTGAGACCAAAGATGGCCTCTTCCACATTCACCAGTTCAGGGCCTGACCCGCTCTCCTCCTTTTCTGTACTGACTCTTGGCCTTTGAGTGACATTTTTTTTCCCCAGTGAAAATGCATTCGCTCCATCCAGAGCCCCCTGAGGCTGATGATATTGATGGACTTGGGGATGGTTCTAGGGCACAGGGAAGAGGGATCGGGAGGTACAGGCTGGGAAGCACCCCTTCTTCCTTTAGCAGCTTGTCCTGGGCCCACTCTCTGCACAGTGACCTGAGCCTTGTTCCCAAAGCTCCATTGTTCAATTAGGAGTTGGCTCTCAGGCCTCTGAAACATCCCACAGCCAGGGACTCGATGCAGGTAGTACAGACTGAATGGCTGGTTGCTATAGAGGGTACGTGTAGGCATAATGTGCTTGTGCAGTATGTAAACACTGTCCTTGTATTGTTCAAATGCTGATTTCTGTGTCCCCATATCTGGCTGCAAAACATTGCTCCCCAATTATTCTCTGATTGTTCAATAAAGACGCCGATTAGTCAATGAACAGGGGAGAAAATAAGACTGGACTTCCTCCCAGTCAGGGGCTAGGGATGGGGAGACAGAGAGAGGAAGCGTGGATTCACCGTGAGAGAGCCCAGGCGACATGCAGAAAGATCAGGAGCCCAGAGAGGCAGATCAGTACTAAAATGCAAGCATCACTGGGATTTTGACACAGCCGGATTAATTTAGAGGATTAAAATAGAGTAATAATGCTCATTTGATGTGCCCTTAAAGCTTGTTAAATCAATATAATAGCCCTGTTTCAATTATTTAGGAGTTAGTTGGATTAGGAGTAAAACTGCGACAAACACTGTATATTGCCACTAACAGGTGGAAATTAACATTATTCCCATTAAAACTCATCAAAGGAAGCCGGGCAGTGGTGGTACACTTCTGTAATCCCAGCACTTGGGAGGCAGAGGCAGGCAGATTTCTGAGTTCAAGGCCAGCCTGGTCTACAGAGTGAGTCCCAGGACAGCCAGGGCTACACAGAGAAACCCTGTCACAAAAAAAAAAACAAACAAAAAAAAAACAAAAAAACAAAACAAACAAACAAACAAAAAAAAACCAACCATCAAGGGAGCTGAACATGTAGCTGCTAGCTTGGTAGAGTGTTTGTTTCACATGCACAGAGCTCCAGGTTCCATCTCCTGCACCACATAAATTGTGTGTGTGTGTGTGTGTGTGTGTGTGTGTAGTATGTGCCTGCAAACATGGCCCTTAGGAATAGGAGGCGAGGGCTGGAGAGATTGATGGCTCAGCGGTTAAGAATACTGACTGCTCTCCCGAAGGTCCTGAGTTCAAATCTCAGCAACCACATGGTGGCTCACAACCACCCGTAATGAGATCTGATGCCCCCTTCTGGTGTGTCTGAAGACAGCTACGGTGTACTTATATATAATAATAAATAAATCTAAAAAAAAAAAAAAAAGGAATAGGAGGCAAGAGGGTCAGAAGTGCAAGGTCAGTTTTGTCTGGCTACTCACTATGTGAGTTTCAGCCCAGCCTTGGCTTCAGCAGACCCAGGCTCAAGACATACAAACCAAAACAAACAGCACAAGCCAGAATACAGCAAGTTTACCGAGGGGAGTCTCACTCACAGGTCAGGGGATATAGAGGCTGGAAGTTTGCACTGAGACTTGGTAGAGAGAAGATTGCCCAGTGGAAATCCAATGTAGCCTACCTAGCAAGAGAGGAGATCTTTTAAAGAGATGCTGTGTCTTCCATTTGCTATCATATTTTGGGGGGACAAAGGGCTCCAAAGAATTAAAATTTCCACAGGAATACCAAGCTGGCATAAGGGAAATGCTAAAGTCCAGATGATACCCACAGGTTGAACTCACTACCCAGGAGGAATCCACACAGTTTTGACAAAACTTACTGGAACACCTCATGAGCCAAACAAGGATGTGTCAAAGATGGGCCGTACCACACCTTGACCAGGACTCTTACTCAGACATACCTCCTGCCCTGTAATTAAACCTAAACTTCTTATCAGGACCCTGAAGATAGACTTGAGGGTCACTGAAACTCTTTGTTTCTCTTCCCAGTGTGTCCAAATTACATCAAATCTCTTCTCTCTTATGTCTTTAGTTGGTGTGTGGAAGGCCACTGTGACTAAGCCTGGTCTATTAGGGCTGTTAGCACTCCAGCATTGACCTAGAACATTATAAGAACACAGAATTTTTGTTTTGTTTTGTTTTTTGAGACAGGGTTTCTCTATATAGCCCTGGCTGTCCTGGAACTCACTCTGTAGACCAGGCTGGCTTTGAACTCAGAAATCTGCCTGCCTCTGCCTCCCAGAGTGCTGAGATTACAGGCGTGTGCCACCACCACCCGGCTAATAACACTGAATTTTAAAAGAGGTAAAACTCCCTTCCCTGTGCAAGGGTAAGTTTCTTGTTGGAGGTGGAATTCACACTAGGCAGGTGCACTACCACTGAGCCACGCCCCCAGCCCCTCACTGGGGGATTCTAGGCAGGAGCTCTAATCCTGAACTACACTATCAGCAACTCATTGGGAGATTCTAAGAAAGAGTTCTCCAACTGAGTCATGCCCTAGCCTCTCACTGGTATTCAGACAGGCTCTCTACTGCTGAGTCATGGTCGCAGCCCACCAATACATATTTCTTCCCTGCTGTTGTCTCTTACTCTTGCCTAGCTCCAGAGGACCACTTGTCTGTTCAGGGTCCTCTCCAAGGGGTTCGAATGAACAGAAGACATAAACGCCAGCCTTGCATTGTCTGCCCTCAGGAATGTTCAGCTCCTAGAAGACTGTGTTTAACTTGTGGTGGGAGCTAGGAGGAAGTGGAGATAATCCTGAGAGGTCAAGTGTCTTTTGATTTATGTCAGTTTTCCTTGAACATTTGAGATAGGGAAAAGATATAACACATTAGAAAAGTGACCTAGAGATATACCACCAGAGAAATGCCTGTAAGAAACTTCCTGTTGTGAGCCTCCAGGGTCATCCACCTATTCTCCTCCTTATTTCTACATTTGCTTCTTGTGATATCTAGACTTGGTTGTTAAGGAAACTACATCTGAAATTAGTCAAAACCCAAATGACTGGGCACACCTATGCGTGTTTTTTTCCCCCTTAATGAGATCATTTGGAGTGGGAAGACCCACTTTTAATCTGGATCTTCTGAGGTGAGAAAATACACCTTTGATACAGATCTTTTGATATGAGAAGATCCATCTTTAATCCATGCCACACTTTCTTCTGTGGTATAGCCCACTTCTTTGGAGTTCCAGCATATACTGAAGACCAGCTGAGACATTAAGCCTCAATGACGGAACAACTATTGGATCCTAGTCCCTTCCATTGGTAGTCACCCATTGTTGAAGTAGATGAGCCATAGGCTGTATATCATTCTAATATGTCCCATATGTGTGTGTGTGTGTATGATATATATATATGTATATATATATATCATATTTGTTCTATAAATATCCTGTTCCTTGAGAGAACCCTGATTAACACATGTGGGTTTAAACATGTCTGGCCCCCATCCTCTCACTGTCTCTGTCTCTCTCTTCTCTCTTGCTCTCTCTCTCTCTTGCTAGCACCACTTTCTGAATTTTCGATTGGCAACCAACCTTTACCCCATCTTTGCCCAAATACTCTCTCTCCTACTAACCAGAAATTGCAGCAATTCAGTGGTTAGAAGGCCTGGGCCTTTGCCTGTCTGGTTTCCTCTTTTCCCAGTTTGTAAAGAAAGCAGGACAAGAAGAAAAGACCCTGAGAATCTGTATCTAAGAGAGGAACTTGTGACATATAGCCCGTAAAAATTGAGAAGATATATATGTGTGTGCCACTTCCTCATTTTTAGAAGACACTGAGTTCCAAAATGGAAGTGCTAAGGTCCCTGCAAAACACAAATGTTGAGATTATTTTTCCCAAGGCTATGGTGATAACGAGTGGGCCCTTGTGGGTGGAGGGAATGTGTATGTGTATGTGTGTGGGGGGGGTGGGGGGAAGGGGAGTGCACTTGCCTGTGCAAGTGCATGCATGTATAAAATCCCGAATTCTGCTTTGGGTATATTCCTCTGTCACTCTCCACCTTACTCTTTGAGCAAGTTCTGATGGTCAATTTGACAAAATCTAAGATCACTTGGGAGATGGGCTCATGCTGGGTGTGGGGGTGGGGGTGGGGCTTGATTAGATGAACTGAGGTGGGAAGATGCTCACTCGGTGGGTGGTACCCTTCCCTGGGTTGGGATCCTGGATTGTATGAAAAGGAGGAGGTGAGCTGAGTACCACCATGCATTGCTCTCTGCTTCCTGACTGTGGATGCTCTGAGCTTGTGCTGCCCTGACTTCTCTGCCCCAATAGACTGTATCTTGAACTTAGAGCATAAATAACTATTTCTGCTATAAGTTGCTTTGGGGGGGGGTATTTCATCAAAAAGAAACAAACAAACAAGCACACACCTAAGACAGTCTCCTCCCACCCCCTGCCAGCCAGTGAGGCCCTAGCTTCTACCTATTTCTTCTCCTACACTCCAGCACCATCATTACAGCCATGAACTCTACACTTGGATTTTATGTGGAGTTGGGCATCTGACCTCCCATGCTTGAGTAGCAAGCACTTGACTGAGCCATCTCTTCAGTCCCACAGAGGTGAGTTGTTTAGTGTTTTAGCCATGGTTACTATTGCTGTGATGAAACGCCAAATCCAAAAGCAGCTTGGGGAGGAAAGGATTTATTTTACTCTCAATTCCACTTAACACTTCATCATCAGAATCAGGAAGGGCAGGAACTCAGGCAGGGCAGGAACCAAAAGCCATAGGGAGTGCTGCTTACTGGCTCGCTCCCCATAGGTGGCTCAGCCTGCTGTCTTAGAGAACCCAGGACCACCAGTCCTAGGATGGTACCGTCCACAATGGTCTGGGTTGTCCCTCATTGATCACTAATTAAGAAAATGCCTTACAGGTTTGCCAACGGTCCTATCTTATAGGAGTATTTCATTCATTGAAACACCTTCCTCTGGTGACTCTAGCTTGTGTCAAGTTGACATAAAACTACCCAGCACATTTAGGTAGGGATTAGGTCACAGGGATTGGCCCTCACAAATTGAACTAATACCATTTATACAAGAGACCACCCAAGGGAGGTTGCCTGTTCTACCACAAAACAAAGTATACTTACACCTTCACCCTACACTGAATCGGCCATGCACAGATTAACCTCCTGATATATAAGGAGTAAATCTCTGATATATGTGAGCTTCACAGTTTGTGGTATCTTGCCATACAAATCTCACTAGTCTGGGCAGGGAATTGTATGCATTCTCCACCTCATTCGCCATTGTTCAACTATTGTCTACTGGGATAAAATTAATGTATATGAATTGTTACCTGTGTCCCACGGTATTCTGGATGGAAATTCATTCATTCATTCCATTCATTATCCATTCATTCACCTGGTAGAGCACATTCATCCTGTGCCTTCAGGCCTCCAGAAAAGGCAGGTAGGACAGATCTAGTGGGCAGCTGTAGCCTGTCTTTGGCTACTTTATGGGTTTTTCTTTCTTCCATTCCTCTACACTCTTTTTCTTCCACACTTTAACTCCCTGTCTTAGCTAGGATTTCTATAGCTGGAAAGAGATACTTCCATGACTAAGGCAACTCTTATAAGGACAACATTTAATTGGGGCTGGCTTATGGGTTCAGAGGTTCAGTCCATTATCATCAAGGTGGGAGCATGGCAGCGTGCAGGCAGGCATGGCGGTGGAGAAGGGGCTGAGCATTCTACATCTTGTTCTGAAAGCAAACAGGGGAAGACTGGCAAAGCCCACCTCAACAGTGACACACTTCCTTCAACAAGGCCACACCCATTTCACAATTCCTAATAGTATCACTCTCTGTGGGCCAAGCATTCAAACACACTAGTCTATGGGAGCCAAACCTATTGAAACCACTACAGCTCCCTAACACTAGATAGTGGAAAAAAAGGATAGAGGGGCAAGAGGGCGACATCATCATTAGACTGACTATCTCCTGCTGATTGGGAGAGTCAAGTTCCTTGGGGCTCCAAGCCATCAGAATTTCTAATTTCTTCTTGTTTCTTCTTAACAATCATTCAACAAACCTCAACCAACTGTAATCAACCACCAACCCAGCCACAACAGCCACCCACCTATCTAGGCTCTAGCATTTATATACCCTCTGAAAAGTCCCCAGAATTTCAAGTGTCACAGAAACAATTGCAGAAACTATCTGCAGCTGGCAAAATCACACCCCTGCTAGAGCATGAGGCAAATCATAGTCAGCTGCTGTGGACAGGCTGAAGCAGTTCTATCTCTCCATACCTGGGATTAAAATAAAGACATATTCCCATAGTATTTCTGTGTTTTTCAAAGAAAGCAAAATTCTTGCTACAGGCAGCAACATCTTGGTGGGCGATAGATATGGCCCTAAAAGCCGAGGATGCCCTCTGTCTCTGCCCCAGGACAGACTGGTTCTGGAGAGCACTAAACAAGAGGATGAGATGCTGTCCATGGTATCAATGGAGACTGAGCCATTGTTGCCCCCACAGAAGGCCATAGTCTGGAGTCAAATGGACATACTGAGGAGAGTCCATGTCCACTGGGAAAGAGATATCCAGGAGAGGTATAGACTTGATTTATTTTCCTGATCCCTCTATCCATCCTCAGGGAAGTGAAGGATGGCACTAAGATGAAGTGAAGGCACTAAGTTGTTCTCTATGTGCATGTCTCATTAGACCTCTCATCATCCCTGAGAGGTGTGATTCCATCCCACAACATATCATGCAAGGCACCAGATATTTAGGTGAGTGAGCAGCTGGAGGAAGTATTCTCCAAACAACCACAAGCATTTCCCATACAAATATGACATTCCATTAGGTATAAAGGACACTAGTAATCATCATCATCATCATCATCAGCAGCAGCAGCAGCAGCAGCAGCATCCACATCATCATCATCATCTCTGCCTCTTCTAAGTGTTAAGGCCTAGGTAACTGCTACCTTTCTAGCCTGCCATTTTGTGCTGTTACTAATGTTATAAGGACACTTTCTCAAATGCTGTAGTTACTGTTACTAGGAAACTTTTTCATGCCCAGTTGATTACATATTCTGTTATAGTCTACGCTTTGGTGTTCTTCAATCACAATAGAAGTCAGAACTGCTTTGTATAGTTAGCCACAAGAAGTTTGGACCAGAACCAACACCAGGCAGCACTTCCTGTATGAGCTTTTATGATTTTTTTCTTTTTATAAGCTACCCCTGGGATGGACCCCAACATAAGAGAGACATCTGCACCAATATAAGAAGACATTTGGAATAAGACTCTCATTTTTGAATAGGGGTGGAGTAGAGTTTAAGTTCCCAAGACCTGGAATTGACATGCTACTTGGCAGAGACATGTACGTGGGTAACTAACATGCTCGTTGGCAGGCTAAGACATGTTGGCATATTAGGCAAGGCAAGTCCCCCACCACAGCTGAGTACCCCTACCAATGGGAGCAGGATGAGTGTACCAGCAAGACATGCTCCTCAGGAAGTCCCCTACATCCTAATTGGTGAAATAACTTGGCACAGATGTTTGTGTATTTTTGGCTTAAAAACCCTGTAGGATCTTAACTCAAGGTCGTAGCCACCTCCCAAGTCTGATCTGTGGCCCTGATCAATCAGTCTTGGAGTGTGCCATCCCATAAACTATCCCTATGTGACTGAGATCGGTGTCTAAGTGGTTTGTGTGGTGATTCCCAAACCCCAACCTAAAAGATGAATCAAACCTATAGTCATGCATGTGTTGGGAAGGGTACATTGGTGTGGGGAGAGTCACCTGTGTTTGCATGCAGAGGTCAGAGGACAATCTTAGTGACCTGGGGCTTCTCAGTTAGGTTGTGTTGTCTAGACATGAGCTTTGAAAGTAGACTAGTTGGCTAGCCAGTAACCCCCAGGGTCTTCTCTCTCTCTCTCTCTCTCTCTCTCTCTGTCTCTCTCTGTCTCTCCATGGGTCTAGAATTACAAGTGCATGCTACCATGCCTGGGTTTTAAAATGTGTTCTCTGCAGACCAGGCTCATGTTTTCGTGCTTGCTTATCAGGTGCTTTACTGAAGAGCCATCTCCCCAGTCTGCCTATAGCTGCTTTGACTAAGAATGAGAGAGGCTCTGCGGCCCCAATCGCTCAACCTCTACCCCTACTCATAGATTTATGGGGCTTCTAGAAGCCTGGGAAATCTTTGGCCCTCTTATGGAGAGTGGCCTGTGTGGGCGAGTGCTTGTGGTTAACCATCCAGCCCCGGCAAGGGCTGCCCTCTCAAGTGTAACTTCCTGAAAGAGCCCAGAACCAAGCTGGAGACGCAGAGAATCCGGTGTGGCCTTGTTGATTCAAATCACTCAAGGCAACGATAGGTTTTAATGCTCAGCAAAACATGGGCAATGCAGCAGCCCAAGGAATTGCGACTAACACAGAAGGCTAAGACATTTGGGGTAGTTTGAATGAAAATGACCTCATAGGCTCATAGGGACTGGCACTATTGGGAAGTGTGGCCTTGTTGGGGTAAATATGTCACTGGGGACAGGCAACAGAAACCCTAACTAAGACAACACAGGAAGAAGGAACCTCAACTGAGAAGTTGCCTCAATCCCATTGGCCTAGGTGGGATCTTATTGTTGACTGATATGGGAGGACTCAGCTCACTGTGGATGGTACCGCTCCTGGGTAGGTGGTCCTCCTATGGCACCACTCCTGGGAAGGTGGTCCTCCCACAGTATTATGAAAGTAGTTAAATGTGAGCCTGGATGTAAGTAAATAATAGATGTAAGTAAGTAAGTAAGTAAGTAGAGTTCCTCCATGGTTTCTGCTTCAAGCTCCTGACTTGATTCTCTCCCATGGCCTCCCTTAACCATGGCCTGTGCTCTCTAAGCTAAAATAAGTGCAAGTTAATTCTGGTCAATGTTTTATCACAGCAACAGGGAAGAAAATTAGGGCATGAAGCCATAAACTCAACAAAATATGTGGGGCCTGGACTCCTTTCTTTCTCTCCTTGCTTAAGCACTCAGAACAACTGACACTTAAATATGCAACTCATGAGCTCTCCTAGGAGTCACTAGTCCCCTGGATCTCTTAGGGTGCTCCCCCCCTGAGCCTCAGACATGGGAGTTTTCCATTTTACACAACAACACCCATTCCAGAAAACTGCCTGCCCAGTACTTGGTCACACATTTCCTCAGGGCTGTGGGGTGGGGGTGGGGGGGACCAACCAGGTCTGCATTAGTACTTGATTCTCTGCAGGGTGGTCAAGTCTCTCTCCTTCTTCCCTTACTTAGCTGTAGTCAATTTGTCAGGGATGCTGATGAAGAGGGGCTTGGCACCTAAGAACCACAGGGCAGGGTAGACAGGGTAGACACTGCTGAAGCATCATCCCCATAGCCTAGGTCAGCGGTTCTCATCCTGTAGGCTGTGACCCTTTTGGTGTCTAATGACCCTTTTACAGTGGTTGCTTAAGACCATTGGAAAACACAGATACTTACAATTCACAAGAGAATCAAAATTACAGTTATGAAGTAGCAACAAAAATGATTTTATGACTGGGGTCACCACAACATGAGGAACTGTGTTTAAGAGTTGCGACATTAGGAAGGCTGAGAACCACCCAGCTGAACCCAGCCTGGTGGCTCAGGGCTGTAATTCCAGCTACTTGGGGGGACCAAGGCAAGGGATTATAAGTTTGAGGCCACATTGAGACCCTGTTTAAAAATAAAAAGCATAGAAGTGGTGCATTCTGGGGCTATAGCTCAGTCGTAGAGTGCTTGCCTAATACGAATACTGAGGAGTTTGGGGCATGGCTCACTGTTAAATGTCTGCCTAGAATCTCTCCAGTGAGGTGCTGGGCGTATACATAGCTTAGTAATAGAGCATCTGCTCAGAATCCCCTAATGAGAGGCTAGGGTATGGCATAGTGGTAGAACCCTTGCCTAGAATTCCCCAGTTAGGGCCTGGGCTCAATAACCGAGTCCCTACCTAGAATCCCCTCGTGAGGGGCTGGAGCGTGTGGTCATCGGCAGAAAGTCGATGTCTGAAACTGGAGAATGACTCACAATAGGAGCGCTTTTCATTTCGAGTCCATAAACAGCAAACTGCAAGAAGATAATGGGGCACCAGATCAGATATGTTGCAAATATCCAGCAGAAACAGACTGGGGAATCCGGGAACCACAGCAGTCCGCAGGGGCGGCTGGCTGAAGAAGAGGGTCCCAGGTAGGCAGACTCCCAACTAGCCATTCCTACCTCAGATATCATACGGATGAGAAGTAGCAGAGGTATCTGGGAATGGGTGCCATCCCATCTGTGTTCTAGGATACGCTATCATTCTTCTAAGAACGTACTATCCTGTTCTTAAGGAAGTAGCGTTTCCACTCTCAGGCTATTTGGCTGTTCTCTTTCACATCCTTACAGGGCCAGGGAGGCAGCTGGCGACTGAGCAAGTGGTCTTGGAGAACCCTTTAAGACAAAATGCGTGCGTCTAAAGTCGGGCTGGGACAGGCAATTCCACCTTCAGAGCCGGGTTCCTCAAACAGTACAAGACGACAATTTACTTATGTGTATTACAACAGCTTATAGAGCTGTGTGTCATCTGGACTCCGTCCACCTTTTTGAGAAAGGAAGGAAGGAAGGAAGGAAGGAAGGAAGGAAGGAAGGAAGGAAGGAAGGAAGGAAGGAAGGAAGGAAGGAAGGAAGGAAGACAGAAAGGGGCGAGATTGCACACACCTTTTTTATCTTAACACTGTGGAGGCAGAAGCAAGTAGGTGGGTCTCGGAGTTCAAGGCCAGACTGGTCTACGTAGCTAGTTCCTCCAGGACAGCCCAGGCTACAAGGTAAGATCCTGGGGGGCGGGAGGGGGGAGAGCGCGGGGTGGGGGGTAGAGACAGAGGAAGGAGGGAGGGAAGAAGAAACAGTGACAGAGACAGAGAAGCAAGCAAGCAGCAGAAGCGTATGATAATCCACACAACTAGGAAATTATACTGCAGCCACTCTGATTTCAACTATCCCTTCTGGTGACCTCGCGTTGCCAGGGCAACACAGTATTCACAGCTCAATCCCCACCGCCCAGGTGTGCTCCTTACAGAGCCCGCCGTTTGGGGAGGTATTTGGCCAAAGGAAAGCCGTACTCTCAAGTGTTGCTGGGAATTGGAGTCCAAGCTGCTGTAGAACAGGCGCTCCTCTAGAACTGTTGCATTCTGGAAGTCGTAGGCAAAGTACAAGGCCTTATGGGAGTTGTAGTCTCAGGACATTTTCCGCGCCAGGCTTCCGCGTGGCAGGCAGAGTGCAGAGCTTATTTCACTCAGGTTAGTGTTCCTCTTCCTCCGGGTCCGACGGGCTTGGGGCCGTTGTGCCACGGGAGAGCTGAAGGTCTTTCTAGGGATTTAGCACTCGCTTTTATAATTGTCAACTCGCGTTCTGGACAGGTTTTCCTAGTCTGGTCTCTTGCCAGGCCGCTTTGTTCATTTGGTGGTGACAGATCATCTGTCTTCTCTTGCCCCTGTTAAATATGTTCTGGGGATTCCTCTTCTGCCTTTTAGGAGAGTTGGCCACCCGGAGGCACCTCTGGAATTTGTTTTGTAGATCAGGCTACCCTGGAACTTGGAGAAATTCAACTGTCTTTGCCTCCTGAGGATTAAAGGCGTGCACCACCACGCCTGGTATTACCTCTGGGGTTTGCCCCTGTCTGTACACAATTCTTTCCCCATCATCCCAGATATCTACTTAATTAGTATAAGCCTGGTTCTCTCCATTAGCTAAAGACTACTGATATATTTATCAGCCTGGTTCCCTCCATCAGCTCAGGGCTACCGATGTGGTCTCCCGGTTTTCTGTTTCTGTGTGTGCTTGTAAGCTACTCTTAAAACAGTAACTCCCTTACAAGATTAGATGGCTGAGAACAGAGAGTGTATTTACACGCCATTCTGCATAAATCCTGGGTAGAAGGTGGCGGGCAGTCTTGGGAGAGAGATAAGCCAGGCAGAAGGGACAGATTTGGGGAACACTTGAAAGGTACCCTGCAAGGATCCCAAGTGGGTCCTTAGGAGGTCAAGCCTGGTGGCACCTCTGAGCCTGATGATTTTCGGGCTTTCTGGGCAGGGCTTGGAGAGAAGTGGTGAGAGGCTGGTGTGGACCTAATCCAGGCAAGAGGAAGGATAGAGTCAAAGGCTGAGGACGATATATTTCTAGGGGCAGTGCTCAGCCACGAGAGATAAGAGAGTCCCGAGGGCTGCTTGTGGGAACTCTCTGGGCCAGAGGAAAGGAACGTTCCTGGGGTATTTGAGAGAATTGTGGGGAGGAGCTCGGAGTTTCCCAAGTTGTCAGTCAGCTGGGCTGGATCAGCAGGTTGTTATATGCAAATCAGCGTAAAAGAGAGTGAAGGAGGGAGGTCACTGTCACCGGTGACCCAGACAAGCAGGCTGTGTCGGTGTTCTGAGTTTTGTAGGACAATCAAAGAAAGAGGGTCACTTCAGGATGTAATCAGGCCCTGAGGCAGCATGAAGAAGGTCCAGCCTCAGTGAACTGAACGTGGGCTCTTTTCTTTTACTGAGTGTTTACTTGAGGTTGTGTCTCCTTTAGGACAAATGCTTCTGGGCAGCAGAAAAACCTTCAAAATGGAAAAAAAATAATTTAGGTTGCATAGCTAAATAGTATGTGAGGGTTTAGGTAGGGGTAACCTCTTATTTCATACAAACGTTGTTTTTTTGGGGGTAAAAGAAGTTTCTCAAACCAAAGCCCCTAATCTAAGGAAACATCACACCCCTGAACCATTGGTCCCTGTTGTGAACTGTTTGCACTGCTCAATAATTCGAGATATTGCATGTGTATCAGGACTGTCTTGTGACCAGAGTCATGTGAAGGCCATAAACTCCTTCAGAAAACAACTCCATAGATAATAGAAAACATCACTGTTTCCTGGGATGATTTCTTCAAGATCAAAGTACTTCTAGAAAACAACTATTCATTTTGACGTCTACTCTAGATACAGTGATAGACAGCCATTTCATTCTAAAGTTTACCCTAGATAGAGTGATTTACTGGAATTCTGTTACAGTGCTGTCCGTGGAGTAGATATGAAGTGTCTGCATCTGAGGCCACAAAGGGATTGCCTGTATTCTCTCTCCCTCCCTCTCTCTCCCTCCCTCTCTCTCCTCCCTCCCTTCCCCCCCTCTCTGATTTTTCAGACAGGCTTTCTCTGTGTAGCCCTGGCTGTCCTAGAGCTCACTCTGTAGACCAGGCTGGCCTTGAACCCAGAAATCCGCCTGCCTCTGCCTCCCAAGTGCTGGGATTAAAGGCATGCGCCACCACCGCCCGGCTGGCTGTATTCTTTTAGGTGATCTGAGCATGAGTTCTGAGGATGGATTAGGGACATTTGGAGAACAAGTCGAGACTGGAGTTTGAATTTTGAGCCCCCCCCCCCCCCAACACACACACACAGTACGAGTGACCAGGGTGGTCCTAGACCTCAGGGCTTCTACTCTGAGCATCTGGAAGGGCAGACCTGAGCTCCACTGCCCGACACCATTTGGTGAAAGGAATCAGTGATGTCAGAGTTGAGACTCTGCTTAGAGTGCCCGGTGGTCCTGGTCCTGACCTCGTGGAAGTTCTGACGGTAAACACAAACTTGCCAGATCAAAATCCCAGGAACAGCCTCACCTCTCCTGAAAGGCACGAGGCTCCGGGATAGTCCAAGCTGGAGATGAGGGGGTCTCGGGGAGAGGCCTGAGCCTGCAGAGTTTTCACTGGTTCCTTACAGCTGAGGAGATGCAGGCTGCTTCTGTGTGCCTAGAGGAGGGCACCATGCCGTCCAGGGGAAGCAGTCAGGACCGCATGCGGGGGTCTCAGCATCTTACCTTCCCTACTAAAATCCAAACATCTAGAGCTCTCTGCTTCCCAGTAGCAAGCTCTTCCGGGTTCTGGTCAGCCCTGGAAGTTGTCTGTGATCATGGCTGTAGCAAGAGTGATGGTAAATTGTGCTCCATTTCCTAAATCAGACATAATTCCATTCTGTCTATCTCTTGCATGTCTTCCTCTCTGTCTCCCTGAAACCCTGTCATCAGGTTCTTATTTTCTTGGTGTAGGAAGTGTAGGACCTCCTTTTGGGGAGACCCCCACTCCATTCTCGGGATAGCGTACACCCAAGGAAACACGAGAGACTTGATGCAAACGTATGAGGTAGTTTATTATTAGAGCTCTGGATCGACACGTATCTCACACAGGAGACAGAGGAGTCGACCCTGAGGCTCAAAAGTTAGGGGTTTATATAGGAAAAGTAGGGGGGGGGTTGGCGCGGTTACACATGATTTGCTGATTTAAACATTGGCAGGGGATTCTGGCGCGCAGGGTGGGTTTTTTTGGCATACGTGCAGATCGGACCGTCAGCAATGTAGGAGGGCGGTTTATTTTTGTTAGCAGGAAGGTCATTTTAAACTGCATCCAAGGACAGGAGACTGGAGACTCCAGTCCAGATAGTGTCTGACCCATAGGAGTTTTCCAGGCCCCTTATCTTTTATGGCCGGTCTGTTTGTGGAATGGCTCAACCACAACCTTGCTTCAAGCTTGTCCAGCGTGCCCTGCCTCTAGTCTGCTTGCTGCCTCAACTATGGATTCTGAAAAGTCCCAACTCCCTTCAGAAGAAGCTGCCCTTCCCGTGGGCTCCCCTGTGTAAGCGCCACTCAGTAGGACGCCATCTCCACAGCCTCCCCCAACACAGACTATACATGTGATTCACTTCTTTCTCTCTTCAGCACCGAAGTGCAGACATCCTGAATGATCAGCTTCTGGGTATCTTGTGTAGTCCCCTTCCCTTCTTCTCTCCCATCAACCCTACAGTGTAGACGCCCCAGATGACTCCCTTCTTTCTCCTCCACAGTGTAGACATCCCAGGAGATCCACTTCTTTTCCAAGATGCCCGCCCCGACGTGCTTCTCCTGTCACAAGACCCGTGCTGCCCTCCGTCGCCCACGCTCTGGGCAGGCACTGTGCGGCTCCTGCTTCTGTGCTGCCTTTGAGGCCGAGGTGCTGCATACAGTGCTTGCCGGGCACCTGCTGCCGCCGGGCGCTGTAGTGGCCGTGGGTGCGTCTGGGGGCAAGGACTCCACAGTGCTGGCACACGTGCTGCGCGAGCTCGCGCCACGCCTGGGCATCACCCTGCACTTGGTGGCCGTGGATGAGGGCATCGGTGGCTACCGCGACGCCGCGCTGGAGGCGGTGCGCAGTCAGGCGGCGCGCTGGGAGCTGCCGCTCACCATCGTGGCCTACGAAGACCTCTTCGGGGGCTGGACGATGGACGCCGTGGCCCGCAGCACCGCAGGCTCCGGCCGCAGTCGCTCCTGCTGCACGTTCTGCGGGGTGCTGCGGAGGCGCGCGCTGGAGGAGGGTGCACGCCTTGTGGGAGCCACACACATTGTGACAGGTGAGCACTGGTGTGCAGCAGGAACGCTGTGGAAGAGCAGCGTGCAAGGAAGTGCAAGAGAGTGGGGTGGGTGGATCTCCACTCCCGTGGGTGGGATCTCCACTCCCCCGCTCTTCTCTTATGGTCCCGCGAATTTCCACTGCCCCTCCTTTTGTTCTCTGGGTTCCGGGTGTTCCAATGCCCACCTCTACTCTCCCAGGCCCCAGGGTCTCTATGATCCCTTTTACATTTTCTCTGTAGGGACGATCTACAGGGTCCTCTCATCTCCTGCTCCAGGGGTTCCCTGGCCTCTTTTCCACTTTTTCTGTTGTCCGGGGGTTCTTGCCCCCCTGAACCCCTCACCCGTGTAAATGCCAGACTGTGTACACACCTCAACTGAGGCCTACAGAGGCTGGCCATTGGCAAGAACAACAACAGGCTGTTAAGTGCTGTGTTACAGCTCCGAAGGAAAGGTATCCTGGCAGTCGGGAGCTAGGGAATACCACAGTCACCACAGTCACACCACACAACAAATCTCACACTATTTGATTGGTTGAAAGTGACGCAAGAACATGGCTGCCTCTGCTCCAATGAGAAGCCGTGGAGTACTGAGCAGGGGACTGGCTTACAAAGAGTATTTAACCCGGAGGCGTTTTCAGGGTGAAGATTTCCAAGGTGGGGATTGGTGAAATCTCAAGGCAATCCCGATTGCTGGGTTTTCAGGCTCAGGGAGTGGTGGATTTCAGTGAATTTTCAACCCAGGAAATGAGCTGTCTCCTTGGTCCTCATCCTTCACCTGAGCTCTCTTCCCGCAGGCCACAACGCTGACGACATGGCTGAGACGGTGCTCATGAACTTCCTGCGTGGTGATGCCGGGAGGCTGGCGAGGGGTGGCATGCTGGGCTCCACGGGCGAGGGATGCGCCCTTCCGCGGTGCCGGCCTCTGCAGTTTGCCTCGCAGAAGGAGGTGGTGCTGTATGCGCACTTCCGCCATCTCCGCTACTTCTCCGAGGAGTGTGTGTATGCCCCCGAGGCCTTCCGTGGCCATGCTCGGGACCTGCTGAAGCTCCTGGAGGCCGCCAGACCATCGGCCGTGCTGGACCTCGTGCACTCGGCCGAGCGCCTAGCTCTGGCTCCGGCAGCAAGGCCCCCTCCTCCAGGCACCTGCTCCCGCTGTGGAGCGCTGGCCAGCCACAAGCTCTGTCAGGCCTGTGCGCTCCTGGATGGCCTCAACCGAGGCCTACCGCGCCTGGCCATCGGCAAGGGCCGCCGTGTGTTGCAAGTTGAGCCGCCACAGCCTGGGAAGCCAAGCCTAGTCAGCAGTGACCCTGTGACCCCACCAGGACCCTGCTCCTGTAAGCATCCCAAAGATGAAGCCAACCCGTGCGGGCATGGAGGGGACAGGGCGGGAACCACCTGTGTATCGCAGAGCCCCGTGGCGGAGTGACCTTAACCTTGCACTCTACATCGCCCTGTGCCCAGGGAAGTGATTGTACCCCAGTGCCCTGCCACTGTAGAGTAATCTATACACTGTGAAGTGACTTCCCTTCAGTGTGCCGCACTCTGGGACTGACTTGTTTCCCTGTGGAGTCGCTGTACCCTGCAGAGTCACTGAGCCTAGCAGATTATCGTACCGTACAGTGGCCTATACCTTTAAAGTGACCAGTGTCCTGTGACCTGAACCCTGTGGAGTGACTGCACCCCATGGAGGGATGTGCCCTGTGCATCAACCTGAACCTTGAAGACGTAGGGAGCTCCAGGCAGGGCTACCAGAGAGAAGGGACCAACAGCCATGCATTCCCACACACCTGTGAGGGCTCAGGTAGCCCTGCCCTCCTTTTCTGTTTCCCCAAGTCAGATAAACAAATTCACATGAGTAACAGGAATATTCACAATTGTCACTACACCCGTCACATCCAGATACAGCTCTTGCACCTACAGGAAGCCAAGAACGTTTATTATGAACCAGTTGGGACCTTCCGTGGCTGGGTACGTGAACTGAGGTCACCCCAGAACTGCTGTGGGATCAGTTACACAAACATTTATAGCCCTAGAACAATAGGAAGTCATTAATCAAGACATTGTTCAAATACGTAGGTGTGAACCTCAGGTAGACAGGTTACGGCTAAGCTGAAGTCCCTTCAGTAGCTCTCAGACATTGTCTGATGACTTTCTTAGCTTGTGGATCTTTGGAAGCCAGTGGTCTGCTGAGCTGATACATTCCGAACCAAAATTGTGATTTTTTTTTTTACATGGTTGTTGGGTCAGTGTCCTGGCTGGCCATTTTTGGTTCTGTCAACTTTACACAGGCTGGGATCATCTGAGAAAATGTTTCCCTAAGACTGGTCTACAGGAAAGCCTGAGGGGCATTTTCTTAATTGATGATTGATGTGGAAGGGCTCAGCCCACTGTGGGTGGCCCAGTCCCTAGGCAGGTGATTCTGGATGCTATAAGAAAGCAGGCTGAGTGAGCCAGTCAGTAGCTGTGTCCCTCCATGGCCTCTGCCTCAGTTCCTGTTCTGACTTCCCTCAGTAATGGAGTGTGACCTAAAATGTAAGTTGAAATAAAACCTTTTCTCCCCAAGATGTTTTTGGTCTGGTGTTTTATCGCAGCAGTAGGAAGGTAAGTGTCCACGTGTGGGTCTTCAACACACACTTTGCTTTCAAGGGACCTCATCTTTGCTTTGGGGTGCTTATACGTACCTTCTCATTTCTTCCCCATGGCAACTTCAAGGGACCACAGGGGCTGTCACCAGCCTTATCTGTGATAGGGTGACCGCCTTGCCCACTTCTGCTATCTGTTGTGGGTGACGAGGGTACCCCAAGCTTCGACTCTGGAGACAGAACTTGTCTGCAGACAAGTTCTCTGCCTTAGCTTCTCTAAGGTGTCGTTTCCTACTGTGAAGATGGAACTGTCTTGCCTTCACGCCATCTTGGGAGAGTCCAGTGCATAAAGCAGTTAGCCAACCATGTCCAGCTGGGCTCTGCGTACTGGGGATTGGCCACCAGGGGGCTCCAGGCTTCTGGGTGCTGCCTTGTCATATGAGGAAGTGGAGAGGCTGAGGAACCTTTCCAAGAAGAGGGCCCCCCAAAAGTTGTTTCCTGCGTTAGAGTACTAAAAGCTCACCCAACCTTGGGCGGAGGGTGCACCTTAGCCTCTGTGGCCCTGTCCTCATGGAAGTGACCCGGTGACTTCTTGAACTCCATAACTCAACTCTGTTAAGATAGGGTTGGAAAGCAGAGGAGGGTGCCCTGCCTCCACCGGGTCAATTATTCATTCAGCAAATATTGGATATTCCCTTGTCTGATCCTCCCGCAGGTGCCAGGCTGCACTGGGCAGAGGCCGGAGCCCCTCCACGTATTTTCAGCGGGGTGGGGTGGGGCACGAGGAGGGGGGCAATTGCAAACAAATAACATGGGTGATTGTGACTCATTTTTTCCCTTTTCAATGGGGAAGATTGAATTAAGGACCTAACGTGCCGAGCCACTCCCTCAGCCCCTCACAGGGAGGTTCTAGACGACCTATCTCTGAGCTACATCCCCAGAGCAAAGGTTTGTTTGCTAAAAATAGAATAGAGAGAGGGAGGATGAAGCCGTGAAGGAAAGGCCTCTTGGGAGGTGGCCTTTGAGCCTCGACCCACATAAAGTTAGGGGGACAAATCTCAAAAGTATGGAGAGAGGGGCTCCCCCGGAGGCGGGGAACGCCAGTTCAGCAGCTAGGGTAGAGGAATAACTTTGATGTCTTTTTAAAAACCCCTTGGCTGCTGTAGAGAAAAGTGGCTGTGGACAGGGATGGGGGAACAGAGGAGGGACTGGGGGACAGTAAGGGGGCGACTGAAGACTCTCCAGGCAGATTGTACAACTCCAAGTTTTCCGCTTGTGGGACTGGAGTCATGCCAAGAGGGCGTTCCTCCCTGGTTAGCGCAGTAATATGAGAGTAATGCTTGTTTAATACTCATGTATGGTAGATGAACATGCAACCCAGTGAAGTAACTTGTCCAGACTCGCATAGCTGTGACTCGGGGAGCGAGCAGGGGCTCTAGGTCTTTAAGCTGGAAGCCAGAGGACCTGCTTCCAAATGCATGCACAGCAGGGCGCCTCTCATTTCCAGAGTATCTCTGGGATTCTGCCCTGCTCCCGGGCCTCTGGTGTGAAAAGGGTGCTGTGTTCGCCATTGAACACAAGAGGGCGCTGTGACCACACCTGCGCACCAAAACTGGGTCTCCAGCCCTGGCCTAGACAGCATTGACCAGGAGCCCGAGTTTCCACAAAGATGCTGTGTCCTTGCCAAGCACAGCCTCTGAGCATGAGGCCTGTAACGCAGGCTACTGCAGAAACCACTCAGGACAGAGCCTAAAGGCTGGAGAGGAAGAAGGGAGCCGGGAAGATAGAGGGAGGGCGAAGAAGGAGAGAGAGAGAAGAAATAAGAAGGAACTCATGGTGGTAATTACTACAACAGTTCGATTCTGACAGGTGTCAGTAAGGATTGCGGTCCTGTCCATTTAAGCAGAAAAGGAGTGGCCTGAGGGAGCCATCCCAATCCCAGCAGAGAACCACGCAAAGTGAGGCAGTGCTGACTGTGGGGAAAGTGTTCCTGGAAGAGGGAATGGCTAGCCTAGAATCTGAGACTGGCTGCAGGGGACAGGTGACAGAGGAGAGAGTGTGAGGGGCAGGTGCTGAGAGGCGGAAGCAAGCCCCGAGGCTCTCCCAGCAGTGGATGATAAGAATCGCGGTTGCAGGCGGTTTCCTAACATCTCCCAGGGCCTGGCCCAGCCTGGGCTAGTGAGGAAAGAACTGACTCAGCTCTGGTCCCTGCCCTCAGTGGGCTCTCCCTCTGGTGAAGGGAGCGGGTGCAGGCACTGACAAGTCAGGACCAGAGGGTTACATGCCACTGTCGCCATCGGTGAGACTTGTGAAGGGAGCCTAGAGGTGGGGCGCCCAGCTCCGTGTGGTGCGTCATAGAATGCAGAGGTGATGTTTGAACCAAGACCCAGGCAGGAGCTGAGTAAGACTGAGGCCAGGAAAGGCACGAGAGAGAGGGAAGTGGTGTCTGGTACGATGGCGCTGGACCCGTGCAGTGGGGAAGCATCGCTCCTGGTACAGGAGGCGGAAGGCTGCCCTAGCCGGGAACAGGGCCTGCCCGGAAAGACTCAAGGCAGACAAGGCTAGGCTGGGCGTGTGTAGTAGTGGGTAGATTGCGTGCTTAGTGTGTGCAAAACCCTGGTCTCGGTCCCCAGAGCTGCATGAATGAGGTGTGCTGGTACACGCAGCCCTAATCCCAGCACCGGGGAGGTAGAAGCAGAAGGATCAGGAATTTAGGGTACATGCACCAAGAGCTCTGTGGGAGTGGCCATGGAGACCAAGACCTGGCCCACACAGATTGAAGGTCTGAACTAGAGAGAAGATTCGGAGATCTGGTAATGCCGAGGACAGGTGCAAGGGCTTAAACTTCTCACCAAGAACTGCAAATCCTACCGACACTGGGTGTGTTTTAAAAACTTTAAAGAACGCCTGTGTGAGTTCAGAGACTCTATAAACAGGGGCTGGAGAGGCAGCTTACCCACCAAGAGCAAGTACTGCCTGTTGTGTTTTATAGACAAAATGCTAACACTGCCCTTGCAGGGGACCTGAGTTTGGCGTGTCGGCTGCTTGAAGACATCTGTAACTCCAGCTCCAAGAGATCTAATGCCCTCTTCTGTTCTATGAAGGCACCCATGCTCCTCTCTCTCTCTCTCTCTCTCTCTCTCTCTCTCTCTCTCTCTCTCTCACACACACACACACACACACACACACACACACACACACACACAATTTAATCTGTTAAAAGATGATATAAATACAAGAGCCACCCCTCCTGATAAGCAGAGCAGACATATTTTCCACTCAGGTGTGCGTAGCAAATACTAGAGGATACTGGGGGGTGTTGGAGAGGCCAGGGGCTCACGGAGGCCAGAGGAAGAGCCGGGCATCCCGAAGGAAGCCGAGGCTCCTCCTCTCCACCCCACTGAGACACAGAAAACCCAGTATTGTTTTTTAATGCAATGGTGGGTCTTCCTAATTGCAGGGTCCCATGCCCTGAGCTCAGAAGCCTTTTCTCCTGGGGCTCGCCCGTGATAGTCTTTTCCAACTATTATTCCACAGGTTTTTTGTTTTTTCAGCCGCTTACTGTCTCAAAGCTGAGTAATGAGATAAATTTCAAGTCTGAAGAGAAAGAAATGATGGTTGCAGAAGTCCTAGAATTAGGTTTGAAGATAATCTCACTCTCTCACTCAGCCTGCTCCTGTATAATCCCATCACCCACACCAGACACCACATCAGTACAGCAGATTCACTGGTGGACCAGGTAGGAAAGGCCCCCGCCCCCGTGAATCCTCTGGGAGACACGTTCCTCCCTTCTAGAGGGATCCTAATGGAGGGGGCAGAGGGTGATGTGGCTGAACATCTTTCCTCATCAGAGCTGACACTCAAGTTGTTGGAGACAGACTTGTGTTCTGAATAAAAAACTAAATAAAAGAACCGTGAAGGACACTGAACATCAGTAAATGCTCGCACGCAATGTGAGAAAGGCAGAGACAAGAAGAGAATGCACGGTTCAGAGAAGGTGACTGGGGGCATGGAGGCGGCCCAGGCAGAGGGAACAGCAATGACAAAGCCCTGAGGTACAAAGGCACCTACCAAGTTGAGGACATCAAGGAAGCACAGGGCCCTGAAGCAGAGGGCGCAATGGAAAGGCAAGGGTAGAGGGTGAGGAAGATCTGGATGCCGTCATCCAGGGCGTTTGGAACTTAGAATAACTCCAGCGGGGACTTAGATAGCTTTTAGGCAGCTTTTGAGAAGGTGCTGTTTTGAGCTTTAAGACCACATCTTCTACATGAAGAAAGGACTTGGCCTGGGGGAGGGAGGGGGGAGGGGTGGAACAGGCATGTGTGTGTGTGTGTGTGTGTGTGTGTGTGTGTGTGTGTGTAAAGCAGAGAGACCAGGCTGTGTGCTGTTCAGCCCATGCAAGTGAGAGGGATTGGAGGCTGGGTGGATGTGGCAGAGAGGGGGTAAGTGGGGGAAGTCTCTGGCAAAGTGAGAGGAGGGACTGTGGTTGGGAGGTGGGAATGCGGGTAGCAGTTGGAGGCCATGCCCAGCTTTTGACCTAAGTTGCTGAGGAGACAAACATCGGATGGTTTCTGATGGACCTTGGAGCTTCAACGGGAACACATAGGAGACAGTACAGACAGAGGAATCAGAGGGTGGCCACCGCCATGAAGGATGCCTGTGATATCAGGCATTAGCAGCTATAGTTGCTGACTTAGACATCTAGAGATGGGACTGGAGAGGTGGCCCAGGGATTAAGAACACGTATTACTCTTCCAGAGGACCCGAGTTCGGTTCCCAGCACCCACCTCAAGCAGCATACAACCACCAGGAATTACAGTTCCAGGATATCCAATACCCTCTTTCTGATTCCGTAGATGCTTCCTCTACCAGAGGTAGTGTGAGTAGTGAGACAGCCACGTGAGTTCTAGAGCCGAGAGGAACACGGATTGAGTCAGGAGGGCTGGGACTCAAATGTGTCTTCTCACCTGTAAAACATGTATCAGCACGCGTTAAGGGGAATGGAGACTGAACAGAGGGAAGAATCCCACCCCACCCCCCACCTCCAAAAGAAATCGCACCTGTGGAGGCAGGAAGAGCAGAAGTCCAAGCTGTGTAGAGAATTCACGACCAACCTGAGTACTTGAGACACTGTCACAAATAAACAAACAAGCATGAGTCTATTGGACGCCCAGTGAAGATGCAGGCGTCAAAATATGTCCTTTACAGACTGCCTAACCCAGCACCTGGCAACATAAGACCAAGAATCGGCAAGTACTACCAACTTTACAGATCTATAATCTCCCCATGGCCACAGACTGCCCCCCCCCAGCCCCTACTCCCTTTTCCATGGCCCAACTGAGCTTCTCATCTTCTCCAGGAAGGACTCCCCCTCTGAGGCACACTTCTGGTGGCTGCTGTATAGATCGCACATGTATAACTGGTGTTCTATTCCCCAAATGGCTGACCCCTCCCAAGGCACGTCTCACAAGCCTTCCTGTCTTCACTCGCCGGTCACCCCGACTTAATCCCTGACCGTCCTCCGCTCCCCTGGGTCAGCATCATTGCAGGTACCTTCTTGGCTTCCTTGTTCTGGCCGCTCGCCCAGACATTTCCGGCACTTCCCACCTCACCTGAGCCTGTGTGGTCCTGAAGATGATCCTGGTGAGCTCTCTCAGTAAACAAAACAAAACAAAAAAACAACCGAGCCCTTAGACGGCACGTCCTCCGCTTCCGGCCACCCGACCCATGCCCCACCTAGAACCTCGCCCTTCCCTCTTCCTTCCCTGGACAATGGGATAGGCGTCCTTCCTTTTATCTGGGGTTAATCTCACCACTTAGCCGGCTGTACCGTCCACTTGACTATTTCCCAACTGCAGTTGGGAAGAGCCCTTCATGTAGGTTCAGATCGCCATGTGGCTACACAGCTTTGTGCAACCCTGGGCAAGGAAGCTGACTTCATCTCGACTTCCTTGTCTAGTACAATGGAGGGTCACAATGACACCGGGATGCTTCAGTTCTCACGCAGGTCGGGGAAGGATCCAGCGAGTCAACTTGCTCAACATGCGTGAAACCCTATTGGCCACATAATCAGATGTACTGACGCAGTTGGCAGTTTCCCTGGGATGACAGAAGAAAGATTCAGGACGGTCGTGGGTTTTGTACACTGCTTCCTTCTCCTCTCAGCTAGGTAAATGTGCAGCTTCCTCTCAACCAGCCTCAGTTTCCCAATCTGTAATCCCGACACGAGATAGTGTCTACAGACTTCCTATGGCACCCACCCCCTTGGGATTCCATTCTCCTCCAGACATAGTGGTCTCCCTGTGGTCTCACATCTGCCAGACCCTTCCAACCCAAAGCATATCTTAAATAAAAAGATTTGTTTCTATTGTTTTTAATTATGTGGAAGCATGTATGTCTGTTTGTGTATGTGCACATGAGTATAGTGTCCCAAGAGGCCAGAGTGGGGCATTGGGTCCCCTGGAGCTGGAGTTACAGGCAGTTCTGAGCAGCTGACAGTGGCTGGGGACCCAACTCCAGCCATCTGCAAGAGCAATGCTCATCTAACTCGGAGCCGTCTTCCCAGACCCTGCTTCTTTTCATACAGTCTCTAAAACTATACGACATATAGTTGCAATTACACATTGCATTAATTTACTCTTTTTTTGTCCTTCCAGAATCCAAGGCAGAATTTTTTCCTTTTTCTTATTTGGTCACTTTTCTTATTTTGCCCCTGGAGCCTGGGAGATTAGTAAATATTAGTTGTGAGTATTAGCAGGAGGAAGAAAGGTAGGTTGGAGAATAGAAAGAGCCCCTCTGTTCTCTAAAGAAAGAAGCTGGCTTGTATAAAAAGCAGAGCTAGAGAGCTGAGGGTGTGGCTCAGTGGATGGCGCGCCTCTCTAACATGTGTTTATCTAGCATGCTTAAACCCCCAGGCTCCATCCCCAGAACCAGGCATGGTGGTCCACACCCGTCATCCCAGTGCTCAGGAGGGAGTGCGGCAGGAACATCAGAATGTTCAAGGTCATCCTCTGCTACTTAGCAAATTTGAGGCAAGCCTAGGCTATACCCTATCGAGATATACGCTGTCGAGATAAAAGTAAAAAGGATGTAGCTCAGAGAGCTGGACTTGAGGCTGCAGGAGGAAAAGAGTTCAAGACAAACCTGATCCACGTAGAAACCCATCTTTAAACACCAGGGGTGGGGCTGGCAAGGCAGCTCAATGGTTGGAGGCACTTGATACCAGACCCGAGGACCCGAGTCCCATCTCTTCTAGGTAGAAAGATATAACTGACTCCTATAAGTTGCCTTATGTGTTGCCCATATGTGTGTGCGCACACACACACACACACACACACACACACACACACACACACGTAATTTTTGAGGTAGAGAAAGATTGAGGAAGACACCCGGAATCAGCCTCTGACTGACACACACATATGTGCACATACATGAAGACTGACACATGCATATATCACATACAGGAAGGAAGTGAGGGAAGAGGGAGGGGGAGAGAGGAAAGGAAGAGAAGCCTGTGGGTGAGTCGGCTGGTCCCTGTGGAGCTCAGCATTGTGGGTGCACATAGCCCCACTGGCCTGCCCTGAAAAGCAGTTAGGAGGGAAAAGACACCGGCAACAGTGCTGTTCTTGTCTTCCAGAACACCCAGTTGTTCCTTCCTCTTCCCCATGACAGCTTCCTCAACTCTCTCCCCACCCAACACACCCCAGAGCCCTTTACCTCCAAAGTTGTCTGTTCGCTGTCCTCTGTCCTCGGAGGCCACTGCCCTATTTAGAAGCATCCAGGGCTGGGGCTGGAGAGACGGCTCAGCGGTTAAGAGAATTTACCGCTCTTCCATAGGACCCAGGCTCAGTTCCCAGTACCCACACGGTGCTCCACAACTGTCTGTAATTCCAGTCCCTGGGACCCAAAGCCCTCTTCTGGCCTCCGTGGTGAGCAGGGACACTTGTGGTACTTGCAGGTAAGATGCTCAGAGGTCAGGGGAGATGGTTCTGTGCTACTTAAGCGTGAGAATCTGAGTTCAGACTCCCGCTATCCACATGCAAAAGCCATGTTTGACCACATGTAAGCATGTAACCTTAGTAATTTGGTGGTGGAGACAGGAAGACCATGGGCACTTGACAGCTGCTAATCAAGGCTCAGCAAGAGACCCCGCCTCAAAGGAATAGAAAAAGAGGAATAGGCCAGGACAGCAGACATCCTCCTTTGGCCTTCTCTTACACACAGGTGCACATACCCAGTTGTGTGCACCACACATATATACAACAGATTACTGAAATAAGTAATGTGTGTCGGCTCCCAGGACACTTCCCCCTTCCTCATCTTCCTCCCGGCATCCGCATGTTCCTTCCTGTCACGTCTCGCCCTCCAAGCCTGTGGGCTTTCTTGGGTCTCCATGATGTACCTTCTCCTTGATGGACGGACTGCACACAGAATCTCTGACACATCACTGGCTCTAGCCAGACACCTTCCCAGAGTTCCCAGCAAACGTGCCGAAGTGCCCCACACTCCCGTCTAAGAACCCCACTGCCATCCCATTGTCTCGGCCCCTGCAGCGTGGAGCCCTTGTTTGTCTTGTTCTCTTCTCTCTCCACCTCTGTGCACACCATCTTCCTGTGGACAGTCTCCACTGAGCTTCCTCCTGTCACTCACCACCCCAGCAAACTCCTATTCATCTGCAGAACCCTGGAACTGTGTCCCCATGTCTGAGAGCTCTAACAGGATTGAGTTTTGTACTGACCTGTCCCACCAGACAGTGAGCTTAGAGCTGAAGCCATACACTTGTTCATTAATGCACTCATTCATTCATGCCATGGAAATCAAACTGATGCTGAAAAGGCTCAGTGCCATCCTAGGGAGTTGAAAATCTGGGAGGAAGAAGAAGCTGTCTGTGAAAAGGCTGTGGTAGGGTGGCAGGTCATAGAGACTTCCCTCCTTCATGGCTTCATTCCACAACCGTTTGCCAGGAGCCCTGTGGGCACCATGGCCTCTTGATTGTCCCTTCTTCTGTTCCTCTTCCTCCTTCCTCCTTTTCTTCCTGGTCTCTCTCCTCCTCCTCTTCTGGTCTGAAACAATTATATTATCCAAAATGTCATCAACTCATGGCAATCCTCCTGCCTTAGCCTCTTAAATGCTGAGATTACACATGTGAAACACAATAACTACCACTCAAGGTATGCTTCTGAAGAAAAGGAATTTTACTGTTTTAAAGTTTTAATGGAGATGATTACATACTCAGCCTTAGTTTCACAGGCACAAAGGAGAAACCCACATTCCTTTCCCTGAAGCACCCCCCATGGTGACATCTGGTCGACCTGGGTCCCAATACAAGGCCTGGAGAGGAACATGCTGGGTGGAACCTAGCATGAATTCTCACGATGGGGCTGCTCCACTGTGCTCTGATCCAGAATCATCAGAGATTCTTTCTCGAATGTTTCAATCTCATCTTCAGATCAACTAGTAAATGAAGCTCCCAGTTGGCAGAAATAGTTCAATGAAAGTCAGGCATGCAGATTTCCACAGGTGTGGAGATGGGCCCTGGAGAAACACTGACCTTGAGAGACAGCCATAAAGTAGCTTCTCTGGGAGGAAAGTCACTGAGAAGTGAGGTGGAGTGAGGAGAGAGGCTGCAGGCTGAGTCACTGCGTGGTCCAGGAATGGAGCTGCCAAGGCCCAGGGACAAATTATAATCATTAGGTAATTTAAAAGGCTGGGGGCGGGACCAAGAGGGGGCAGACTGCAATGGGACCCCCAGTTCCAAAGCTCACTCCAGGCTCACTCACCTAAACTCATCTTCCGTCTCTCCTACTTTCTCAGGGGTCTGTGTTCCTTTCTTTCTGGGTCTCTGCCTTTCTCTCTCTCTCTCTCTCTCTCTCTCTCTCTCTCTCTCTCTCTCTCTCTCTCTCTCTCCCTTCTCCTTCCCCTCTACCCCTCCCAGTATCATCCTTAGGGCCCCCACCCAGACTCCATCTATCCACTGCATGCTCTGACCAGGATGGGTACCTCTCTCTCTCTCACTGCCCAGGGTGCGTCAACCCCCTTCTTCTCCTCCTCTGCCCCTCCTCCATTCTTTCCAGATTATAGCATCTTTCACCAAGCAGGTTCCCATTAACAACTGTGTCTGCTTCTCTGGTCAGAGATGGGAGGGAAGGGAGCAAAAAAATCTTGGAATGGAAACTAGGCAATAAAAACAAAAGGTAGAAGGGCGGTCGGGGGGTGGGGCCACTGCCCAGACCAGGATAAAAGGCTTTGCTGCCGTCCTGGAAGAGACACCACCCCTCCCTCTTTCAAGCTTGTGAGGAGCCAGAGTGACTGGATCCTGGCAGGCATCTTTTCTTCACAGTCTGGGGAGCCTGTGACCCCCCCACCCTCTCCAACTCTGCCATCTACATCTCTGTTCTGATTCCATGTCCCCGAGGGTCTAGGCCTCAGTGTGAGTGGTACTCACCATCCCTGAGTCTTTTTTCTGCCTTTGTTTTTTTTTTCCTCTTCCACCTGCTCTCTGCATTTGCTAGGCTTGGACCTCCAGCTCCAGAATGTTCCTTCTACTGACCATACTCCAAGCCTTGGCTGTAGGTAAGAGCACTGTATTCCCCTGGAAACTCTGAGATGAGCTAGGAATGTGTTCTGGGGTATTAGTAATGCTTTGGGGGGTGGGGGTGGCGCAGCCTGGTAAGAAAAAGTCCAGAGGGGCTGGGAGATGGCTCAGCCTTGGAAGCTGAGTAAGACCTGAGTTTAATCCCCTCCCCCTGGAGCTCACTGCTTTAAAACAAAATGGAAGTCATGGGGTATTGTAATTAACACTGGGGAGGCAGAGACAGGAGCATCTGTCAGCCACTGGTCAGTCTTCCTAGGCTAGTCAGCAAGTTCTAGGCCATGGAGAGACACTGTCTCAAAACAAACAAAGATGGGTGGTGCCTGATGAATGGCACTTGGGGTTAGTCTTTGACTTCATTTACTAGTTGATCTGAAGGCCCAGGAGTAAGATGAGTGTGGAGACATACTATGCTTTGAGAAGGAATCTCTGGTGAGTCAGGATCAGAGCACAGGGGAGCAGCCCCACTGTGAAAATTCATGTTGGGTTCCACCCATCTTGTTCATCTCTAGGCCTTGTACTGGGACCCAGGTCGACCAGATGTCACAGGAGTTCACACCCAGAGCAGGGAGTAGTTAGACACATACAGAGTAGTGGGTTGTTGGGCACACACAGAGAGCAGGGAGGGATTGGATACACGCACAGAGGAGTGGGTAGCTTGGGGACTGATGTTGAGGACCTTACTTAACTAGGAGTTCATGTCCACATTCTAAGTCTGGAGATACCAAAGAATAGCATTCCAGAAAGAGGCAGCTATAGAAGATAGAGAAGATAAGGAATTAGAGAAGACTCTGCCGTCTCTGAAGAGGCTCATGGGGCTGTCTTTCTTGTGTCAGGGAAGATGAAAGTGGAGTGTGAAGGTGTGGAGGGAGTCCAGGGGAAGAGGCTCTGGGGTCTGAATGAGTAGGAGGATTTGGAAGGGCACAGGAACGCCTTAGATGTAGTGAAGGACTAAAATGGCATATGGAACTATGAGGGGAGCACCGGAGAGCCAGGGAGCTGGCTCAGCAGTTAAAGCACCTTCCACTCAACCACAAGGACTAGAACTCAGATCACCACAGCCTACACAGCAGTTGTTTGTGATAGACATCCTTTAGTTCCAACTTTGAAGGGCCCAACAGGCGCTCCCCAAAGGAAGCTAACTAGTGAGATTACCCACAAGGGCAGGCTCTGGATTAGTTTGAGAGCCTCTTCTTCAGTGAATAATATGGAAAAGTGATCAAGGAAGATTTACAATATAATTTCAGGCTTTCACATACACATACATACACGAATACACATGTAGCCATGCATACATGTACCCACATACTTGCAAACATGCGCACACAGACACACATGCATACTACATGAAGATGGAAAAGCAAAAATATTCCTGGGAACCAGGAGTGCTGGTGTGTGCTGAGGTTGCCAGCACCTGGGAGTCAGAGGTAGGAGGAATGGTGGGAGTTCAGGGCCAGCCTGGAACATAGTGAGTCTTCGTCTCAACCTAAAGGAAATAAGGGGCTCAGGGGAGGGTGGGATGGGTCAAAGGCTGCCTCTGGATGAGGTGGTCATGAACACATAACAGAAACTATGAAGGTCAATTGAGGAAGGGGTCAGAAAAGTCCCTGCTTCATTGGGGACAATTTTGAATGTGTATCACACTTGGTGGAGCAGAAAGAGGTGATGGTTGGGACATATGGAAGGGTCTCTGTCTGCTGGACATTGTCCACTCTTGGAGATTAGAGGACTTTTGCCCATGTCCTTTCTCCTCCCTACTCCAACCCATCTCCCCGTAGCCATTGTCCAGAGCCAAGGAGATCATAAAATTATCGGTGGCTACACCTGTGTCCAGAACTCCCAACCATGGCAGGTTGCTCTGCTGTCCGGACCTGGGAGGAGCTTACTGTGTGGAGGAGTCCTGCTGTCAAACCAGTGGGCCATCACTGCTGCTCATTGTGCTCGCCCGTGAGTAACATTTCTTGTTAAGTCGATGACTTCCAGATCCCAGGGTCCGAGTTTAGTCATAAACCCAGATCCATGTGTAGAACACAGTGCAGAGATCAGGCCCTGATTCGGAGGAGACTAGAAAAGAATCTAGCGGAGAGGCACAATTCAAAGTGTACGTAGAGCCCTTGCCATCAAGCTAGGACTGTGTTTAGATAACAAAAGCCAGTCAGTTGCTTTAGAATCTAAGTCACAAGCTTGTATATTCATCCAGTTACCAAGTGTCATGTCAGGACCAGCAATGGCCCATCTCACACTAGTATACAGTCTATATCTAGAAACTCAGAATATACCAGGAACCCAGAACCCAGTTCAGAGCACACGACCCAGACACGAGTCTGGAAATTATTTTTGCAGCTAGAACACACAACTGTAAGAATAGTCAGGGCCAAGGGATATGACTCAGTGAGTAAAGTGTTTACTATATAAGCCTGTCAACCTGAATTGAAATCCTCAGACATCACCTCAAAGTTGGATGTGGTAGTATACATGTCTGTAATCACAACATTCCTATAGAGAGGCTGGGGGTGAAATCAGAAGACTTTCCTTAAGCATGGGGGCTAGCTATCCTGGAAGATGCAGAACTGAATAACAAGAGATACCCTATCTCAAACAAGGTGGTTGGCTTCTGGCTTATACACGTGTGGCACTGCATGCACACCTCACACAGAGAAGAATGGTCTGGACCCAGAACTTGTTCTAGATCCATGTTTGAATTCTGAGTCTAGTTACCAGATCCTTTTTGAGCATCCTAGAGCCCCGACTCCACCCCAGAGTTTGAATCCCAGAATACTGACCATAATTTGTGGTTTAGAACCCAGTTCCTTCCCGATTTGCAACCAGAATTTAGAGCTCAGACTTCAGCCTTGAAGTGAAAGTCAAGCCTATTGCTCACACCATGACTGTGACCTGGGTGACTCCAAAAATGAAAAATTTTGACTTAGAATCCAGAGACCTAAGAGCAGAACAGAGTCTAGCAGAACACAGAGCCAAGGAAGAAAACCAGATTGTATTTCCTTGTATATAGGTCATAATGTATAGCTTAGTCTAGAACCTAAAGCTTCATGGTTCAGAACACAGACCAGAGTCTAGAATCATCACCTGCTGTGCAATTTGAGACAGCTTTGTCTAGATTATAGATTCAGATAAATATTTAAAAACCTGAGCCTAACCAGAGCCCAGAACTTAAAACCATTGTCTAGAACCCAGCACATAAACCAAAGTTAGCCTAGAACCCAGAGCCTTATCTAGACATGAGCTCTCATCAGTGTCCAGAATCCAGAATCAATCTGCTAATACCATAAGTCACTGTTCAAAGTGGAACCAAGATGATTCTAGAGCTGAGAACCTATACTGACATCTAGAACTCAAATTCAGTCTGCAATACAGAGCTAAAAACAGAGCCCATAGCTTATTCTGAAACATTAAGATCATGTCTGAATCCAGAAATTATGCCATAATCTAGACTAAATCTAGAACTCTGACCCTTGCCTAGAAAATGTCTAGAACAGAGATGATAATGGTGTTTTCCTTAAAATTTCAACTCTGATTTAGTGTCTGGACACTCTAAATCCACTGAGAAACCTTCAAGGACTCAGGAACTGAGTTAAGAACTTCAAATGGCCCTAGAGCATATCCCTCAAAATGAAGGGATATCAAATAAGGCTGGGTAAAGAGAGAATGCCAAGGCCATGAAGAAAGAAAGGATACAGGAGGCCAGAAAATGTTCAGTCCGCAATTAGAGGGACATGGGTTAGACTTTGAGGGAAACTCATCACCAAGGAAGAAAATGGGGCTGGAACATGGTCTGTGGTCAGAATTCAAGCAGCATTTACTCTTTGGATTTATGGGACAGGATTCTTCACGTAGCCCTGGGCAAGCACAACATAAGAAGGTGGGAAGCGACTCAGCAGGTGGTGCGTGTGGTTCGCCAGGTGCCACATCCCCAGTACCGACCTCAGGCCCATGACAATGACGTCATGCTGCTGAAGCTGCAGAAGAGGGTGCGGCTGGGGCGAGCAGTGAAGACCATCTCTGTGGCCAGCTCCTGTGCCAGGCCAGGGACTCCCTGCCGAGTGTCAGGCTGGGGGACCATAGCCAGTCCCATTGGTAAGGAGCCCTCACCCTGAAAATACAAAGCTGGGCCTCTGGGTCTGTGGGAGGAGGCTGATGCTGGACTCCTGGGTCCACAGTACTCTAGTTGTGATCCTTCTGTGTCCCCCATCCCCACCAGCCAGGTACCCCACCGCTCTGCAGTGTGTGAATGTCAACATCATGTCGGACCAGGTATGCCAACAAGCCTACCCTGGAACCGTAACATCTGGCATGGTCTGTGCCGGAGTCCCGGAAGGCGGGAAAGACTCCTGTCAGGTGAGCCTCAGATTCCATTCTGGGACAATATGGAGCTAGAACTTGGATACCACTCTGTCTCAATAACAGAGAAGTCAGAGGATATGGTCGGGGGAACTCAGGGTACAGAGATACAGGGATACCTGAGACCCTTTGGACTTAGCTCTATTATTCCTCAGTTTCCTATTCTGTTTAATAAAGATAAACTTCTTAGAAACAGGGTGTGTGAAGAGACACAGATATGTCTGAGAGAGAGGGGCCATATCAGATCCACAGAGGGAGACTGGGTGGGGGGTTGCAGAGGGGAACTCTGCCCCTCCCCTGCCTAAGTCTGGAGTTAGAGGTGAGGAGGGCTATTGTCTCAGATGCTTACTCTTGTTACTGATTCTATTCCCATTCCTCCTCCTTACAGGGTGATTCTGGGGGACCCCTGGTATGTGGGGGACAGCTCCAGGGCCTTGTGTCCTGGGGAATGGAACGTTGTGCTATGCCTGGCTTCCCAGGAGTCTATGCCAACCTGTGCAAATACCACAGCTGGATCCAGAGGACAATGCAAAGCAACTGATTATTCATCACCATCTGATTGTTACCAGCTGTCTCTGTGCTTTCACAGCCTCTTCCATCAGACATTTGAGTCCTCCCCAAGATAGTAGAGTCCTCCTTCACCCTCCTTCTTCACACTTAAGACTCTAGGCCCTGGCCTCTTCTCTCAGACCCAGGCTCCTTCTTCAGACCCCAGCTTCTTCCCTCAGACCCAATATCCTTGCCCTTATTCCAGGCTCCACCTTCCTCCCCAGGGTCTTGGTTCTGGAATCTCTCTTACAGTTTGTTGTCACAGTTTGAGACTCACTGAACCCAGGGGCTGGATCAATATCTTCATCCAAAGAAGTCTGCTTCCAAAACTCTTATTGTCTCTAAAATCCAAGTAAATAAAAACAAAATGGAGTCATTCCACATTTTCCCCCATGCTTTCTTCATTAGCCTATTCCGACGAACACCATGTGCTGTGGAAAGTGGCGGACTCAGAGACTGGACTCTTCCCTCAAGTCGGCCTGTCACAATCCATCCATCTGTGGTTGTATTCCCCACCTCTGAGCTCCCTCATCGTTGCTAACTGTGCACACAGAGAGTCTTCTGCTAGTCAGAGTAGGGGAGGGCAGCTGAGCTCAAGTCCCAGCAAAACCAATCTCTTGTTCTGTATGTTCACCTCCAACCTGCATCCCTGACACCCCTCCCCACAGAGGCAGGACACAAACGACTTTGAATACCAGGGGTCCAGCTCCAGCCTCCATCTCTCAGACATAGGGATCCAGACCCAGCCTTCCTCCCTCTGATCCATGGATCTAGATTCTACCTCTTCTTCTTCAGACTCAGGGCTCCAGACCCCAACCTCCTCTCTCAGAACCGGAATCCAGACCTGAAACTAGACTCGAAGAAGGAGTTCAGACCCAGAATCCTCCTCCAGACACAGACACATGAGTGTGGTCCAGAGGGAGCCTGTTTTGCTGAGTGCATGCCAGCCACCCTTAATTTTCACAAGACTGCTCCATTATAAATCTCCTTTTCTTATTGTCTCCCAAGTAGTACTTACTTCACACCTACCATGAGCAGTTATCTGTCTATTTTGGACACCTATTGTGCAGCAATCGTTGTCCCAATTGATGCAGAAGACATGGTCAAAAGTCCATAATAAAGTCCTGCTTGTGCAACCTATGTGTTGCCAGTGAGCAGCCCATATGTGATAGCAAACATCATAAAAGTCATGCAAAGTCCCTGTGATTAAGAGGCCATTTAACTAGTGCTGGATGCCAGTGTCTGTTGATACTTAGGGAGACAACTGGAGACACTTCAGGTATTTTAAGAGCTGGTTGATAAAAATCAACCATTGTTAAAATTCAAGAGACAGAAATTTATGATGAAACAATTTTAAAAATAAAGTCAAAGGGCTAGAGAGATGGCTTGGCCGTTAAGAGTACTGGCTGCTCTTGCAGAAGACTTGGGTTCACCTCCCAGCACCCACACGGTGACTCACAACCATCTGTACCTCCAATTCAGGGGGGTCTGGTGTTGTCGTCTAGTTGCTGTGGGCACTGCATGCACATGGTACACAAATATACATACACGCAAAACACACACAAATAAGTAAATTTTAATAAATAAATCCACACAGCAGCATTCCTATGTTTTAAGCCGATAGCTCTAGTTTGAGTACATTTGTGTTTCTTGCATCCTATCTGCATTTTCTGGTTGCTGTAACAGAATAGGTGGTGCAATCCCTCCAGGGATTAGTTTATCTTGGCTCACGGTTTCAGGGACATCGACTATCCTTGTGAGGAGGCTGTGAAGTCAGTGCTGCCTCCTCAAAGCTCAGTGGGTCAAGAGATAGAGGGAGGGAGAGAGGGAGGGAGGGAGAAAAGGAGGAAAGAGAGAAAGAGAAGACAAACCAAGAAGGGGAGAGAGGAAGGGAGAGGGAGAGAGAGAGACAGAGACAGAGACAGGGAGGGAGGAAGGGAGAGAGAGAGACAGGAAGGGGTGGGAGGGGGAGGGGAGGGAAGAAATGGATGACAGAGCCACAACATTACATCAAAGTCCAGCTTGGTAACCCAGTGAATTTGTGGAGTTCCTTCCCTGAGCAGGGACAACCCAAAGGCAGTTGCCTGGTTCAAATCCCCATCCTGCAGAGCTGTGACACACAAAAGCTGCAGCTCTGGAGATCTCCCACACTCACACAACTGGACAGGTGGGAAAATGCCCCCTCCAGCCACTGTTGCTGTTTTTAGAACCTTGGAGAGGGGCCTTGTGACCATCGGGAATTTTTACATTCCCAGACATGTGACATTTGTTTACTTTTAGAGTTTCATGAGTACCCTGCACCACTTCTTCTTGGAGAAAATGTGTATGCAATTTTAAAATATTTATTTTATTTTAGACAGGCTCTACTATGTATCCTTATGTGGCTTAGAACTGGCTATGTAGACCAGGCTCTCCTTGAACTCACAGAGATCTGTCTGTATATGTTTCCTGAGTACTGGGATTAAACACATCTGACTGTTTTTTTTTTTTTAATTATGTGTATGGAGTCAGTATGTATGAACTCATGCAGGTACCTACAGACACCAAAGAGACTTTAGGTGTTGGATTTCCAGACCTGGAGTTACAGGTGATTCTAAGTTCCTCTGTGTGGGTGCTGAGAACTTAACTTGGATCCTTTTCAAGAACAACAGGAGCTCTTAACCACTAAGTTGTCTCTTCATCCTCCACAGAGAGTGTCCCATTATCAACTTAACACATCTCTATTAAACCATAAAGCTCCCCTTCTTGTTTGTCTTCAAGATCTCATATTAAGACCACTCTAGCAATATAAAACATTACAACTTGAAATTCCAATATAAAAAGATGGTCAGTCTTCTTAAAAATGCTCAATTTCTCTCTAATACATCAAACTTTCTTAACTGTAGACATCTATTTTTTTTTAATTTTTTCAGATTTTTTTATGTTTATGAGTACACTGTAGTACTACCAGAAGAGGGCATCGGATCCCATTGTAAATGGTTGTGAGCCATCATGTGGTTGCTGGGAATTGAACTCAGGACCTCTGGAGGATTAGTCAGTTCTCTTAAGCACTGAGCCATCTCTCCAGTTCTCGAACTTCTGTATTTTTTAAAAAGGTTAAATACTTTCTTACTACCAAAGGGAAGAACTAAAACACAGTCACAGTCAAACAAAAGCAGAACCAGAGTCCAACCAACCATGTCAAGCTCAGTGTCAGATATATGGGGCTCACTTCTGGGCTCCAAAGGGCTTGGACAGCTTCACCTCTCTGACTCTGCCATCCATAGGATGCCTATGGTCCTGGCATCTTCAAAATGTGTGGGGCTTTGCTACAACTTCACCTTCACCAATAGCCTGGGCTCTCTTCAGTGACTCTGACCCAGTCACAATGTGCCAAGCCTCAACCTCTCTCCGCGACTCCTCCAGTGCTGAGGCTTCTACTGCAAACTGGAGCTGCACCTCCACCAGTGGCCTCTCTTCAAGGACTCTGGTCTTGCCACACTGTGCCAAGCCTTATCTGCTCTCCATGATCTCTCCGTGCCTTCGAAACCGATACTACCTGGGAGACTCTCATATGTTACCAAGTTTGGCTGCCAGCACAAGATGCAGCCGTGACCCTCTCTGAACTACAGCATTTGTTTGCTGACTTTGAGGAAACACTTCCCAGAAGATTTCACCTTAATCATACGGGTCTCCTCTTAACCACAGTTGATTCTTCAGCCCTAAGTGACTAGCATCAATTGTCCCAGCAAAGCAAAGGTTTCACTTTAGTGTTTCTGGTATCTTGTTAATCACAACGTCACCCTCATCTGACCAGAACCACAGAGTCTTAATTAAAAATATCAAACAGCCCCAAAAAAGTCTGGGATTCTCAGACTTCTGCCTGAGGTTTCACAAGCCAGGCCCCCATTGCTTGCACTGCTCTCAGTATTACCTTCTAAGTTCTTACAATAGCTCATTAAACTCTGAACATTCAATGGCTTTTCTAATCCAAAGTTCCAAAGTCCTTCCACAATTCTTCCCCAAAACACTATCTGGTCTACCACAGCAAGACCCCACTCCTGGTACCAGTTTTTGTCTTAGTCAGGGTTTCTATTGCTCTGATAAAGACCATGACCAAAAGCAACTTGAAAAAAAAAATAGGGACTTATTTAACTTCCACTTCCACATCTACAGTTCATCCAAGGCATTCATGGCAGGAACTCAAGGCAGGAACTGAAGCACAAGCCATGGAGGAACACTGCTTACCAGCTTGCTCACCTTGGTTTGCTCACTTTGCTTTCTTATACACCCTACAATCACCTTCCATAGACTGGACTACCTTACAACAATCAAGAAATGCACTACAGTCTTGCATACAGGTAATCAATGAAGGTATTTTCTTAATTGAACCTCCTTTTCCCAGATTACTCTTTTATGTCAAATTGAGAAAAAGCCAACTCCAACAGAGGGAATGTGAGAATGTGAGTTCTTGGAATTAAAATCAGATCTTACCAACTGAGCTATAGCCCTAACTTCCCTAGGAATTTTCTTTTCTTTTCTTTTTTCTTCTTTTCTTTTTTTCAGAAAGGTTATGTGCATGAGAAAGGTTTTGTTTGCATTTATGTCTGTGCATGTGCACGCCTGGTACCTGTAGAGGCCTCAAGGGGGCATCAGATCCCCTGGAACTGGAGTTACAGATGGTTGTTAGCCAGTGTGTGTGGGTGTTGGGAACTTAACTTGAGTTCCATGGAAGAGCAGCCAGTGCTTTTAACCACTGAGCCATCTCTCTAGGCCCTTTAAGTGTTTCTTAAATCACACAACTTGACAAAAAATTAACCATGACAATGAATTTCCAAATATCTCGTCCCAAATGCACAGTCAGTGAGTTAACTTCCCCCCTGGTTAGCTTTTGCCAATTTGGCATAGTCTAGAGTCACCTAAGAAGTGAGTCTTCATTGAGGAATTGTCTGGACTAGATTTGCCTATGGACATCTCTGTGAAGGATTGTCTTGATTATTACTTGGTGTAGATAGAAGGCCTAGGCCATTGGGTGGGGGTCCACGCCTGCGCAGGTGGCTCTGGGTTGACGTGAGCCTGAGTAAGGGAACAGTGTTCCTCTGTGGTTTCTCCTTCAAGCTCCTCCTTGAGTTCCTGCCTTAAATTCCCTCAATGACTGACTATAACCTGTGAGCTGAAGCTAACCCTTTCTCCCCTAAGTTGCTTTTGTTATGGTGTTTGTCACCACAGCAACAGAGTGAAACTAGACCACACCAGCAACCTGTCATTACAGTGAGACCATTTACATAACAGCAATTGGCAAACAGGACTGCTTTGTTCCCAGAGAGTCAACTTCAATCCTCTACCAGCACAGCCACACAGATATCTACCAAGGAATGAGCTCATGAGCTTTGTGGATGTCTTTGATATAGCATGGTTCAGATGCAGGAGGCTGGCTTTATTTAGGAGACAGTGTGGGGTTTAGGAACTCTTGGGAGGCATGCATGTATTATTAAAGCAATCACTAGGGAGCAGAACTGTAAAGATGTCCCTGGGTTAAGAATGTTTGCTGCTCTTTCCAAGAACCTGAGTTCAGTTCCTGGCACCCACACTGGAGGGCTTACAACCACTTTTAACTCCAATTCCAGTGCTCTGTTTTGATCTCTGTGGGTACTGCATTTGCATGGTTTTGCATGTTACACACACACACACACACACACACACACACACACACACACCACACAAGTGGGGAGACTAAGGGCTGGAAAATGGCTTAGTGGTTAAGAACACTGGTTGTTCTTGCAGAGGACCAGAGGTCAGTTCCCAGCACCAGCATGGCAGCTCATTCCTGCCTCTCACTCCAACTCTAAGAGATCCAATACCCGCTTCTGGCCTCTGTAAGCACTGCATGCACACGGTGCACAGACATACAAGCAGAAGGACCACTCATGTACATTTAAAAAGACTTTAATTTTTTTATTTTAAAATAAAAGAAAGAAAATAGGGTCCAGAGAGATCACTCATTGGTTGAGAGCACTTGGTGCTCTTGCAGAGGGCCTGGGCTCAGTTCCCAGCACCCACCTGGTGCTCACAACCATCCATACCTCCAGTTTCAGAAGATTCCACATCCTCTTCTGAATTCTGTGGGCATGGGACATATATGTGGTGTACATCATACATGCAGGCAAAACACTTACACACATAAAATAAAATAAAATAAAAGTTTTAAAACCCAAACTGCAATTATTGTGTCTGCTCGCTCCTGTCCTCGGGGGCCCCTTGCCTCATACATAAGAGAAGGTATACTCATCTTTGTGTGCAGGGGTGGAGGCCAGAAGTAAGGGTCAGTGGTCTTCCTCTATCAGTCCCTGCCTATATTTTATGACAAAGTCTCTAACTGAACCTGAAGCTTGAGGTTTTGACTAGGCTTCTTGGCTGTGAGATCTGGAGATCCACCTACCATTGTGCCCTGTTGAGGTTTGGAGGAGAAGGAGGGAGAAGGAGGAGGAGGAGGGAGAAGGAGAAGAAGGTGTAGAGAGGAGAATGACACTGTGGGTTTGGAGTCAGGAAAGTATGGCCCTCAGGGCTGGCTCATCGAGTTCACAGCAGCCCAGATGAAACACAGTAATAACTCGGGGTTGTTGATAGAAAATAGATCTTAATATCATCCAGGGTAGATATCCGACCAGCATTAGTGCTAATAAAGGCTTACTATAAATACAAAGGTCATGTGTGTCCTTTATCTGGGAACTGAATGATCAAAGGCAGGGTAGAAGGCTTGGATTGAAACTGAATATTTTCTATAACAATCCCCAACCCCAGAACTGGGGTAACAGATGTTCCCCACTATATTCAGCTCTTATGTGGGTCCTGGAAATTCAAATTCCAGGTCGTCATGTTTGTACACCAAGCCCAGTGTTTGTCTTCTTGAGCTGAGTTATCATTATGTCTTCCAGGCTTGTCCCCATTGCACCAAATGATTAATAAATGATAGTCTGATTAATATCCACTCGTATTTATTTGCCATTCATTATACCCACAAGCTTAGGTTGTTTCCATGTCTTGGTTCCTGTGAATAATACAGTGGACATGGAAGCAGAAAGTATATATGGACTGTACAATATTGGACCTATTTCTCCAATTACCAAATTAGAGAGACCACTGGGTGAGAGCCAACAAATTTCTAATTCCTCATATTTTTATGTACAGAGCCATATTGGGGCAGTCTTGCACTTGGTCAGAGTTTGACTTTGGTCAAGGTTAACTTCTCCCAGTTAGCCAGGATCCTGCTCCACCTAGGGTGGAGTGCACGTAGTAAAGGTCAAGTTCATTGTTCCTCCAGGTATAGGGATTCCTGAATTAAACAGGTGACCCACCCAGCTGCCGGAGCAGTCAAGACGAAGACCTCCAAGAGAAGCTAGACAACTTCCACCGGAACTCAGCCTGGAGTCTGGGGGGAAGGGTTTGCCCGAACTGTTAAAAGGTCCGGCGCCATTAAAGTTTACGGCTTTGATCAGTGAACATTGACTTGGCCGTACGTTCTTTTCGCTTCTCTTCCCTATGACCCCAAAATTCTCTCAACAGGTAACCCGGTTTACATGTAGCTGCTGGCGGCTACATAGTGGCGCCTGAACGTGGGAAGACGTGGCACGAGAGAATTTCTTGAGGTAGCCCTATCCAGCGAAGCTTCGCAGAAAAAGGTGAAAATTAATGGTGTCCGCACGGTAAGCAACATAGAGGGCAAAACTAGCGCTAGTGAATTCGTGTCTATCGTTGTGAGTGCAGGAATGGATACAGTTTTTCAAGCATACTGCGTGGACCCAGCGCAGGACTGCTTGGGTTGATAAGATAGGGAAATATGGGGAAGGAATTTGGTAGGCATTTGCCCAAAGCTCGTGAGAGCTGATTTCGGCGAAAAGAAAGGGGTTTTTAAAAATAGGCATATGTCCACAGCTTCTAAGAGCTGTTTAAAGAGGAAAATGGATGCAATTGCTTAACAAGCACGCTTAACTTTCTGTGTATCTTTCCGTGTTTGTCCCGGTGCACCGACTGTCTATGTGTATGTTTATGTCCTCTCTGTGTCTTTGTGTGAATGACTGTTTCATGTTAAAAAGAAAAAATTGGTAAAGATTACATCTGCTGGTAACCTCTTGAGCTAGCCACAGTTTGTGTGGGGATTGATTCAAAGCCACGCCGCGACAGCGCAGCTCACTCAAGAGGCAAACATGGCTGGGGAAAAAGCCGCTCTTAAAAGCCCAGAAACCTAGAGATTTGGGAAGACCTTGGTTTGGCTTGTGAAATTCATGTAGTCGCTTTATACTTGTTTCTAATTGGTTTTAATGATATAAGGCTTTACATTTCTTGACTAAAGAGTTATAAATTAATTGGTTATTATGTAAAAGGTATAGTGTTATTAAGAAAAGGTTAGTTTAAAACTGGTGATTCAGTGTTAGAGCTATCTTAACTAACTACACGTGGCCTAACGCCACTCATGCTTTGTTCTTGTTTATAATTGGATTTAAAGGTATATTTTGCATGTCTTGACTATAGAGTATTGGCTTAAGTCACTGCACATGATTTAAAAGGTATAATGTTATTAACAAAAGTTAGGTTAAGGCTGGTAGTTTAGGGTAGTCGCCATTTTGAACACGTGGCATGACGATTAAGGCTGGTAGTTTAGGGTAGTCGCCATTTTGAACACCACGTGGCATGACGCAATCCAGGAAATACAGGCCTTTGGGACGCTCCTAAATTGGCATGGTGTTTCATGTGAATCTTGGCCTGGAGATTAGACTTAATGAAGATTAAGATTTAAAATATTGTCTCTTTAATAAGTTACACTGTTATACACTTGAACATAAGAACTGGCATACAAACCTTGTGCTGTAAATATGTGTTTGCCATTAATTTTAAAGAAAATAGATTGTTTAAAATTGAGATTTGCTTCCAAAATTACAATTGTGCTCTAATATTGCAAGAAAACATTGAGTTACAATAAAAATCAGTGTGTCATTGGCTACAGTTTTCAGTTTGCAGGCTCGTAATTAACATTTTGTAATTAAGATAATTTTGAGAGTGATGCAGCTATGGGTTTTAGAGGCCCATTGCCTCTTTTCCACAAGTTTATAGGCTACAATGGTAGGAGCAAAATTTAACCCTCCAAGATTAAAAAGGAGATCTCTGTAGAAATGTATTTGATATCAAGTAGGTTCCTTTGACCATGAAATTACAGGTTTCTTTTGTTTAATCCTCAAAATGTCCTTGCAGGACAGATAGTTTGGGTCTGGTCTTAGATAAAAGGCTCAGATTAGAAGATATTTACATTTGAGGAATCTCATACAATGTCCTTGCCAAGGACTCAAGGTGGATCCTAGGGCAGATAAAAAAAAAAAATTTACATTTGAGTTAATGCAAAGCTTAGAGTTGCCTCAGGGGAAGCTAGTGAGGAAGTTTTGAGAAATTGTTTCTGCCTTACAGGCCCCACCTAGGGAGTGTTTGGTTTAAAAAAAAAAAAAAAAAGTTTTTGACTTATCCAGGTGTGGGTTAAAATGCAGTTCAAATCTATGAAAGGTCAAGGAGGCTATAAAAGCATTAACATTTGGCCTGTCTACTCCCTATAAAATTATTGTAAATTTAAAGGGTTGGTTTTTTGCTTTACATTCTGATAATTATAAAAGCATTTGCTTCTAATTTTAAAGAAACAACAAAACAATGTCATTAGAAAGTTTTTGCCTCAAGGAATGGCTAACAGCCTTACGTCCTGTGAGAAAAAATGTTTGTCTCTCTTTCAATACAGAAGTTAAGATCTTAAAATTTTCAGTGTATAATGTTCATAGAATGTTTGTTACAGGCCCTTGCTCCTATAGACTTTTAGAATTTTTAGGTAAATGGCTTTCAAAGGTTGTTAGGATATATTAATTGGCTTTATCTTATTTACCTCATTTTAAGCTTGCCACAGAAGGTCTTAAACCTCTGTTTTCAAGGTAGGAAACGTTTGTTCCTTGCTTCAAGCAACAATCAAATTTATTATTAATGGTTGGTCTATTACATGGTAAGCATTTTTAGGCAAAATTAATAACTGTTATCCAAAAGATAATTTGTACTATCAGATCACATGTTTATTCCTTTAAGTTTCTCCCTGCTTCAACACAGATACCTGAATTGGGTGCTATAGCAGCTATTTTTAAGATGTTAAAGGTCAAGCTTTTAATAATAGTAGATATACATAGCTCATGGTTTATAATTGCTTAAAATTGGTCCATTTTTAATACTGCTAATTCTTAATTTCTACAGTTTATACAAATGTGATTCAAATTTCTAAGAACAAAGGATATGTTCTCTAAATGACTGTCCTTTAGGTATTTGAAATAATTTTATATTTTGTACACATCAAATTATAAAGATTTGTTCTTGATGTCCTCAATTTCTACCTCTACCACGTAATGGTGTTAATCCTAGAGGACTTAGTTATTACAGATAAATGATATTCATATTTCTAATTTAAAGGATTAAAAAAATATGTACATGTGACTAATGATTCATTTTTAGGCTGTCTAGTTGCAACTGCTCTAACAGAAAAAGCAACTATATTTTATATAATTACATAGTTATTGCCTATGTTATGGTTTATACTTTGTGTTCCAACTTAAATTAATAAAACAATATCTTCTTGGAAGAAAGAAAAGAGGGGAAATCGTGTCCCTGTACATATCATTTATATTATGCTTGCATGTTTTTAAGAAAATTTTAAAATTTAGATGCCAAGAAACTCCTTGCTAAATGTATATGACATCTTGTAATTAGGCATATTGATGTCTAGGTGAAATGAAGGAATTCACTTACTAACATATGCCATGATCCTGATTTAATACTGGGGGAGAAGGCATGTCCTCTGTTTTTTCCACAGAATGCTGCAGAAGATATGCTGACTGTGTGCTTGCTGAATGCCCAGACCATGGTAACATAAGAGCTATATTGGGTATATGTTCTTGACTTACCTCAATTGTTAAATGTCCCAGGTTAGATAAATTGCCTAGCTTCAAGCTTTTAGACTTTGTGGGACAGAACATGGAGACTGTTATGCTAGCTTAGGAAAAATTAATTAGAAGAGTTAAAATGACTCTTCTCCTTATTGTGTTCAGCTGACTCAACCATAGACTGGTCTAGAAATAATTCCAATATTGAAGATTCCAATTTTGAAGATGGCTAACAATCTTCAGCCAGCTGTGTTAATTTAACATATAGTCTCCACTTTTCCTGAGAAGTAACAGCTTATTTCTTGATTCACAAGGCTACCTCTCCCACCTCAGAGGCCAAGCCTTGGGTCCTCAAAGTTGTTAATTTACAACTGAATTGGATACTTCTGGGACAAGTTAATCCTATTCCACCTTTAACTCTTGACCTTGTCTGTTAAGCAGACTGGCTGTCTCCACCCAGGCTCACCTGGATGGAGAGATTACATGTCTGTTAAAGACACTTGCAGACCCCCCTGGCTTCAAAACTTACACAAGTGGATCTCCAAAGAGGGAGCCACATAGAACTCAGATCTATGTGTGTTTGTTTGAACAAACATGGGTACCAGCGAGACGTGCGAGGCAAAGCACTGCATGGGGAGGTGAATTTCTGCTTCTGAGTCCCCAGGAAGTACACCTAATTGCATAGGGGTTAACGTCGAGAGGCTGTCCTTAAAATAATAAGGGAGCCTATT